>NC_090417.1:3095104-3395104 GCF_036365525.1 Heterodontus francisci
TGGAGGGGGGAGAGAGAGTTGGGGAGAGGAAGGGGGAGAGAGAGTTGGGGGGAGGAAGGGGGGGAGAGAGGATGGGGAGGAGGAGGGGGAGAGAGAGTTAGGGGAGAGAGGATTGGGAGGAAGTGGGGAGAGAGGATTAGGGGAAGGAGGGGGGAGAGAGGATTGGGGGAAGGAGGGGGGAGAGAGGATGGGGGGAGGAGGGGGAGAGAGGATTGGGGGGAGGAGGGAGGAGAGAGAGGATTGGGGGAGAGAGGATGGGGGAGCGATGATTGTGGAGAGAGGATGGGGGAAGGAGGGGGTAGGGGGGAGAGAGGATTGGGGGGAAGGAGGGGGAGGGGGGAGAGAGGATTGGGGGGAAGGAGGGGGAGGGGGGAGAGAGGATTGGGGGAAGGAGGGGGAGGGGGGAGAGAGGATTGGGGGGAGGGGGGAGAGAGGTGGGGGGGGAGGATTGGGGGGAAGAGAGGATGGGGAGGATGGAGGGGGGAGAGAGGATTCGGGGGAGGAGGGGGGAGAGAGGATTTGGGGGAGGAGGGGGAGAGGGGATTTGGAGGAGGGAGAAGAGAGGGGTGGAAGACTGGGAGGAGGAGGGAGAGAGAGGATTTGGGGGGAGGAGGGGAGAGAGGGGATTGGGAGTAGGGGGAAGAGAGGATTTGGGGGGAGGAGGGGGAGAGGGGATTGGGAGGGGGGGAAGAGAGGATTGGGAGGGGGAGAGGGGATTGGGAGGAGGGGGAAGAGAGGGGTGGAAGACTGGGAGGAGGGGGGAGAGAGGAGGGGGGGGAGAGAGGATTGGGGGGAGGAGGGGGGGGGAGAGAGAATTGGGGGGAGGAGGGGGGGGAGAGAGGAGGGGGAGAGAGGATTGGGGGGAGGAGGAGGGGTGAGAGGATTGGGGGGAGAAGGAGGGGAGAGAGGATTGGGGGGAGGGGATTGGGAGGAAGGGGAAGAGAGGGAGGTGGGGGGTAGAGAGGATTGGGAGGAGGTGGGGGAGAGGGGATTAGGGAGAGGGGGGCAAGACTGGGTGGAGAGAGGATTGGGAGGAGGAGGAGAGAGGATTGGGAGGTGGAGGGGTAGGGAGGGGGGAAGACTGGGAGGAGGGGAGGAGAGAGGATTGGGGGAGGAGGGGGATTGCGGGGAGGGGGGAGAGAGGGGGGAAGACTGGGAGGAGGGGGGAGAGAGGATTAGGAGGAGGGAAAAGAGAGGGATGGAAGACTGGCAGGAGGGGGGAGAGAGGATTGGGAGGAGGGGGTGGAAGACGGGGAGGAGGATGAGTTGGCGAGGTAGGATAGATGGGAGGAGGAAGGGGAGATGGGGAGGGGGAGCAGAGGAGGCGGAGGAGGGTGGATGGAGGAGGGGTTTGGAGGATTGGGGTTTTGGGTGAGGGGCCGTTGAGTGAGTGCGGAAAGGTGTGTTGGGGGAGTGGTGGAGGGAGAAGTGGTTGTAGGAGAGGGTTTGGGGGTAAGGGAGTGGGGAGGAGGGGGTGGGGGGTGGTTCTCTGTGTTAGGTGGGGCGTGTCTGGGATTTGCGGGATGTTTAGGTGTGGAGTGCCTGGGGTGGGAGTGGCGGTGTTTCTGGGCAGGAATACCTGGGGGTGCAGGTCCCTGGGTGTAGGTTGTCTGGGGTGGGAGGGTTGGCTGAAGGTCACAGTGCAGTTTAGGGGAATTGGGGTGTGGGGTGGGGGTGTTTCTGGGCAGGAATATCTGTGGGTGCAGGTCTCCATGGGTTTGGAGGGTTGTCTGGTTAGGTGAGGTGGAAGGGGGAGGAGATGGGGGTGGGGTAGGGGGGAGGGGAGAGGGTGGGAGGGGGAGGAGAGGGTGAGGGTCTCGGTGCAGGTTGGGTAGTGTGGCTGTCTGGGGTTGAGGAGTTGTCTGGGTGGGTATTATCTGGGTAGAGGGGGTCACTTGGGGAGGTCCATTGGTGCAGTTGGAGGGTGACTGGGATCTCTGGGTGAAGGTGGGTGGTGTATGGGGGTACAGGTGGGGTGTTTGGGGGCGGGGGCACAGATTGGGGTGAAATCTGCCACAGTTTTATTGCTCACATTTGGCATTTTAGGGTCAGGCAGATTATTGTGGTCCCCGGCTCATTTATTTAGCTGCTCAAGCAGAGCTTAATCCTGATCAATGTGGAAATGTTTGCCAAGACATGCGATGGGTGGCTCACAGGAAATGACCCCAGTGCTCAGAGAATCAGTGCACAGAAGGAGGCCATTTGGCTCATCATGTCTGTGCTAGCTGCCTCTTCCCTGCTCCTTCCCCAGGCTTCCTCTGATTATTCATTGCACAACCATATTTAATAGAATGATATATTTATTGAAAAACTACCTTTTCGAGTAAGTTGCACAAGATGAGACAATGATTTGACAATATTCATTGCATTGTTCTTGGATTTGTGGCTGTGTTTTGAGGCTGCTCTCAACAACCTCAGCTCACCCACTGCGATTAACTTTCAGCCAGTATAAATTTGTCCCTTACTCGGAATGTGACATGCTACAAACTCCCTGTCCTGAGGTGTTGTCTCCCTTGTTCTGGTCTTTGAGCTGTAAGTTGGAAATCCTGTGAGACTGTTTGAAGACCTGGCAATGTTCCTGGCATCTGGATGGACACTCCTCTCCCAACCAAAAGCACGTTAACCAACCTGTCTGCGCGCTGTTGCTGCTGAGGAGTGGCCACTGAATCGCAATGCTACACTTCAAATCTAACTAGCATTTGAAGACATTTCAAAGTGATCAACCACAATATGACCAGAAACATATTTTGGACATGTTTTAAATATTTAGTGAACTGTGCTTCCACTTCTTAAGTTATCGGGCACTCTGTCCATAGAGAACCAACGGTAGAAGTCATCTGGGCTATAAAATAAGCGTTCACACATCTCTAAGAAAACAAACAAGTTTATATAAAGCAAGGGCTTGATGTTAGGGGTCCTGTAGTGGAATATCTATCTTTACTCCAGCAGCTGTTGTGTGAGAGGTTGCTGGAATCAGAAGACAGGGGAACACAGTACAAAGGCACAACCTACAGGTGTGAATTGTGAATGTAAAGTGTGAACTCCGCAGCTCTCCTGGGATTGCTAGCAGTAGTGTGTTCCTGATGACCGCACACAAGCACTTTCCAGTACAGCCAGTCCTTAACCCAAGCAATTGTCAAACACTAACTCACCAAGTTGCTGCTTTCACTTGGTGTGAGTGGGATGGAATGAGTTAGGATAGAGACAGCATAGTTTTAGATGAACTCAAGTTTACAGGGGGTGGAACATGGGAGACCAACCAGGAGAGCATTGGAGCAGAGTAGGGATTAGCGTGCCATGACCAGGGCATACCTGCCGACGAAATAGCCCCCACATACATGGTCTGGAACACATACTGATCCTAGGACTTTCTTCCTGTGAGTGTTAGTGCTAATTAATGTGGACAGTGAGTCCTCGGCTGCCCTGCTCTCTATTGCTCTGCTATTCACTGGACACACTTACTAAGTCATTGCTGAGTTCAACTAGTTTATTATCTAAGATTAAAAAAACTTGTATTTATATAGCAACTTTCACCACCTCAGGACATCCCAAAGTACTTTACAGCCAATGAAGTACTTTTTGAAGTGTAGTCACTGTTGTAATGTATGAAACGTGGCAGCCAGTTTGTACACAGCAAGCTCCCACAAACAGCACTGTTTTACTGAGCAGATAATCCGCTAAGTGGGTGAGGGATAAATATTGGCCTGGACAGAAGAGAGAACTCCCCAGCTCTTTTTTGAAATACTGCCGTGTGATCTTTTCCATCCACCTAAGGGAACAGACAAGGCTTCAATTTAAAGTCACATCAGAAGACAGCCCCTCTGACAGTGCAGCACTACCGCAGTGCCGCCCCTCCCACAGTGCCACGCTTCCTCATGACAGCCCCTCCGACAGTGCAACACTCACTCACTCTTGAGAGATGGAAACTAGTGCTTTCCCCTACAATGCAGTTGTTACGGACAGGAAAGGGATGATGGGGATGGCTCCCCTTTTCACCTCTCGACTGACTGAAGACAGCATGCTTAACAAAAGTGTTTTAGCTCCTGAGTGCTTTAATTGTCATGAACAGACAAATGTCAGGTTTTCTTGTAAGTTTTAAAAGAAAGATAAATGTTTATTGATCAACGCCCAAATATACGCAAGTACACCCACTTACTCTCATACAGATACATACACACTCGAGAAAAGATAGCGATTATAAAAGTAGCATGTGGATTACGACCTATGATTTCAAGACTTCTCTGTTACACTTGCTTTTCCCCAGGGTGCAGACTGAAACGATGCAGGCCTGTAATCCTTTTGCATTGTTCACTGAAGAAAAGCTCTGGAGGATTAGGCAGATGGATTCACTGTTGTTTTATGTTTGCTGTCGCAAATTTCTCTTCTTGTACTCCTGCCAAGGTTCAATGGCAAAGCCCTGGTATGGTTACTTAGGTGGAGAGTTCAGGGCCAACTCAAGTCTCTGCCTACATGTGGCTTAAAGCTGATGGTCTTAGGCAGGGTCTGTTTGTTGGCATAGATGTTTTTCTGTCTTTGTTTGCTCAGAATATGTCTTATTAAAACCCCATATCAGAAACCTAGTTTCTGTCATGTGACCAAAGCATCTCTTTCTATTGTCCTCATAATAGTTTCTGATGGTTGGGCCATTGTCAGACAATGGAGTCCGGGTATCACTCATCCACATACAATCTTGATAAAATAGAGCTTTTCACACCCGTTTTCTGGATTTCAAGTTTAGAGTCGAAGAGTCTGCAACAATATTGTGAACCCAGTTCTTTTAATAAATTGGAGACATGTAGCCATTACCACATTTTCATGACTTCTCAAAGATATGCCCAGAAAAGTCATTTGTATTTTAATGACTTTACCAAGACTTGTTCAGACATGAAAATTAGCTTGGGGTTCTTGCAGTTCCATGTGTATTGGCAGGAAAAAAATGTCACCTGACCGCTCGACTCCATTTTGTTTACAGGACAGTGTCCATTTCGGATTTATACTCCATAAGTTCATATTTATAGTTCGTATGGCATGAGTGTGACACCATAAATATCTCCAACCCAAAGGTACAAATCATTGTGACAAGGAAAACTTGACATTTACAAGTTATAAGCACATTTAATACAGAGACAAGAATCAGCAACATCTGGTATACAAATCTGATATTTCATGTCAGTGTTGGCGCTGCTCAGTGACATTCATACACAGTGTTATTTTGCTCCAATGTGATTAATACGTGTTTTAATTATTTTTGAAACCAGTTCCTTTTCTCCCTCTTGGTGTTCCCAAGGCAGTGAGTTGCACTGGGTCCCATTCTGTAAACAGTGCACTCTTTGGCACCTCACCCCAATGTCCCATCTCCTTGTGTCAGTCAAAGCAGCAAGCATAAGTCATTCAGGTTGGAGTGTCACCGACACTAGACCAATGCTGAACCCACCTGATGCCCACACCTTTCCTCAGTACCGATCACTCACTAGCATTCAGGAGTGGAAAGCCTGGCTGGCTTCTCACTCCCTGTTCGACAACGGTCGAGGTGTTTACAATCAGCTGTCTCAACACCAATTAATAGATATCAAAAGACAAGATTGCAGATTGTGTCTGCCAGTTTGTTCTGCGTGTCAACACACAACAGCTGTTAAGGGACTGTTAAGGGTTTGTCTGACACGTTTATATCAGGCCTGGTCAACTGAGACTTGTTTCTGTTACTCCAGACAGGCTGCGATTTAGTAGTGAAACCCCTGGCAGAGGATGCCTGAGGTGAGAGAGAGCGTTTAACCCTCACAGCAGTCGGCATCACCGAGCTCTTGAAAAATTAGCATTTTGTGCACTGAATAGATGGTCAATTTGTCATCAGAATTTGTCCAACTTTGCCAAACAGGCCGCAGAGGTGACACCTGTGATTGATTGCCACTGTCACGTTGCTGCTGGGTCAGCGAGTGACCTATCTCGGCAGGAGGGGGATGGAAGTGGAGCTGAGGGAGAATAAAAAAACCTGATTTAGAAAATAAACTTGCAGTCATTCTGGCCTTTATAAGATTAGCTTGCAGTAAAAGTAGACAGACTTGAAACAAAAGTGATGATAAAATAGGCACTTGGAGATGGCACTCCAGTGAGGAGATTACAGTCTGATTGTGGCATCCTCTTGCATTTTAATATAAGTCGCTCACAGACTGTATTGGAGACCAGGTTCGTATGGGAGTTACTCTCCTTCAAGAATCACAGACCAAGAGGGAAGCCAGTTTTATTTTCCTTTGCATGCTCCACATGCCGATTCCAATATTTACAGTGCCGATTCCCCCAAAGCAGGGCATATTCATAGTTCTTTACTGGAGAAATGCATTTCTGTTAACATTTCATTACACCGAGGCCTTCATTTCCCATTCCTGTAAAGGAAAGGAATCACATCAGTAAGGGCAGCAGCTGTACCATCTCTTTGCTCTGCTGGTCAGTCTGATTGAGAAGGAATACTGTTGAGATAAGGACCCTAAGACCCCACTTAACTCACAAACAAGAAATACCTTGTGTCTATTCTGAATTGAGAAACTCAGGTGAAGGACCAAGGTCTCCAATGCAGGATATCAGCAAGGTTGAAAGCAGAGGGGCCCCATTAGCAAGATCCCATAAACAGCCATGAGATAACTGACCACTTAGTGATGTTGGGTGAGATATAAATATTGGCCAGGGCACCAGGGAGAACTCCCTGCTCATCTTCCATCCCCAAGAGGGGAGACGGGGCCTCAGTTTAACATCTCGTTTGAAAGACAGCACCTCTGACCCTGCCGCACTCCCTCAGTGCTGCATTGGAACGTCAGCCTAGATTTTGACCTGAAAAGCTAACCCTCTTTGTCTCTGCACAGATCTGCCTGACCTGCTGAGTATATCCAGCATTTTTCAGTTACGATGCTGTGCTGACACTCCTCGGAGCATCTCTGAATAACTCATCAACTAACAAAGGCTTTGAAGAGGTGGGTGATGCGTACCTTAGTCTTCTGAAGCACTCTGCCCTTTTCGACCACGGTGACAGACGGTGTCCTTCTCAGACTGCTTTTGGCTGAGGCTGTGCGTCTTAGGATCGGGCTCACAATCGGAACCTGTCGATTGAATTGGAAATAATGAACTCGATGAGTTTGCAGGTTGTAGCAGGTTATTTTGAGTCGAGCAGATTGGCAGCAACTGACAGCAAGCATGATTCTAGATCTGGCCCATTGAATTTGAGAGGACATGAATATTGGAAAGGAAAAGAAAAGGCCACTTTATTTTTTGAAGAAATGTTGCCAGTTCGTTTTGCCTCAGTTAGCTTATTCTTTCATATCTAAGCAAGTGGAGTTCAGAGCTGAAATGAGAAAGCACTGGAGCAGCTTGCTGGCACATGGGACAGCCAGGCGAGTGATCAGAAATAGTCGACATCTGAATCGATTGGAAAGACTGACAATGTTCTCGATTGAGAGTCAGAATTTTGGTGGATATTTGTCTTGGGAGCAGGGTTGAGATTTGTACTCAGCTGGGGAGAGACAATGTGGAATAGAAGTGTTGAGATGGGTAAATGTCTCGTGTAGCGATGTTTCAAACCACGACACACCACAAATATCTACTTCTCTTTCTTTCAGCTTCACAAAGCATTGTGCAAATATGAAGTTAATGTCTGTGCTCTGATTCAGTTTGAGACACTTGTGTTGGGCTGAACTAACTGCACAAGGCAAAGCAAGGTCACACATTCCTGAAACTAACAGGGGGAAAGTTTTGGAATTCCTGAGCCCACTGCCCCACCCTACTCTCCATACTGCCCGCTGTCCAGCCCAGCATTTTAGGCAGCTGCCTGAGGCCTCGGACTGTTTACAGCTGTGAATTCATCGTAATGATGTCACTGACCACTACTGACTACTGAAATGCCAAGGAAAGGTTGCTGCTGAGCTACCATATCATCATGAGCCACCATTTACAGTCAGCTACTTTCTTGCTTGCAAACAATGTGGCAGATTGATGCTGCAGCCTCCACTGGATGGTCTGAGTTTGAATCCCAGCCCTTACTGATATCCGGACTTGGAAAAGTTAGAGCTGGTCCTTGCACATTGTGCTTGCCAATGGCTCAGTGGGTCACTGTCTTTAAGTCAGCAGACTATGGCTTTGAGTCTCTCTGCAGAGACTTGAGCCTATAATCCAGGCTGAACGTTCCAGTGAGATGCTGTCTTTCAGATGAGACGTTGAACTGAGGTCACGTCTGCCCTCTCAGGTTAATGTGAAAGATTGCATGGCACAATTTTGAAGAGCGGTGGATTTCTCCCCAGTATCCTGGCTGATACTGGTCTGTCAACCAACACCTAAACATTTATTTCATTGCTGTTGGTGGGAGCTTGCTGTGCGCAAACTGACTGCTGTATTTCCCTACATTACAACAGTGACAACACTTCAAATGCATTTCATTGGTTACAAAGTGCTTTGGGATGCCCTGAAGTTGTGAAAGGCGCTATATAAATGCACATCTTTCTTTTCCTTCTGCTGCTGCAGCAGTCAGGGACACTGGCAGCATGTGCAACAGACTGCATTGAAAGGAGATGGGGTCCTTCTCACACCTTTAAAGCAACTGGTACAAACCTCGGGGCTTGCAGTTTCTGAATTTGACGAAAACAATGCCAATGTTTGCCCACACGATGCCCGTTTGAAGGTCTTGCTAAGGGAGAGCAGGTTGAGCTCGGAGCCTGACTTCACCCTCTCTTTAGCTCGGTACACAGCCTGCTCCAGGCGACGGATCTTCTCCTCCAACCTAGGCAACGTCTTTCTCTCTGCAGCCAAGAACAAACACAGCATGGCTTACAGGTACAAAGTTAACAAGCACAAACGCGAAATGGATCAACTCATTTAAAAAGGAGCTTCAGTGTGATGGGCTAAATGCAAATAACAAGACATAAAACTGCCTGCTGAAACTCATCCTCTATATTCAAGCACTTGAACAAGGCATCAGAGAACTGTAAGGACAGCAGGTCAGAGACGAAGGTGTAACACTCCCAGTGAGGGGCCTCATTGAGGAGAGCACAGGTCAGAGACTAAGATATAACACTCCCAGTGAGGGGCCTCATTGAGGAGAGCACAGGTCAGAGACTAAGGTATAACACTCCCAGTGAGGGGCCACATTGAGGAGAGCACAGGTCAGAGACTAAGGTATAACACTCCCAGTGAGGGGCCGCATTGAGGAGAGCACAGGTCAGAGACTAAGGTATAACACTCCCAGTGAGGGGCTGCATTGAGGAGAGAACAGGTCAGAGACTAAGGTATAACACTCCCAGTGAGGGGCTGCATTGAGGAGAGCACAGGTCAGAGACTAAGGTATGACACTCCCAGTGAGGGGCCACATTGAGGAGAGCACAGGTCAGAGACTAAGGTATAACACTCCCAGTGAGGGGCCGCATTGAGGAGAGCACAGGTCAGAGACTAAGGTATAACACTCCCAGTGAGGGGCCTCATTGAGGAGAGCACAGGTCAGAGACTAAGGCATAACACTCCCAGTGAGGGGCCGCATTGAGGAGAGCACAGGTCAGAGACTAAGGTATAACACTCACAGTGAGGGGCCACATTGAGGAGAGCACAGGTCAGAGACGAAGGTATAACACTCCCAGTGAGGGGCCACATTGAGGAGAGCACAGGTCAGAGACGAAGGTATAACACTCCCAGTGAGGGGCCACATTGAGGGGACCACAGGTCAGAGACTAAGGTAGAACTCTCCCAGTGAGGGGCCACATTGAGGAGAGCACAGGTCAGAGACTAAGGTATAACACTCCCAGTGAGGGG
Source organism: Heterodontus francisci (assembly GCF_036365525.1). Taxonomy (NCBI): domain Eukaryota; kingdom Metazoa; phylum Chordata; class Chondrichthyes; order Heterodontiformes; family Heterodontidae; genus Heterodontus; species Heterodontus francisci. The sequence goes on from NC_090417.1 coordinate 3,104,885, forward strand.
CTGCATTGAGGAGAGCACAGGCCAGAGACTAAGGTATAACACTCCCAGTGAGGGGCCGCATTGAGGAGAGCACAGGTCAGAGACTAAGGTATAACACTCCCAGTGAGGGGCCGCATTGAGGAGAGCACAGGTCAGAGACTAAGGTTAACACTCCCAGTGAGGGGCCACATTGAGGAGAGCAGTCAGAGACTAAGGTATAACACTCCCAGTGAGGGGCCACATTGAGGAGAGCAACGTCAGAGACTAAGGTATAACACTCCCAGTGAGGGGCCACATTGAGGAGAGCACAGGTCAGAGACTAAGGTATAACACTCCCAGTGAGGGGCCTCATTCAGGAGAGCACAGGTCAGAGACTAAGGTATAACACTCCCAGTGAGGGGCTGCATTGAGGAGAGCACAGGTCAGAGACTAAGGTATAACACTCCCAGTGAGGGGCCACATTGAGGAGAGCAGTCAGAGACTAAGGTATAACACTCCCAGTGAGGGGCCGCATTGAGGAGAGCACAGGTCAGAGACTAAGGTATAACACTCCCAGTGAGGGGCCTCATTGAGGAGAGCACGTTCAGAGACTAAGGTATAACACTCCCAGTGAGGGGCCGCATTGAGAAGAGCACAGGTCAGAGACTAAGGTATAACACTCCCAGTGAGGGGCCACATTGAGGAGAGCACAGGTCAGAGACTAAGGTATAACACTCCCAGTGAGGGGCCGCATTGAGGAGAGCAACTTCAGAGACTAAGGTATAACACTCCCAGTGAGGGGCCACATGGAGGAGAGCACAGGTCAGAGACTAAGATATAACACTCCCAGTGAGGGGCTGCATTGAGGAGAGCAACTTCAGAGACGAAGGTATAACACTCCCAGTGAGGGGCCACATTGAGGAGAGCACAGGTCAGAGACGAAGGTATAACACTCCCAGTGAGGGGCCACATTGAGGGGACCACAGGTCAGAGACTAAGGTAGAACACTCCCAGTGAGGGGCCACATTGAGGAGAGCACAGGTCAGAGACGAAGGTATAACACTCCCAGTGAGGGGCCACATTGAGGAGAGCACAGGTCAGAGACTATGGTAGAACACTCCCAGTGAGGGGCCACATGGAGGAGAGCACAGGTCAGAGACGAAGATATAACACTCCCAGTGAGGGGCCGCATTGAGGAGAGCACAGGTCAGAGACTAAGGTATAACACTCCCAGTGAGGGGCCGCATTGAGGAGAGCACAGGTCAGAGACTAAGGTATAACACTCCCAGTGAGGGGCCACATTGAGGAGAGCACAGGTCAGAGACTAAGGTATAACACTCCCAGTGAGGGGCTGCATTGTGGAGAGCACAGGTCAGAGACTAAGGTATAACACTCCCAGTGAGGGGCCGCATTGAGGAGAGCAACTTCAGAGACTAAGGTATAACACTCCCAGTGAGGGGCCACATGGAGGAGAGCACAGGTCAGAGACTAAGGTATAACACTCCCAGTGAGGGGCTGCATTGAGGAGAGCAACTTCAGAGACGAAGGTATAACACTCCCAGTGAGGGGCCACATTCAGGAGAGCACAGGTCAGAGACTAAGGTATAACACTCCCAGTGAGGGGCCACATTGAGCAGAGCAACTTCAGAGACTAAGGTATAACACTCCCAGTGAGGGGCCACATTGAGGAGAGCACAGGTCAGAGACTAAGGTATAACACTCCCAGTGAGGGGCTGCATTGAGGAGAGCACAGGTCAGAGACTAAGGTATAACACTCCCAGTGAGGGGCCGTATTGAGGAGAGCACAGGTCAGAGACTAAGGTATAACACTCCCAGTGAGGGGCCACATTGAGAAGAGCACAGGTCAGAGACTAAGGTATAACACTCCCAGTGAGGGGCCACATTGAGGAGAGCACAGGTCAGAGACTAAGGTATAACACTCCCAGTGAGGGGCCGTATTGAGGAGAGCAACTTCAGAGACTAAGGTATAACACTCCCAGTGAGGGGCCACATGGAGGAGAGAGAGCACAGGTCAGAGACTAAGGTATAACACTCCCAGTGAGGGGCCACATTGAGGAGAGCAACTTCAGAGACTAAGATATAACACTCCCAGTGAGGGGCCACATTGAGGAGAGCACAGGTCAGAGACTAAGGTATAACACTCCCAGTGAGGGGCCACATTGAGGAGAGCAACTTCAGAGACTAAGGTATAACACTCCCAGTGAGGGGCCACATTGAGGAGAGCACAGGTCAGAGACTAAGGTATAACACTCCCAGTGTGGGGCCACATTGAGGAGAGCAACTTCAGAGACTAAGGTATAACACTCACAGTGAGGGGCTGCATTGAGGAGAGCACAGGTCAGAGACTGAGTTATGACACTCCCAGTGAGGGGCCTCATTGAGGAGAGCAACTTCAGAGACTAAGGTATAACACTCCCAGTGAGGGGCCACATTGAGTAGAGCACAGGTCAGAGACTAAGGTAGAACACTCCCAGTGAGGGGCCACATGGAGGAGAGCACAGGTCAGAGACTAAGATATAACACTCCCAGTGAGGGGCCACATTGAGGAGAGCACAGGTCAGAGACTAAGGTATAACACTCCCAGTGAGGGGCCGCATTGAGGAGAGCACAGGTCAGAGACTAAGGTATAACACTCCCAGTGACGGGCCACATTGAGGAGAGCACAGGTCAGAGACTAAGGGAAAACACTCCCAGTGAGGGGCCGCATTGAGGAGAGCACAGGTCAGAGACTAAGGTATAACACTCCCAGTGAGGGGCTGCATTGAGGAGAGCACAGGTCAGAGACTAAGGTATAACACTCCCAGTGAGGGGCCACATTGAGGAGAGCACAGGTCAGAGACTAAGATATAACACTCCCAGTGAGGGGCCACATTGAGGAGAGCACAGGTCAGAGACTAAGGTATAACACTCCCAGTGAGGGGCCGCATTGAGGAGAGCACAGGTCAGAGACTAAGGTATAACACTCCCAGTGAGGGGCCGCATTGAGGAGAGCACAGGTCAGAGACTAAGGGAAAACACTCCCAGTGAGGGGCCGCATTGAGGAGAGCACAGGTCAGAGACTAAGGTATAACACTCCCAGTGAGGGGCTGCATTGAGGAGAGCACAGGTCAGAGACTAAGATATAACACTCCCAGTGAGGGGCCACATTGAGGAGAGCACAGGTCAGAGACTAAGGTATAACACTCCCAGTGAGGGGCCGCATTGAGGAGAGCACAGGTCAGAGACTAAGGTATAACACTCCCAGTGAGGGGCCGCATTGAGGAGAGCACAGGTCAGAGACTAAGGGAAAACACTCCCAGTGAGGGGCCGCATTGAGGAGAGCACAGGTCAGAGACTAAGGTATAACACTCCCAGTGAGGGGCTGCATTGAGGAGAGCACAGGTCAGAGACTAAGGTATAACACTCCCAGTGAGGGGCCGCATTGAGGAGAGCACAGGTCAGAGACTAAAGTATAACACTCCCAGTGAGGGGCCACATTGAGGAGAGCACAGGTCAGAGACTAAGGTATAACACTCCCAGTGAGGGGCTGCATTGTGGAGAGCACAGGTCAGAGACTAAGGTATAACACTCCCAGTGAGGGGCCGCATTGAGGAGAGCAACTTCAGAGACTAAGGTATAACACTCCCAGTGAGGGGCCACATGGAGGAGAGCACAGGTCAGAGACTAAGGTATAACACTCCCAGTGAGGGGCTGCATTGAGGAGAGCAACTTCAGAGACGAAGGTATAACACTCCCAGTGAGGGGCCACATTCAGGAGAGCACAGGTCAGAGACTAAGGTATAACACTCCCAGTGAGGGGCCACATTGAGCAGAGCAACTTCAGAGACTAAGGTATAACACTCCCAGTGAGGGGCCACATTGAGGAGAGCACAGGTCAGAGACTAAGGTATAACACTCCCAGTGAGGGGCTGCATTGAGGAGAGCACAGGTCAGAGACTAAGGTATAACACTCCCAGTGAGGGGCCGTATTGAGGAGAGCACAGGTCAGAGACTAAGGTATAACACTCCCAGTGAGGGGCCACATTGAGAAGAGCACAGGTCAGAGACTAAGGTATAACACTCCCAGTGAGGGGCCACATTGAGGAGAGCACAGGTCAGAGACTAAGGTATAACACTCCCAGTGAGGGGCCGTATTCAGGAGAGCAACTTCAGAGACTAAGGTATAACACTCCCAGTGAGGGGCCACATGGAGGAGAGAGAGCACAGGTCAGAGACTAAGGTATAACACTCCCAGTGAGGGGCCACATTGAGGAGAGCAACTTCAGAGACTAAGATATAACACTCCCAGTGAGGGGCCACATTGAGGAGAGCACAGGTCAGAGACTAAGGTATAACACTCCCAGTGAGGGGCCACATTGAGGAGAGCAACTTCAGAGACTAAGGTATAACACTCCCAGTGAGGGGCCGCATTGAGGAGAGCACAGGTCAGAGACTAAGGTATAACACTCCCAGTGAGGGGCCACATTGAGGAGAGCAGTCAGAGACTAAGGTATAACACTCCCAGTGAGGGGCCACATTGAGGAGAGCAGTCAGAGACTAAGGTATAACACTCCCAGTGAGGGGCCGTATTGAGGAGAGCACAGGTCAGAGACTAAGGTATAACACTCCCAGTGAGGGGCCTCATTGAGGAGAGCACAGGTCAGAGACTAAGGTATAACACACCCAGTGAGGGGCTGCATTGAGGAGAGCACAGGTCAGAGACTAAGGTATAACACTCCCAGTGAGGGGCCACATTGAGGAGAGCAGTCAGAGACTAAGGTATAACACTCCCAGTGAGGGGCCGCATTGAGGAGAGCACAGGTCAGAGACTAAGGTATAACACTCCCAGTGAGGGGCTGCATTGAGGAGAGCACGTTCAGAGACTAAGGTATAACACTCCCAGTGAGGGGCCTCATTGAGGAGAGCACAGATCAGAGACTAAGGTATAACACTCCCAGTGAGGGGCCTCATTGAGGAGAGCACGTTCAGAGACTAAGGTATAACACTCCCAGTGAGGGGCCACATTGAGGAGAGCACAGGTCAGAGACTAAGGTATAACACTCCCAGTGAGGGGCCACATTGAGGAGAGCACAGGTCAGAGACTAAGGTATAACACTCCCAGTGAGGGGCCACATTGAGGAGAGCACAGGTCAGAGACTAAGGTATAACACTCCCAGTGAGGGGCCACATTGAGGAGAGCACAGGTCAGAGACTAAGGTATAACACTCCCAGTGAGGGGCTGCATTGAGGAGAGCACAGGTCAGAGACTAAGGTATAACACTCCCAGTGAGGGGCCGTATTGAGGAGAGCACAGGTCAGAGACTAAGGTATAACACTCCCAGTGAGGGGCCGTATTGAGGAGAGCACAGGTCAGAGACTAAGGTATAACACTCCCAGTGAGGGGCCGCATTGAGGAGAGCACAGGTCAGAGACTAAGGTATAACACTCCCAGTGAGGGGCCGTATTGAGGAGAGCACAGGTCAGAGACTAAGGTATAACACTCCCAGTGAGGGGCTGCATTGTGGAGAGCACAGGTCAGAGACTAAGGTATAACACTCCCAGTGAGGGGCCGCATTGAGGAGAGCAACTTCAGAGACTAAGGTATAACACTCCCAGTGAGTGGCCACATGGAGGAGAGCACAGGTCAGAGACTAAGGTATAACACTCCCAGTGAGGGGCTGCATTGAGGAGAGCAACTTCAGAGACGAAGGTATAACACTCCCAGTGAGGGGCCACATTCAGGAGAGCACAGGTCAGAGACTAAGGTATAACACTCCCAGTGAGGGGCCACATTGAGCAGAGCAACTTCAGAGACTAAGGTATAACACTCCCAGTGAGGGGCCACATTGAGGAGAGCACAGGTCAGAGACTAAGGTATAACACTCCCAGTGAGGGGCTGCATTGAGGAGAGCACAGGTCAGAGACTAAGGTATAACACTCCCAGTGAGGGGCCGTATTGAGGAGAGCACAGGTCAGAGACTAAGGTATAACACTCCCAGTGAGGGGCCACATTGAGAAGAGCACAGGTCAGAGACTAAGGTATAACACTCCCAGTGAGGGGCCACATTGAGGAGAGCACAGGTCAGAGACTAAGGTATAACACTCCCAGTGAGGGGCCGTATTGAGGAGAGCAACTTCAGAGACTAAGGTATAACACTCCCAGTGAGGGGCCACATGGAGGAGAGAGAGCACAGGTCAGAGACTAAGGTATAACACTCCCAGTGAGGGGCCACATTGAGGAGAGCAACTTCAGAGACTAAGATATAACACTCCCAGTGAGGGGCCACATTGAGGAGAGCACAGGTCAGAGACTAAGGTATAACACTCCCAGTGAGGGGCCACATTGAGGAGAGCAACTTCAGAGACTAAGGTATAACACTCCCAGTGAGGGGCCACATTGAGGAGAGCACAGGTCAGAGACTAAGGTATAACACTCCCAGTGAGGGGCCACATTGAGGAGAGCAACTTCAGAGACTAAGGTATAACACTCACAGTGAGGGGCTGCATTGAGGAGAGCACAGGTCAGAGACTGAGTTATAACACTCCCAGTGAGGGGCCTCATTGAGGAGAGCAACTTCAGAGACTAAGGTATAACACTCCCAGTGAGGGGCCACATTGAGGAGAGCACAGGTCAGAGACTAAGGTATAACACTCCCAGTGAGGGGCCTCATTCAGGAGAGCACAGGTCAGAGACTAAGGTATAACACTCCCAGTGAGGGGCTGCATTGAGGAGAGCACAGGTCAGAGACTAAGGTATAACACTCCCAGTGAGGGGCCACATTGAGGAGAGCACAGGTCAGAGACTAAGGTATAACACTCCCAGTGAGGGGCTGCATTGAGGAGAGCACAGGTCAGAGACTAATGTATAACACTCCCAGTGAGGGGCCACATTGAGGAGAGCACAGGTCAGAGACTAAGGTATAACACTCCCAGTGAGGGGCCTCATTGAGGAGAGCACAGGTCAGAGACTAAGGTATAACACTCCCAGTGAGGGGCCACATTGAGGAGAGCACAGGTCAGAGACTAAGGTCTAACACTCCCAGTGAGGGGCCGCATTGAGGAGAGCACAGGTCAGAGACTAATGTATAACACTCCCAGTGAGAGGCTGCATTGAGGAGAGCACAGGTCAGAGACTAAGGGAAAACACTCCCAGTGAGGGGCCAATTTGAGGAGAGCACCTTCAAAGACCTATTTCTCATCTACATGTTGCCCCTCAGTAACATCATCTGAAAACACAACATCAGTATCCACATGTACGCTGATGACACCTCTGCCTCACCACCACCTTTTTCGAGCCCTTTGCTGTCTCTAAATTGTCAGACGACTTGTCTGATATCTAGTACTGGATGGGCAGAAAATTCCTTCAACTAAGTATTCGGAAGACTGAATCTATTGTCTTTGGTCCCTGCCACAAACTCTGTTTCTTAGCCACCAACTCCATCCCTCTCCCTCGCAATTTTCTGAGGCTGAACCAGGCTGTTCTCAACCTTGGTGTTGTATCTGACCCCGACATGAGCTCTGATCACATATCAGCACCATCACTAAGACCAGCTATTTCCACCTCAGTAACATCACTTGACTCTGCCCCTGCCTCAGCACATCTGCTGAAACCCTCATCCATACCTTTTGTACCTCAAGACTTGACTATTCCAGTGCACTCCTTGCCAGCTTCCCATCTTTCACCCTCCATCAACTTGAGCTCATCCGAAACTCTGCTACCTGTATCCTAATTCGCACCAAGTCCCATTCACCCATCACCCCTCGGCTCGCTGATTTACACTGGCTCCCAGTTAAGCAATGCCTCAATTTTATAATTCTCATCCCTATTTTCAAATCCTTCCATCCTCTCACCCTTCCGATCTCTGTAATCTTCTCCAGCCCTACAACCCTCTGTGATATCTGCGTTCCTCCAATTCTGATTTCTTGTGCATCCCTGATTTTATTCGCTTCACAGTTGCTGTCCATCACTTCAGCTACCTAGACTCTGAGCTCTGGAAATCCCTCACTAAACCACTCCTCCTCTCTCCTCTTTTCACACGCTCCCTATAAACTACCTCTTTGACCAAGGTTTTGCACATCTGCCCTCACATCTCCTTCTGTGGCTCGGTATCTTCTTCTTCTTTTCTTTTGGGCCTCCTTATCTCGAGAGACAATGGATACGCGCCTGGAGGTGGTCAGTGGTTTGTGAAGCAGCGCCTGGAGTGGCTATAAAGGCCAATTCTGGAGTGACAGGCTCTTCCACAGGTGCTGCAGAGAAATTTGTTTGTTGTGGCTCAGTATCAAACTTTGATAATTGCTCCTGTGAAGCATTTTGGGATGTTTCACTGTGTTAAAGGCATGATGTAAATGCAAGTTGTTGTTACTGCTGTTGGGATACAACACTCACAGCAAGGAGCCACACTGAGGGCAGCACAGGTCAGAAAATGGCACTAGTATTGTACCGCTATCTCTAACCTGCTCTCACTTTGAATGCAACTCCGCGTTGGGAGGACAGGATCAATGAATGTACCTGATCTGTTTTACTTCTCCCTCAAATGTGGTAATCGGAGTAAGACAGCACAGTGACAATTCATACGAACCCTGTCATTGGATATTGGACCCTCTGCTTACCAGACAAGGAATCCATTGCTTCTTTGAAATCCTTCTTGTTTGTCTGTGTCGATTGGTTTCTAACAGGCTCCTTTTCAGCTCCACTCGTTTTGATTTCAAAGTCACTCCAAGATTTTAAAAAGCTGGTTTCAGGAAATGCTGTGAGGAAAACAATGCATAAATTAAGAGTGCTCCATCCTGCACAAGGTTGCAGAGTTTCCTTGCAAATTCATCATTCGATCATCCCTTTCAGGCTGATTATATCATCTCTAAACTACAAGTGTATTCTGTGTGTTCAGTCTCTGCATTCATCTGGTTTCGGCAACTGGGAGTTTAAAATGTCTACGTTGTACAGCAACACAAACTCCTAGTGGAACCAGGGAGTTTCTTCTCGTTCGGGAGGAAACCTCCCCTCGCACTTCCTTCGTCACCCAATGGGCCTATGTTAATTGTGACACAGAAGCATCCAAAAGCATCCAAGCATCATCTGACTACATCAGTACGTTGCACTGTCTATGGCTCGGTGCCTGTAATTCACCCCACTCCCAGTTTCAAAACCAAGCCACGTGGAAGGTCCGAGGAAGATTAAAAGACCCTTTTGCATTTAAGGAATGGCATCGCTGGATTCTCCATCCCATCATCAGTGGTCCTCTCCAACGTAAAGGACCCGCCTTCTGGAGATCAGCAACACAGGAGACCAAATTCCCATGGCACTGTTGTCAGGTTCTCTCCGATAATTAAACTTGTGATCCTGATTCATTCCCCCTTACCCACAGAATCGTGAATCTTCAGCCTCTAACAAGCGTTAATTGGAGCAGCGACAGCACAGGAAAGCTGTTTCCCATATCACTCCCATGTAAAACTGTCATGTGGAATTTAATGGCCGTCCTAATGGTTACTTTCAGATCAACCTTAGCAGGACATGGGACAGGTGAAGGAAGCAACGAAGGAGAAAGCAGCTCTTATACACGATTTCGCCAGAGTGCCCGGCCAGCACTTACCACTTGGCAGGGTGTTGTATCTCGTTGTGTTGTTGCTATTTGTATTGCTGTGGTGATCCCTCTCTGGAAATGCTGTGCATTCTCTGCTCACCACTTCATGGGTTGGCAAATCGACCCTCTGCTGGAAACAAACCGAGAGCATGCCACTCGTTTCTGATCTCCTGTGCTATACTAAGGGTCAGACCTGGCAACGGTTCACTGTGAGGAGTTCATCAGTAGCCAAGGAAAGGTGAGACCTGGTTTAGTCTCATCTGCAATCAGCTGGAACCTGGGAATGACACATTGGGAATGATCCAGAGCAGTGGATTCACCAGAGAGGAAAACTCCATTCTTAGATTTTCTGTTCCTTGTCTTGGCCAAAATTGGGAACTCACTGCGAAGGGAATTGCAGGAAGTCTTCCATCTTATATTAGTGCAACTCCACCCACCCAGTGTCTCCATATTGCTGCTTCTGTTTGACCACAGAATGGTCTCTTCATCACGGTAAAGCTCCAATAGATTAAGCTTCACAAGCACTTAGAAGATGGAGCAAGAATCTAAATGTTCAGACCAGAGTGGGCACAAGGACACTACAATGGGGCAAACCCACTGTGCTGGTGCCCAGAGTGTAGGAAGTGGGCATGTGCCTGTGATTTCCCAGTGTGTTTCCAGTTTAACCAGTGTAACGAGGTTAATGCGAAAAGCTAGATACGTCCTTTAAATTCATTCTTGGGATGTGGGCGTCACTGGAAAGGCCGACATTTATTGCCTATCCCTAGTTGACATGACTGAGTGGCTTTGTGGGCCACTTCAGAGGCCCTTCAAAAGCCAATGACGTTGGTGTGGGACTGGAGTCACATGTGGACCAGACCGGGTAAGGACAGCAGGTTTCCTTCCCTAAAGGACATTAAAGAACCAGTTGTGTATTTATGACAATCTGACAACTTCATGGTCACTTATTATTGAGACCTGCGTCTTTATTTACAGTTTTAAAAAAAAACCCTGAATTTCTCAAACTGCCCTGGTGAGATTTGACCTTTATTCATGCAGTAACGTAACCACACAACACCCAAGTTTCTCCACAGCAAGACCAATATCAGTGCAGCTCTGTCAAGCTATAATGTCATTAATTGGGACATACCGTCTGCCGCGTGCCTCCTGAGCCTGCATCCTCTGTGGTGGTGTGACTGGACACCTGGCCAAATGGATCATCCATGTACGTGTTGGGAGTAGTGATTCTTCGCTGCAGCAAACCACTGAAAACAAATAAATTATCACCTCAAGGGAACACAGCAAAAGTTAACACCATCTCCTCATGCCTCACCACCCCAACGCACTTCATGCACACTCAGTGGAGATCATGACTGATCTGTGACCTAATTCCATAGACCCATAGCCTTTGCCCTATATCCGTTAATGCCTTTGGTTAACAAAAATCTATGGATAAAAGATTTAGGATTAACTTTTGCTCTAGCATCAACTGTCATTTGCAGAAGAGAGTTCCAAACTTTTACCACCCCTTGTGTGTAGAAGTGTTTCCTAATTTCATTCCTGCAAGGTCTAATTTTTAGACAGTGCCCCCCCAGTCCTACATTTGCCAACCAGCAGAAATAATTTCTCTCAGTCGACCCTATGCTGTTCCCCTGAATTGAAAACTTTGATCAAATCACCCCTTAATTTTCTAAATTCCAGGGAGAACAAACCCTATTTGTGTACTTTCTCCTTGTCATTTAACCCTTGGAGACCAGGTATCATTCTAGTTAATCTATGCTACACTCCCTCTAAGGTCAATATATCCTTCCTAAGATGTGGTGGCCATATCTGCTCACAGTGCTCCAGGTATGGTCTAACCAGGGCTTTGCATGGCTTCTACCCCTTGTATTCTACTCTTCTAGATATAAAGGCTAACATTCCATTATCCTTTTTGATTATTTTCTGTACCTGCCCATGACATTTTAATGATCTGTGCACATAGACCCCTAAATCTCTTTGGAACTCCACTGTTTCCTGCATTTCACCATTTACAAAGTACGCTGTTCTATCCTTTTTAGATCCAAAGTGGATGACCTCACACTTGTCTACATTGAAATCTATTTGCTGCAGTTCTGCCCATTAACTTAATCCCTATTAATATCTCTGTAATTTTATGCTTCCAACCACAGTGCTTACAATGCCCCTTATCTTTGTGTTGGTTTTAATTATGAATATTAGGATTACTCTGTGAATGAAACATGGAATTTAGCCAACAAGTGCCTGACTCTTCGCATTGTGTAAGTTTAAAACCAGAATACCCACTCCCTCTGCACTCAATCCAAATCTCATTGGAGGCTGCACAGATCCTCCCCAGGGCTGAGCAAAAATCAGAGGACAGAAATACTGGCTTAAGTGACAATGGAAAGAGGCTAAAAATACTACACAGAGATGGAGAAAACACAGACGTGTGAATATTAATGCTGAATTTCCAGACGAGCAATTAATATTTTAACTCTTTGTCTAACCTAACCTAAACATATTTCAATAATGTAATTTTAGTTAATCATTTACTGATTTTTTTTCATATCCAACATGGATATGAAATTGGCTGAGTGACAGGAAACAGAGAGTAGTGGCTAATGGATGCTTTTCAGACTGGAGGAAAGTTTGACGTGGCGTTCCCCAAGGGTCGGTGTTCGGACCATTGCTGTTCCTGATATGTATAACTGACCAAGACCTTGGTGTACAGGGCACTATGTCAAAATTTGCTGATGATATGAAACTTGGAAACATCATGAACTGTGAGGAGAATAGTGTAGAACTTCAAAAGGACACAGACAGGTTGGTGGAATGGGCAGACAGGTGGCAGATGAAATTTAATGCAGAGAAATGTGAAGTGGCTCATTTTGGTAGGAAGAATGCAAAGAGACAATATAAAATAAAGGGTACAATTCTAAAGGGGGTGCAGAAGCAGAGAGACCTGTGTGTATACGTGCATGAATCACTGAAGGTAGCAGTTAATACACCATACAGTATCATGGGCTTCATTAATAGAGGCATAGAGTACAAAAGCAAGGAAGTTATATTTAAATTTGTATAGAACACTAGTTTGGCCTTAACTGGAGTATTGTGTCCAGTTCTATGGGCCACACTTTAGGAAAGATGTGAAGGCATTAGAGAGAGTGCAAAAAAGATTCACAAGAATGGTTTCAGGAATGAGGAGCTTCAGTTACAAGGACAGATTGCAGAAGCTGGGACTGTTTTCCTTGGAGAAGAGAAAGTTGAGAGGAGATTTGATAGAGGTGTTCAAAATCATGAGGGGTCTGGACAGAGTAGGTTGAGAAAAACAATTCTCATTTGTGGGAGGATTAAGAACAAGATGACACAGATTTCAGGCAAAAGAAGCAATGGTGACATGAGAGAAAGCTTTTTCACACAGCGAGTGGTTAGGATCTGGAATGCACTGCCTGAGTATGTGGTAGAGGCAGGTTCAATCGAGGCATTCAAGAGGAAATTGGATTGTTAGCTGAAAAGGAAGAATGTGCAGGGCTATTGGGGAGAAAGCGGGGGAATGGCACGAAGTTAATTGCTCTTTTGGAGAGCCAGCGCAAACACGATGGGCCGAATCACCTCTCTCTGTACTATAACGATTCTGTGATTCTGAAACTGAATGGCAAGAGGGAGGGCATGAGGAAGACCGGGGATGTTACCCTCTATCCCTTCAATGTGTTCCGATGTCTCCACTAAAAAGTGAAGAATTGTTGACTAAATTCCATACTTCATTCATAGAGTCATGCTATCATTCATAATTAAAGTAACCTAATCAGAGCTAGGAGCGGGCAGTGACCCGTGCAGAGATTGGTGAGGGTTCTCTGACCTGACTTGGTTTCCATCTCTTGGAGCTGTCTCTGTTGCAGTCTGCAGGACAGTGTCTTCATACAGATGAGCTGATTCTGTGTCTGTTACACATCCTGCCCACAGGAGTCTGAGCCACCGGTCCCTGTCCTCAGGCGAGCTGGTCTACGGGAAGACACTGGTGTGAGCTCCACAACACAGTCCAACATACCCCACCCCTTTAAAACCTGCCGCCTTACATCCCAGTACTGTGACACTACCACACTTGGCCATTGAAGAGCTACCAGTAAGAATGGGGGAAGAAAGAGGGTGGCAGGAGAACCAGAATGTAACCTCAGTGCCCACTGTCGATGACTGCAAAGTGACCAGTCCTGGAGGTCGGAAAAGGATAGCCTTGGGCTTGAAGCGCTGAGGATCAGGCGAATGGGTGAGGCCTCGGATTGTTCCACACGCCAGTAAAGCTAGACCCCAAAGGCCATTCAAACTCAGGAGCATCTTACCTGAAGCACTGCCAGATCCTTGTGCTGGTGTGAGACAGTCAGCCTGTACTTGTGGGCTGTTTCTGCCTGTGTCCTGACCTTGCATCCTTGCAGGTCGACAGAGTAGTGCAACTTCCCAGCTCCGCCAACATCCTTATACATCAGCAACACTCGGTCCTCGATGTGACACCACAGGGTTTGCCAGTGGCTGTTCACGAGCACCTTTAGATAACCTGGCAGATCAGACAGAGTATTGTCAGCATGGGGACACATTCCTAATTACTGTCCCTCCTTCCCCATATCTGTGGCTCTCTGTTTTCAGAGCTGAACTACCTCAGGAACCCAGCCCCTGGAAAATGTTGCAGGTACATAAAATAAGTAGTAACGAATACAGAAAGGAAATGCAGCAGCCTATGTAGCAATGACATTGAGAGAGAATGAGAGAGACTCCAGAAAAGTGCAGTACAGAGGGATCTGGATGTTCTTGTGCATAAAACACAAAATGTTAGCATGCAGGTGCAGCAAGTAATTAAGGCAGCAAATGGAATTTTGGTCTTTATTGCTAGGGGGTTGGTGTTTAAAAATAGGGAAGTCTTGTTACAACTGTACAGGGTGTTGGTGAGGCTGCACCTGGAGTACTGTGTACAGTTTTGGTCCCCGTATTTAAGAAAGGGTATACTGGCCTTGGAGGCAGTTCAAAAGAGATTCGCTAGGCTGATTCCTGGGATGAAGGGGTTGACTTATCAAGAACGGCTAAACAGGTTAGGCCTTTATTCATTAGAGTTTAGAAGAATGAGGGGTGATCTTATTGAAACGTACAAGATTCTGAGGGGGCTTGACAGGGTAGATGTTGAGAAGATGTTTCCACTATTGGGGGAATCTTGAACTCGGGGACACAGTCACAGAATAAGGGGACACTCATTTAAAACAGATGTGAAAGAATTTCTTCTCTCAGAGGGTAGTGAATGTTTAGAATTCTCTACCCCCGAGAGTTGTGGAGGCTAGATCATTGAAAGTATTTAAAGAATGGTAGATAGATTTTTGAAATATCGGGGAGTTGAGGGCTATGAGGAGCTGGCACAGAAGAGGAGCTAAGGTCTGGGGCAGATCAGCCACGATCTTATTGAATGGTGGGGCAGGCTTGAGGGGCCGAATGGCCTACTCCTGCTCCTATTTCTTATGTTCTTATGTTGGTTGAGGAATTGACTCCCTTTCACCTTTCAGATGATTTCCTGACCGATTCCGTTCTCAGTGTCCCTACATCACACACTTTGTACAGCTCACGGGACAGTGTGAGACCTGCTACCATTACTCTCGCAATGTCTTCTGTAAATCACTCTATTGGTAAATAAAAAGAAAGACTTGCATTTATGTAGCGCCTTTCACGACCTCAGGAAGTCCCAAAACGCTTTACAGCCAATGGAATACTTTTGAAATGTCGTCACTGTTGTAATGTAGGAAATGTGGCAGCCAATCTGCGCACAGCAAGCTCCCACAAACAGCAATGTGATGATGACCAGATAATCTGTTTTTGTGATGTTGGTTGAGGGATAAATATTGTTCAGGACTCCCCTGCTCTTCTTCAAAATAATGCCATGGGACCCTTTTCATCCATCTGGGAGGGCAAGTGTGGCCTCAAGTTTAATGTCTCATCTGACAGTGCAGCACTCCCCTCAGTACTGGCACTGAAGTGCCAGCCTAGAGTTTTGTGCTCAAGTCCTGGACTGGGACTTGAACCCACAACCCTCGGACTCAGAGGGTGAGAGTGCTACCAACTGAGGACTGAAACTTCGACCTTAGCATGTAATACTTTTATATAAAGTGTCTCTTGCATTGACGTCTGCAGCCAATGAGTTACTGTTGTTTTCCAGGCAAATGCAGCAGCCAGTTTTCACACAGCAAGATCCCAAGAAGTGTAATGAATAAATAACCAGTTTACAATGTTTTTGATGATATTGATCAGGACACTGGGAGAACTCCCTGTTCTTTGTCAGTAATGGCAAAAATAGAAGGAAAGACTTGCATTTCTATTGCACCTCGCCATCACCTCAGGACATTCCCAAAGCACATTACTTTGCATTAACCTATGCAGGCAGGTGGGGCCTGGTTAATGTCTCTGCCCTCCCTCAGTACTGAATGCGTTCAAATAGATTTTGTGTCCACAACCATTGTGGGCTTGAACCCACAAAATTCTGACTTAGAGAGTAACTACTGAGCTCAGCTTCGAGGCTGAAGTGCAATGAATGCAATGAGACTGGTTGGACAGACATTAGAAACTGCAGAGCGAGGCCTCACCTGTGTCTCGGGTGGCTGGACTGTCAGCGACCATTTCGCCTGTGGATCTCTCCGCGTCAGAGCCTCGATTACCCCTCAACACAGACTGCATGAAAGCACAGCACGTTATTTGGAAAGCTGGGTACACAGCCACAAGAAGTCTGAACAAAGCACTCTCACTGTTTTTTAGGCCCTTATAGACAAGGAATATCCCGATCTTTCACCAGTCAGTCCACATTAGCCAGAGGTGCTGGGAGATGTTAGAAGGAAATTTTAAATACAGGGAGAGAAATTGATTTTGGCCTGATGAGCTCCAGGCACAGGAAGAACTTGTATTCACATTTACATTAACCCCATTAGTTGTTCTTTATATTGGTACCGAACCCATCTGTGCCCTTGTCTTCCCAACCTCCCTTGGTGTTGGTTAGTCCTGTAACGTCATTTGCCTTACATTCCTTTTCTCGTCCTGATGAAAGGTCTCTGCTTGAAACAATAACTACATCTTGTCCTTTCAGAGGCTGACAAACTGGCTGTTTACATAGGATATATAGTGCAGAAACAGGCCATTTGGCCCAACCAGTCCATGCTGGCGTATAGTTCCAGATTTTCTGTGTCTCTACAAGACCTTGGGGAAGCAGTGAGTGGTACCTTTATAGACTCACCTTGTTTGAGGCACATTTACTGTCCGTCCCAGGCACCTTTGGTGAATTCCATGGTGAAGCTCGGCAACAACTGCTGCTGCTCACCTCCTCAACAACCTAAACACGGTGCAGTCAAAACAGGGAAAGCCAGTAAAACCGCTGCCATAGTCACAACTGAAAATCCAGTTTCGTTTAAGACCGATTCATTTTTCACATACATCATGCCTTTGCTTCTGTTTTCTGAACCTCCTCACGTCATTGACCTGGTCACACGGGCACCAGCAGCTCTCTGCTACCCGAGTCAAGCAGCCATTCTTCCCTGCACCATGATTGAGGAGTATGGGTGTGTCAAGAATTAAGGTAGCAACTAACTCAGCACAACCTGGGAAATCAAAGCTGGGCGATTCTGGCCTCTGCACGTTGCTACTCCACAGGTCAGTGCCTCTTCATTCTACACTCTCGGGCACTTTGAAGCCACACAAAACTGCACGTTGGTCAAACATATTGCCATATCCCTCAGCGTGCAACAGAACAAGTTTGTGACCTTACTCATGCTGTCACTTTTTTTTTGCAACAACTGAAGGAGTTCGTTGACACAGTAACCACACCCCCCGCCCCCACACCTCCCCCATTAGATCACAATTAAAGCCCGTATTCCAGACTTTTGTAACTTTAAACTAACTGAGAATATTGACAAATATTTTATCATCACGAGCCAAACAGGCTTCTGAATTATATTCTTATGCCAAACTGCTACTTAACAAAGGTTACTGTAATGGTTAGTTCCCCATAACAAGAGCTACTGTAGTATTTAGTCATGCATGCTATACTAGTGATCACGGTTACCGAACTAGTTAGTCCCCGTAACAAGGATTAATGTAGTAGTGAATCATTCATAACAGGAATTACTGTACTAGTTAGTTCCCCATAACAAGGTTTAATGTACTAGTCACCCATAACAAGGGTGATTGCACCAGTTAGTCACCCATAACTACAATTGGTGTACTGGTTAGTCACTCATAACAAAGGTTATTACAGTAGTTAGTCACTCGTAACCAGGGTTACTGTGTTAGTTAGTCACTGAGGCCTAACCGAGTTGAATTTCTGGTGCTAACACCTCCAAACCTTCCGCCAGTCCTCAGTCTGCTCACGACTCTGCAGCCCAAGCACCAGAGTCTCATTACTCGCTGTCGTAATCTTAAGCTCGTGCTGTATCTTCTTACTGCGTTTGAACTTGTAGGCAACACGGGATCCTTGCAGGCTGAGCTCCATCAGGGGATACTGGTCCTTCATACACTTATAACACTGCAGGAGAGGGGAATTAGGCGAGGTTAAGCACTGAAGAGCATGAGGTATTTACAGCCCAATTGTAGTGAGATATTTGACCCAGACACAAACCAGTCTCAGACTGTCAGTATCTACGGTCTATGCCCCGACCTCTAAACTACTGCCTCTCCTACCCCTGGGAGGATCAATTTAAGCTCATGGACTTGCTGTATAGGTCTCTCATGCCTGCCTCTGAGGCTATGATGGGAACTAGTGGTCTGTACTCTTTTCCCCCATTCTCATTTGTTCCTTTCTTTGACTTCCAGCCTAGGGACACATAAGCCCATAAGAAATAGGAGCAGGAGTAGGTCACATGGCCCCTCAGGCCTGCTCCGCCATTCAATAAGATCATGGTTGACATTCTACCTCAACTCAACTTTCCCGCTCACTTCCCATATCCCTTAATTCCCTTAGTTCCTAAAAATCAGCCAATCCCAGTCTTAAATATACTCATTGACTGAGCATCCACAACCCTCTGGGGTAGAGAATTCCAAAGATTCACAACCCTCTGAGTGAAGACATTTCTCCTCATCTCAGTCCTAAATGGCCGATCCCTTATCCTGAGACTGCGAACCCCTAGTTCTAGCCTCTCCAGCCCAGGGGAAACGTCATCCCTGTCCCTATCCTGTCAAGACTCTGAATTTTATGTATTTCAATGAGATCATTTTGGTCTTCTGAACTCCAGCCCTATTCTACTCCATCTTTCCTCATGGGACAACTGTCTCATTCAGGAATCACTCCAGATTGAATCATCTCATTCATCAGTGAGATAAAACCCAAAGAGAATAGAACCTACCCTGAAAAATGGGCAGCATTGGTGTTCTGGTCTGTTAGGAATAAGTGTTTCACACAGGGTTAGTGCACAAAGCTAACTTATTACTCACGTCAGTGTTTGGTCTGAATTTCTTATTAAGACAACTATCCTGCAGTGAAATATATCGATAGTCATGGAGATGAGTACTACAATCACTATTTACTTAAATGGAAAACTAGATGAAAGGCTGGAGCTCAGGATTCAGATCACCGCCGAGTGAGTGAGTGAGGGAGTGAGTGAGTGTATGTGCAGTTGAGAGAGTGCGTGGGTGAGTGTGAGTCTGTGTGTACAGTCAGTGTAGAGAGAAAAGGAAGTAGAGATAGATCACAATGCAGGAGAAATGAAAAAGTAAGGATTAGGACATATGAAGCCTGTGATTGTAAGAGGAGAGAAGGCTGAGGGCAAGGGGAAGACTCAGGAGAGAGGGTAGGTGGGGAAGACTCTTGGGGGCTAGAGTAATCCATAGTATTGGGGATAGAGGAAAGGATAGAGCAGAGTGAAGAAAGGTGCCAGGACCCTTGATTTGAAGAAATGCACAGGATTGGTGTGCAGGAACTCACCATCAGAACCTGGTCTCTGATTAGAAACAACTGCTTGGTCCACTGTCCCAACCACTTCTTCCGCCACAGAAAGCCACAGATTCGGGAATGGGCCAGCGGCTGTGTGGGGGAGTCTGTGGGGAGCCAACGAAGGGAGGCCGTACGATTATTCCCAGGAACTTCCTCTTCTCCATAAGATTCATAGTGACTGCTGTCTGAGTCCACACAATCTAGAATCACATTCAGGTAACATTTGTTCAAACACAGACACCTGTAAATACAGTCACTCTCCCGGCGATCCCCTATAAATACTCACACTTCCTGGAGACCCCCTATAAATACTCACACTTCCTGGGGACCCCCTATAAATACTCACACTTCCTGGGGACCCCCTGTAAATACTGTCTCTCCCGGAGACCCCTGTTAGTACTAACAGACTGCCACTGACCCCTTTAAATACTGACACACCCCCAGGGACCACCCTTTAAATACAGATCCACTCCCTGGGGAATCAGTTCTGGGACAGTTGGACAACTGACCAGTTGTACTCTGTGATTAACCCTGAATGACTGTGAACTGATTCTGCTCCACATCTCAGGAAGTGACCATCCTGTAGAACACACGTACCCGCAGAGCACTGAGCAAGGAGGCTGAGCGGCTCTGCTTCCTCATAGGAATCATCAGCGTGAACCTCGTTCAGTTGGTGAGGGACAGGAGAAGCAGCAGCCTGTGTCTGTAAAGGGAAAGGTAAGAGTTAGAGGAGCAGCATCGTTGTGTGGGAGAAACAGCATCTACTGGGGTAAGGTTTGCAGTACGGGGTACACATTCTCGGAAGCACCAGGAATCCATCTCTTCGGGTTAGTGTGATCCCACGTGCAACTCCCTCACCCCACTGGTGTGCAATACGGAATTTACTCTCTTTACTCTCACTTTTCACTGTTTTACTGCTTATAGAGATTGAACCGGATTGCATCACTTTTGGAACCTTACACAGTTTTCACAGTATGGAGGCCCTCCAGACACACAGTCAAAATGCAATGGGAATAGATAGCTGTGGAGGTCATTGTCAGGAATCAAGCCCTTAGGACGCAGTGCTGCAAAAAGTTCAATGACCTCACATGAGTAGTCAAGTGAATGCATCTTCAAATGCCATATTTGACCAATTGCACCATTCGCCTCACACCAACTGCTCAGATCACCACACCTCCATCCCCTCACCTACAATCAGGCCTCACGCCTAACATTCACATACGTCCTCTCACCCTCACACACTTAGCACTGCTGCAAGCCTCACACCCACATCTGACACGTTGCACACACTGCCAGCTTTGCACACCACATCAGCTAAACAGACTGCACGACACTCAGTGACACACTTCCCTCTCTCTTGCGGGATAAGGTGGCACATAACTGGAGGCAACAGGAACTAACCACAGGGGGGAGAGGCACTCCCGCATACCTTAACCCCCATGGAGGAGACATGGCCTTAACTGAACTTGTGGCCAGTGGTGGGGCTGAAATCGTAGATGATAAAGCTATTCTCATACCTAATCCACTGTTCCCTCATCCCATACTTTCTTCTAATTTACAAGCTGCAGATGATGCAAGCATGAACCTCTTACATTCCCCCCCTCCTCCCACACACCACAAATTTATCCTTCTGCCACTTTCCTTTCACATACCCAAGAGCTGCAAACTGTCCTGGCAGTGGAGGAACACTGAGAGAGCGATGATGAACACACAGCACCATCACTTTATTCCACACTTGCAGCCTCCTGCTCAGATACTGACATTGGGCATAATTTAGAGGTTGGCAGAGAGGCAGGATCTACACATGGCAGGACACCAAGCATAGGTGGTCTGCAGCCAGGGCAGAGGGCAAAGATAGCGCATGTGCCAGCACACCGGAGGACGAGGTCGCACATGAGCTCTGCTGTCGAGGATTCAGATGAGAAATTCAATGAGGCAACCTACAGAGGAAGACTGATAGGTATTGAAAATGAAATGCTTGGTGCATTGGCAGCCCTGCCAGAAAGCCTGCAGTCAATGTCAAGGAGCATGAGGGAGCCCGGCACCAACTTGGCACAGGGCTTTGCGCAGAACTTGGAGCCCGTCCTTTCCAGCTTGTGAACCGAACCGTGATGCAGCGTCTGATGGCCGATGTCTCAGCTTCCATTGCAGCACAAGCAGAAGCCACCCAATGTCTGGCTGCTGCAGTGGAAGCTCAGACAGAAGTTGTGAAATCTCAGCTTGTTGCCATGAAAGATCGAACTGTTCCCATTCAAGCTCAGACTGCTGTCAATTACATGTGTAAAGGGACTTGCAGGCTCTCACAGCAGTCTGTGCTCCAGCAAATTACTGGGATTGCTGAAGCACTGCCCAAGGGCAGTGGCAGTGACTCCATGGAACACCATACCTGCTGTCCTGTCTCAGGCTGACAGCATTCGTCCTCCAACCCCTGCCACTCTGTCAGTGCCCTTGCTGTTGCCTGTTGGCCAGTCAGCTCAGTTTCAGGTCGCTAGCGCTGCGTTCCTGCCAGGCAGGAGGCCCAGACATTCCACCCCGTGAGGCCTCACTCAGAGGCTCCGCTCCATTTATCATCACAATCTGCCCCCGCCACAAACCAGCCATATTGTGGAATGCTGCTGAGTGATTCGGTCATCACGAGTTCCTGCATGATTAGCTTTTGATGGTGCTAAGGGGCTTCAATACTTCCTCTGTTTATGTGGGTGTTCCTTGCCTTGTGAACATTTGGCCAGACATTAATTATTACTGATTTCCTACGACTGATGGTATCAGGCCAGCATCAGAGCCTGAGCTGCGGAATGAGCCTGCGCCTATAAACAGAACATTTTCTTTCTCTCCAGAGAGGCTCAAAACCTTTTGAAGATTACATTTGCCTTAATCTGGAAGAGCGAACAATGACTTTTGACAACTGGATTATACATACTAGCTGATAGTGAAGTGATCAGCTGGTCCCAGCTCAAGTCTAGCAATGGTACAATGAGGGATCATGTTCCGTACTTGTAGACCCTTCAAGTAACCCCATTTGGTTGAGGAGAATTCTGGGACACCTGTGCTTGCTCCTGACTCCAGATGTTGCAGCCAATGTCCGGGGCTCGCACAGATGATCTGAATCATCCTGTCAGGTTACTGTTAGTCAGAGAACAGTGCGTGACACCAGTTCGCAGGTCGACATTTATTTTGAGCCAATCTATGTGTATTTCAGTTTAACCTGACAGAAAGTAGCAATGAACAGAGTTAATGGTTACAGGCAGAGGGTGGGGAGACGCAGGCCTGTGTGGTTATTTTTGGGCTTTGGGAGTTAAAGTACTTTACACCAGAAGTGGCCAGGGCCAGTCTAACATTCAGCAATACTACGATCCTCTCTGATATCAATTCCGCACCCTTCATCCTTTGAAGTTTAGACCAGCACTTTCAACAATCTTTTACTAACATTTGTCCTTTCCTGTTCAGAAGCTGGTGATTCGCACTGGGCTACAATTCCTGACCCAAGTGACCATTATTACTGCTTAAACCAACAGACTGTGTTGGCACACTATTTGGCTGTGGGAGGCTCTACCTCAGCTCGACCTGTTTTAACTCCACACAGCACTCTCCAATAACTGCAACAGGAGTTTCCCCCAATACTCAGAGATCACGAGACCAGCAGTGGCATGTAATCTCATTTACTGTTAACTAAATACAATATAACACTGTAACATCACAATGCTTGATTCCTCCAATCTTGTTCAGCACAAATTAAATGGAGGCAAAATCATGGCTCTCTTGCTGGGCACAGATTTGCAGGAGTGGGGTTTTTATACTCTCTTCACTTTGCTTTTGTGGCCTTGCACTAGAAAGTACTGGCATTGTCCCATCACTGCACGATACAATTTTCATTTACATAGCGCCTTTAACATAGTAAAACATGTGCTTCACAGGAGCATTAGCACACAAAATTTGACACTGAGCCACACAAGGAGATAGGTTTTAAGCAGTATTTTAAAAGGAGGAAAGCGAGGTAAAGACACAGAGAAGTTTAGGGAGGGAATTCTAGAGCATGGGCCTGGGCAGCTGAAGGCAATGGTGGAGTGATTAGAATTGGGGGTATTCGAAAGGCTAGAATTGGAGGAGTACAGATATTTCAGAGGGTTGTACAACTGGAGGAGGTTAAAAACAGGGAGAGGCAGGGCCATGGAGGGACTTGAAAACAAGCGTGAGAATATTAAAATTTGAGGCATTGGTGAACTGGGAGACGATGTAGGTCAGTCAGCATAGGGTGATGGGTGAACGAGGCTTGGTGCAGGTTAAGATACGGGTAGGAGGAGCTTTGGATGAGCTGAAGTTTATGGATGGAAAAAGGCAGTCATGGTAATAGCACAGATATGTGGTCGGAAGCTCAGCTTCGGGTCAGATATGACACCAAGGCTGGAAACAGTCTTGTTCAGTCTGAGACAGTTGCCAGGGAGAGGTATGGAGTCAATGGTTAGGGAACAAAGTTTGTGTCAGGGATCAAAGATGATGGTTTTGGTCTTCCCAGTATTTAACTGGAGGAAATTTCTGCTCGCGCAGTACTGTATGTCTGACAGTTTAGAGACTGTGTAGGGGCCGAGAGAGGTGGTAGTGATGTACTAGCTGGATGTTGTCAACTTACAGGTGGATACTGATGTTGTGCTTTCGGATGATGTTACTGAGGGGCAACATGATGAGAAATAGGAGGGATTTTCAGATAAATCCTTGAGGGACACCAGAGGTAAAGGTGCGGGAATGGGAAGTGAAGCCATTGCAGGTGCTTCTCTGGCTATGACTGGATGGATAAGAATGGAAGCAGGTGAGAACAGCCGCACCCAGCTGGACGACAGTGGAGAGGGATGGAGGAGGATGGTCTGGTCAACTGTGTCAAAAGCTGCATGCAGGTTGAGAAGGGTGACAAAGGATAGTTTACCCTTGTCACAGTCACATAGGATGTCATTTATGACTTTGAGAAGAGGGGTTTTTGTGCTGTGGTAGTGGTGGAAACCTGATTGGAGGGACTCAAACGTGGGAGTTCTGGGAGGAGGTGATGCCGTAGGTTATGCAGTAACTCCCACCTGAGCGGGTTACTGCTGACACAGAAAGACGCAAGAACTACAGAGAAATAATAATGGGGGAATTCAATTATCCTGATATAGACTGGGATAGTAACACTGTACAGGGCAGAGAGGGGGAGGAATTCCTGAAATGAAAAGAGCTTTCTTGATCAGTATGTTTCCAGGCCAATGAGGAAGGAAGCAGTGCTGGACCTAGCTCTGGGAAATGGAGTAGGGCAAGTGGACATGCTTCTCAATATCATCAGCTTGAGAATAATTATGGAAAGGGACAAAGCACAATCAAATGTAAATATACTTAACTGGAGAACTAACTTCAGTGAGTTAAAAGGATGTGATCCAGTCAGATTATAATCAAAGATCGGTAGACAAAACAGTAATTGAACAATAAAGACCTTCAAAGAGGCGATGGTTTGGGTATAGAGTAGACCCATTCCCATGAGGAGGAAATGAAGAGCATTCAAAGTTAGATCTCCCTGGATGACTAAAGATAGAGAGATTAAAATGAAACAGTAAAAAGAGGCTTATGACAAATGTCAGCTTCATACTTCAGTACAAATCAAGCTGAATACAGAAAGTACAGAGGGGAACTGAATAAGGAAATAAGAGGGACAAAGCGATAATAGTTTGAGGGTAGATTAGCAGGTAATGTGTAAAATGAAACCGAAAAATCATTTTTGAACACATAAATAGTAAAAAGGTAGTCAAGGGAAGGATGGGGCCCATTAGGGGTCAAAAATGCAATCTTCTTGTGGAGACAGAAGGCATGAGTGAGGTACTAAACGAGTATTTTGAATCTGTCTTCACTAAAAAAGAGGATGCTACCAATGTCACGGAAAAATTGCCCGGTCCGGAAGGGATTCATTCTAAGTTGCTGAAAGAGGGAGGGGTGGAAATTGCAAAGGCTGCGGCCACAATTTTCCAATCTTCCTTGTATATGGGAATGGAGCCAGATTCCAAATGTTACACTCTTGTTCGGAAAAAGGGGAGAGGGATAAACCCAGTAACTACAGGCCAGTCAGCATTGTCAGTGGTGGGGAAACTTTTACAGACAATAATCTGGGTGAAAGTTAATTATCACTTGGAAAAATATGAGGTCATAAATGAAAGTCAGCCCCCATTTGTTAAAGTAAGTCGTGTTTGACCAACTTGATTGAGTTCTTTGATGGATGAACAGAGAGAGTTGATGAGGGTAGTGCGGTTGATGTTGTGTAGATGGATTTAGAAAGACATTTGATAAAGCACCACATAATCAGGGAATCAAAGGGAAGGCTGCCCACTGGTTGGAGTCATACCTCGCACAAAAGAAGATGGTTGAATTTGTTGGAGGTCAGTCATCATTGCTGCAGGTATTCCTCAGTGTCCTAGGCCCAACCATCTTCAGCAGCTTCATCAATGACCTTCCCTCCATTGTAAGGTCAGAAGTACGAACATTCGCTGATTATTGAAAGATACAGTTCCAAATGCAAGTTCTCAAATAATGAAGCAGTCCATGCCCACATGCAGCAAAAACTGGACAACATTCAGACTTGGGCTGATAATTGGAATAACATAGAGAGTCTAACCATCTCTGCTTGATATTCAATGGCATTACCAATGCTGAATCTCCCATCATCAATATTCTGGGTGGGGGTGGTGGTCACCATTGACCAGAAACTTAACTGGACCAGCCACTTAAGTATTATGACTACAAAAGCAGGTCAGAAGCTGGGAACTTAACTCCTGACTCCCCAAAGCCTGACCACCATCTACAAGACACAAGTGTGATTCAAGGCTCCCCACTTACCTGCATGGGTGCATCTCCAGCAATGCTCAAGAAGCTCAACACCACCCAGGACAAAGCAGCCCAGCTGACTGACACCCCAAGCCCCACCTTCAACATTCGCTCTCTCCAACACCGGGGCACAGTGGCAGCAGTGTGTACCATCTCCAAGATGCACTGAAGCAACTTGCCAAGGCTCCTTTGACAGCACCTTCCAAACCTGCGGCCTCTACCACCAAGAAGAACGAGGGAAGCAGACGCAGGGGAACACCACCACCTGCAAGTTCCCCTCTAAGTCACACACCATCCTGACGTGGAACTATATTGCCATTTCTTCACTGTCACTGGGTCAAAATCCTGGAACTCCCTTCCTAAAAGCACTGTGGGTGTACCTACACCACACAGTCTGCAGTGGTTAAAGAAGGTGGCTCACCACCACATTTTCAAGGTGAGTTAGAGATGGGCAATAAATGCTGACCTTTCCAGCAATGCTCACATCCAGTGAATGAACAAATAGCAAATACATAGACCCATGAGCAAGACTGAATCCCATAGAAATGCAATTGGCTAAGGGACAGAAAGCAGAGAGTAGTAGGTGGTTTTTCTTTTAGATTTAAGGGAGGTGTGCAGTGGTGTTACCCAGAGTTGACATTGGGACCACTACTCTTTTTAATATACCTGGACTTGGATATGCAGAGCACAATTTCAAAGTTTGCAGATGACACAAAACTTAGAAATGTAATAATCAAAAGCGCAGTAACAGACTTCAGGAGACATTAACCGACATGGACAGACGCTTGGCAGATTAAATTTAATGCAGAGAAGCATGACGTGACATATTTTGGTAGGAAAATGAGGAGGGGTAATTTGAACTTAATGATACAATTTTAAAGTGGGTGCAGGAACACAGAGATCTGGGATGTATGTACAAAAATCTTTGAAGGTTGCAGGACAAGTTGAAAAACAGATGGGATCCTTGGCTTTTTAAAAAGAGGCAGAGAGTACAAAAGCAAGGAAGTTATGCTAAACCTCTATAAAATACTGGTTAGGTCTCAGCTGGAATACTATGTGCAATTCTGGGCACCACACTTTAGGGAGGAAGTTAAGGGGAGGGTGCAGAAGAGATGAACTAGAATGGTACCAGGGATGAGGGGGCTTCAGTTACATGGAGAGACTGGAGAAACTGGGTTATTCTCCTTAGAGCACAGAAGGTTAAGAGGAGATTCAGAATCCTGAAGGACTTAGATTAAATAAAGTGAAACTGTTTCCAATGACAGGAGGGTCAGTCGCCAGAGGACACGGGCAATTGGCAAAAGAACCAGAGGAGAGACGAAGAAAAGAATTTACTCAGCAAGTTCTAATGATCTATATTTTACTGCCTGAAAGGGTGGTGGAGGCAGTAAACTTTCAATAGTAACTTTCAAAAGGGAATTGGATAAAATGGGCAACAGGGAAAGAGCAGGGGAATGGAGCTAATTGGATAGCTCTTTCATGAGACAGCACAGGTACAATGGGCCAAATGGCCTCTGATGTGCTGTCGTCGTCAGTCCCTCGAGACGAAAATGACGACTGCCAGGGCTCATGATTTGTGTATCCTCAGGTGACTCAGCAGGCCAATCCTAGAACCACAGGCCTTTCTGCAGAGAGGACCAGTGTTGCCCTGAGGGAGGGGGTTCTTGAGCCAGGGTCCTGCTCTCTCTCCTTCCGCTTTCGACGCACCGATGTCAATTTGTCCCCTTTTCAATGAGACCTTCAGAGAGTCCTTAATACGTTTTCTCTGTCCTCCCTGAGATCGGGTGCCATCTGTAAGTTGTGAAAAGCGGATCTGCTTCAGAAGCCGATTATTTGGAATGCGGATGCAGTGTTCAGACCAGCAGAGCCGATTTTGCATACTCGTGGTTGTGATGCTGGAGGAATTGGCTTCGGTGAGGATGCTGGAATTTGTCCACCTGTCTTCCCAATTGACTTTGAGTATCCTGCGGAGACACCGCTGGTGGAAATTCTCCAGCAACCAGAGGTGCATTTGATAGGTGATCCAAGTCTTCCTGCCATATAGAAAAGTGCTGACAACAACAGCGTTGTAGACTAAAGTCTTTGTCCTCTCTGGATGGAGATCTCTGGTGTTGAAGACATGATTATGCAGTTTTTGGAAGGCTGCACTGGCACAGCCGATTCTGTGCTGGGTCTCCACTTCGATGGTGACCTTTTGAGAAAGGTAGCTGCCGAGATATGAAAAGTGTTCGACGACTTCTAAAGTCTCCCCATCAATATCAATAGCTGGAGATGTAGTTGCTTGTCTGGGGGAAGTCTGGTGGAGGATTTTGGTCTTTCTACTGTTGAGTGAGAGATCAAACCTTTTGTATGTGGGCTTGAAGAGGTTGAGGGTGGTCTGAATGTCACTTGCAGCATGGGTCACAACTGCACAGTCGTCAGCATATTGTAAGTCGTGAATGTGCGGGAGAGTCACTTTAGTCTTGGCTCTCAGCCTGTTGAGGTTGAAAAGCTTCCTATTGAGTCAGAACTCAATCATGACCCCTTGTGGAAGTTGGTCATGAATGAGTTCCATGAACAGGCTGGACTGTGATTTTAATGGGCTGAGGTGACACTTGGATCTGGAGGGAGGTGAAATTTGGGTGTTGCGGGGGGGGGAGGGAGATTTTCCCATTCAAGGATTGGCCTTGGAATCCCATTGAATGTCAGCTGAGCTGCGGCCTACTGGAGTTTTTCCAGCTCCAAATGGAGTATTTGCTTGGCAGAGGTCCTGAAGTTGTTTGCCCCCTTGCCAGCCGGGAGTGAGAGTGGGGAATGTCTTCAAGTGACTGGGGGGACTTGCCCACCAGAAGCAGGGCGAGGAGCAGGAGCTGCACGGGGAAATCTGCAGGAAGCCTCATCCCGTTGGGCATCCCAAGGGATTCCTTGGTCAATAGCTCTTTGGTTTGTTTAATGGCAAGATGGAAAGACTGGAGGAGAGTTGTAGGTACTGAGTCAGGGGCTCACATTAACACTGACTATGCCGACAGATGGAGGATGCACAGGGAAGGACTTCACTGAATTCTCATTCAGTCACCAAACCTCTACACTGAGGAAGCCATTCCAACCTATAATTTTGCTAGATTTGGCCCAGAATGTTCAAGCGTTAATTTACAGACCCTGTACTGCGTGAGCACAAAGCCACACTGGAAAACATAATGATGAGCAGGGGCGTGGTGTAAAGCACAATTGCAAGGGCTGCTGCCAGCTAATTGGGCCAATGGGCCCTAATCTTCAGAGGCTTTTCTCTGATGTAGTCTCATTAGTGCCACTCATTAGAGGTTCTGTGGGAGTGCGGATGATCACGGACTCCAGTCTGGAATTCTGCCAGTCAGCAGCAGCTGCCCAATATCAACCCAGACCTGAAAACAAATTAAACTGTACCAGAAGCAAGTGCTGCAGAGTTTGGGGGAAGAGAGAGGGGACGGGGAAGTGAAGGGAGGGAGAAGTGAGGGGAGGGGAAGGCGAAGGAAGAGGGAAGCAAGGGGGGACAGAAAGGGAGAGGTTAAAGCGAGGAAGGGGGATAAAGAGAGAGGGAAAAGAGAGAAAGGGGAAAAGGGAAGGAGAGGAAAAGGGAAGGGGAAAAAGGGAAGGAGACGGGAGGCTAACTTTTGCTGCATTAAATGGCGTCTGACTTTTTAACTGAATGAAAGATGATGCTGTCTGTGGGTTTGGACATGGGCAATAAGCTGCATTTTAATATTCTGTGGAGACCAGATTTCTGCATCGGTTTTGATTGTTGCTTTTACTTTGACATTTTTTTTTCATGCCTGCATGATTGTTAAAGCTTGTGGTACTTTAACTAAATAAACAGGGTGATTTTTAGCAGAGAGTCACGTCTTTGAAAGTTTTTCAAAAAATGAAACAGTTTCAAACAAACTATTGGGACTAATTTTAACGGTTTTTTCCCCCCTGTCCATTTTGGCTGATTTTTGGAAGGATTTTATCATTCAGTAGTGATCATGTCCAGAGAGTGTGTGATTCCACACAGTGTGTACCGTGGTGCTGCATTCTCAGTTAAGGAAGGGTCACCAAAGCCACCTTGGAGCTTGTGTCAATTTACCAGCCTGTCAAGATACTTCCTTATCATCTGTGTAACTGCCCCCACTCTCTCTCACTAACCACAAATATTGTGCATGTATAAATCCCACTCTTAGCAATGTCTGGAAGTTAGTCAGAGATAATCTCAGCCACTTTAAGTGATGGACTTGTTTTCTCCAGATGAATGTCCATCAACAGTTTTGGGTTCCATGGACACAGAGGCAATCCCAGCTTCGCCTAAAAGGCCCTCCCTGGCTGATTTGATTGAACATTATCAGAACTCCCTCATGTGTTTATCTAGCTTCCCCTTAAATGCATCTATGCTAGTCACCTCAGTTACTCATTGTGGTGGCAAATTCCACATTCCAACCTCATTCATGCATTCCTTACCTTATGACTTGATTATTCACACTCCCACATTCTATCCTCTGTAAACTTGAGGTCATCCAAAACTCTGCAGCCCGTGTCCTAACTTGCATGTTCACTCATCCTCTCCTGTGCTCGCTGACCTACATTGGCTTCATTTTAAAATTCTCATCCTAGTTTTCAAATCCCTCCATGGCCTCGGCCCTATCCCTGTAATCTCCTCCAGCCCAACAACCCTCCGAGATCTCACGCTCTTCCAATTCTGACTTCTTCAGCATTCCTGATTTTAATTGCCCCCAACATTGGTGGCCATGCTTTCAGTTGCCTGGGCCCTAAACCATGGAATTCCCTCCCTAAACCTCTCAGCCCCTTTTCCTCACTCTCCTCCTTTAAGATACTCCTTAAAACCTAACTCTTTGAGGAAGCTTTTGGCCAACTGTCCTGACATCTCCTAAAGTGGCTTGGTGACAAATTTTGTTTGCTAATCGCTCCTGTGAAGCACCCTGGGGTGTTTTACTATCTTAAAGGCGCTATATAAATGCAAGTTGTTATAAAGAAGTTTCTCCTGAATTCCCTTTTGGATTTATTCGTGACTATCCTATATTTCTGGCCCGTAGTTTTGGACTCCCCACAAGTGGAAAAATCATCTTTCCATCTACCCTAACAAACTCTTTCATAATTTTCAAGATCTGTACCAGGTCATCCCTCAGCCTTCTCTTTACAAGAGGACAGAGCCCCAGCCTCTTCAGTCTGTCTTGACACTTGTAACCTCTCAGGTGTGATATCATTCTTGTAATATCCTTTTGTGCTTTCGCCAGTGCCTCGATAACCTTCTTATAATTTGGAGACCATGGGCTTGATTTTCAATCCAGGGTGGGGAACCCTACGCCTGCCTCATTCCCTGCAATGCTATGTTGAAATGGAAAGTGAGGTGAGGGAGGTGAGGGAGGCGGCCAATTGGTGACGCCGGGCGATACATGGAGGCGGCAGCTGGCTGGACATTGGATTTCTCAGAGCAGATGGCAGCCATGGGAGGGCTTGTCGTCGCCTTATAGAGCGGAGCAAGCAGTGATCAGAGGGCCAGTAGCAACACTGTGCCTACAAGTGGCCAAATGGAAGGAGCTTGACCCACTCTTTTTGAATCACCCTTTCTTTCACTCACTTTTAATCATCAGCAACAGTACTTTATGACTTCCCTGCAGTGCTCCCGACAGGTGAGAAGTGACGTGCCCGAGACACTACGTGCTCCTCGTCCCTGGCGATCGGACATTTCAAACTGCTCCTCGGAAGCCTTTTAATGAGCTCAGCAACGAGCTCAACAACCAGTTATCCGGAGGCTTGCGGTTTCCTGTTTGCCCCCCCTCCCGCCCTCCTTTTGAACATGGCTTCGCGTTCCCGATGCATCGGGATCCAGTGATGCCTTCGGGAGTGCGATTTCCGACGTGCGGCCGCAGCCATGCACACCCCCAAGGCCGTATGAAAATCTAGCCTTAGAACTGTGAACTGTAGACTAAGTGTGGGAGCTGTAAGGAGCTTATTGCTGCAGCAGGTCGTGAGATAGCTGATCTGGGAGGATTTGACATTGAAACGCCTGTCACCAGAGACTGTTGTTAGGGACCGTGCACTGACAATCTCGGACTTGTACCACTGCTGTTTAATGTCTTGTTCTTAAACTAACTGGGAGAGTTAGGAACAAGTTTGTGTCTATCACGAATGTGAGTTGGAACAAGTATGAACAGATCCCACAGCATCATGACAACACTCTCGACCTTTCTTTCTGCAGTTGGTAGTTGTGGCACGCTTCATATAATGATGGAATTAGTGTCAAAGAAACATGGTGCTGAGGTCCAGCCTCAAAGCTGTGTACAAAGCAGATCCACCTCCACACCCTGCCTGCTAGTCCGACAGTGACTTTCTGCCCAGTTCCTTTGGAGGATGATATTTTTTAGGTTATATGTTTCAAAACCTTATGCTCCTGTATCTCGATCACTCCCTGACTCCCGGTATTCCTCTGAAGCATGTGTGGGATAAACCCATTTACAGCTGAGCAGTGTCCCCGTGATTTAAGGAGCTTAATCGCCAGCCATTATGTTAATTGTAAAATAAACTTTGACCTTACCAGTTTGGTTTGAAAATCGTCTGATAGCGCGGGGCAGGGTGAAACATCTTCCGTGTCTTCAATGATCTCCAGAACATTCCACGTCTCATTTGCTGTTGGACAACAACAGAATTACTTCAAAGTATTGGACTCATCAGGAGGACTCGAACAGTCTTCATTGATATCCTGACAGTACATTACTACCATGTGCAACTGATGTTGGGAATGTCCAGCACTGACCTCCTCTCCATCACTGCGCATAAGTGGAGTCAATGTAGATGATCAGTCACTATCAGTCATTGAACGACACAGCAGGCTCGAGGGGCTGTACGGCCTACTCCTGCTACTACTTTTTATGCTCTTAAAGCTTTTGCAGGCCAAGAGTACATGTGTATTCCCCACTCTCCAGTCAGACATTATGTTATGTCCTTGAGTGAGAAGGTGACCAGACCCCAGGCCACTGATGAGAAGCCACAATCAGCCTTACATTCCTGGTCTTGATCAGCTGTAGCAGGAACCACTCACTTTCGAGGAGTTCTCGAGCTCTCGAGCTCTGCAGACCAGGTTTGCTACTCGCAGGTGCAGTTCACCATCCTCCAACAAACTCCCAAAAATTCTGGCACTGTTCACAACCCCAAAGCACCTTTGCAGACAATGAAGTGCTTTAAAGTGGGGTCACGTTGTAATGTAGAAAACGCAGCAGCCAGTTTGTGCACAGCAAGCTCCCACAAGCAACAATATGATAATGACCAGATAATCTGCTTTAGGTATTGGTTGAGGGCTAAATATTGGCCAGGGCACTGGGGACAACTCCTTCAAGATAGTGCCACGGGATCTTTTACACCCACCTGAAAGGGCAGATAGGGCTTCGATTTAATGTCTCATCTGAAAGACAGAACCTCTGACAGTGCAGCACTCCCTCAGTATTGCACTGGAATTC
Organism: Heterodontus francisci; assembly: GCF_036365525.1. Classification (NCBI taxonomy): domain Eukaryota; kingdom Metazoa; phylum Chordata; class Chondrichthyes; order Heterodontiformes; family Heterodontidae; genus Heterodontus; species Heterodontus francisci. The sequence continues at coordinate 3,138,640 of NC_090417.1, forward strand.
AGCCTAGGTTTTGTGCTCAAGTCCCTGGAGTGGGTCTTGAACCCAGAACCTCTGATTCAAGACTGTTACCAACTGAGCCACGACTGCCACTAAGATACTGGAGGGCAGATGTTACTCAGTTCTGCTGACACTTATTGACTTTCAGAAGGTTTGCTACACTGTGACTCTCCCTGATGGTCACCAGGAAATCTGTAATGAAAGGGAATCCCACCTACCGTTCGCGGGGAGCTGCATCTCCGAGCGATTCTCTGTCAGGGTAACACAACTCATGAACATGTAATCTGCATCCTCAGCTGGCACTGAAGCACAGGAGAATCTCATTAAACAGCTACATTTGTTGGTTTGCTATGTACAAATGTTTTAAAAACTTTCTCCTTCAAAGTTCAGTAAAATGAAAGCCCATGGGAATGTGGCAGGTTGGATCCAAAATTGGCTCAGGGACAGGAAACAAAGGGTACTAGTTGATGGATGTTTTTGTGAATGGAAAGTTGTTTCCAGTGGCGTTCGACAGGGCTCAGTGTTGGGTCCCTTGCTGTTTGTGGTATATATTAATGATTTGGAATTAAATGTGGGAGGCACGATTGGGAAATTTGCTGTTGACACAGACATTGGCCGTGTAGTTGATAGTGAAGAGGATAGCTGTAGACTCCAGAATGATATCAATGGTTTGGTTGAGTGGGCGGAAAAGTAACAAATGGAATTCAATGCAGAGAAGTGTGAGGTAATGCATTTGGGGAGGGCAAATAAAGCGAGGGAATACACAATAAACAGGGGGATATTGAGAGGTGTAGAAGTGAGAGACCTTGGAGTGCATGTTCACAGGTCCCTGAAGATGGCAGGGCAGGTAGATAGAGTGGTGAAGAAGGCAAATGGAATGCTTTCCTTTATTGGCCGAGGTATAGAATACAAAAGCAGGGATGTAATGCTGGAACTGTATAAAACGCTGGTTAGGCCGCAGCTGGAGTATTGCTTGCAATTCTGGTCGTCACATTACAGAAAGGATATAATTGCTCTGGAGAGAGTACAGAGGAGATTTACAAGAATGTTGCCAGGGCTTGAAAGTTGCAGTTATGAGGAAAGATTGGATAGGCTAGGGTTGTTTTCCTTGACACAGAGGAGGCTGAGGGGTGACTTAATTGAGGTGTACAAAATTATGAGGGGGCCTAGATAGAGTAGACAGGAAGGACCTGTTTCCCCTGTCGGGGCGGTCAATTACCAGGGGATACAGATTTTAGGTGATTGGTCGAAGGATTAGAGGGGACATGAGGGAAAACCTTTTTTACCCAGAGGGTGGTGGGTGTCTGGAATTCGCTGCCAGGAACGGTGGTGGAGGCAGAAACCCTCAATTCTTTTGAAAGGTACCTGGACATGTACCTGAAGTGCTGTAACCGGCAGGGCTATGGACCAGGTGCTGGAAGGTGGGATTAGATTGGGCGGCTAGTTTTATCGGCCGGCACGGACACGATGGGCTGAATGGCCTCCTTCTGTGCCGTAATTGTTCTATGGTTCCCCAATTGAGGAACGATTATGGCAGCCTTGTAACAGCTCCCACTGGCTCAGTAGATAAATGTGCTGCCAAGGGAGAGTCCTCTCACCTCTTAGCCCTCTCGTCTCACCACGGAATTGCTGCCTCTCCCTACTGCAATATGGTGAGATCAGGGTTCAATGTCTTTTTATCGTGGAAGGGAGTTAGCCAAGAGTTGCATTAAAATATGTTTTAAGTTAAAGCTGACTTTCAGTGGGGCTCATTTCTTAGAACAGAGTCAGAAAGGGACGTGGATGGAAGCCAGGTGAGAGGTGATTAATGTGATAATCAGAAGTTGTTCTTCCCAGAGGCTAAACAAGAAGCCATTTATCTGGGTGTTTGGAAGGGTCTGGCCTAGTGAACCTGAAAGCCTGTGATCCCCATCCCGAGAAGACTGGGAGAAGGAAAGACACAAGCGGTTTGATCCAGAGCAAGCCTGGCACATGAATTTTATGAGGATCATAGATGACTGGTACGTACTGAATCCGGATTGCTCGGTACACGGACTTCCATTCAGCTCCTGAAGCAACTCCGCTACAGACTCCTTCTTCGACTCTGCGACACAGCTTAAACTCTCCGTGTCTAGCACCTTGAGGAATGACTGCAGCTCAGAGAATAACTGATCCAGATCTGAGGAGAAACGAGATATTAAATCCTGCACAGCTCATTGGGAGTAGAGGCTAAGTGGAGGATGAGAAGCTAGGATCACACCTCAGCCCACTCATCCAATCTCCATCAATGACTCGAGAGACTTAATATTCATAGAATGGGATTATTCAGAGTGCAGTTGCAGACCATGATGGGGCAATCATTGTGCTAGAGGTAATGAACTCTGATGGGCTGAATGGCCTTTTCTTAGCTCCTCCTTTTCTGAAGACATTGAGTCTTTGCAGGCCCACAGGCTCTGGTCCCTTGTTCATCTGTGAGCAATGACAGTGAGTGGGAGCATCATGACATCCTTGATCCTTCTGCAATCCTACAACCCTCCAAGATATCTGCACTCCTCCAGATCTGGCCTCTTGTGCCTCCCCCAATTTTAAACGTCCTATCATTGGCAGCCGTGCCTTCAGCTGCCTGGGTCCTAAGCTCTGGAATTCCCTCCCTAAATCTCTTCATCGTTCCTCCTGTAGGACGTAGCTTAAAACCTGCATCTTTGACCAAGCTATAGTTCTAATAGCCCCTTATGTGGCTCAGTGTTAAATTTTGGCTTTAAACGCTCCAGTGAGGTGCCTTGGGAAGTCTTACTCTGTTCACAAGGAGCTGTCGAAATGCAAGATGATGCCGAGGTTGGGAGCTGAAGAGAAGGAGAAAAAGTTACAGGAGTCACTGCCCAGCTCTCCTGGAGATCTGGGAACTGGTGTCCCATGGGGAGTTTGTGGCACTCGGAGATCAGGGGCAATATTGGAAGAGAAAAAATAAGGAAAAAAGGATTGTTTGTGTTGTTGTGCAGGTTGATTTTCATTGGCTGTGAAGAACCATCAAGAGCACTGTCTCTGATCTACTGTAAAAGATCCTTACATTGTGGGACTACACAGTACGAATCTTGTCTCATTCATGCAGTTGACTGAACAAGTGACTGCGTTATGAGAATGAATGGTCTTTACTCTCTGTGCTCCGTGAAAAAATGTTCTCAGCTTGGACTACAGCTGAATGAAGCAGTTTATAAACACTGGAGTATCTCAGCGACCGTCACAAAGAATCTCATTGTTAACTCATAATCATTGCTGTGTCTCCTTGTGAAGGGGAAAAGAAAAGGAATCGGCGAGCTGTGGAGGTAACTGTGCCACAGAATAACCTGACATGGTGATTTTGATACATCCTACAGTTTTTTAACCTTTCACTACTCTTTCTAATGTGCTTGCTGGGTAAACTGTCACATGTCAAGGGAAATGGTTGTGCTGCATCATTGTTGGACTATACATCCCCAACTATACATCTTCAATATTTTCAGAGAAGCAAAAACAAAAGTCGGAAATAAATAGCTCCATTATCCCAACAATTCCACAAGGTTGACTGACGCATTTCAATGTCCATGATAGAATCCTGCAGTACAGGAGGCCATTTGGCTCATTGTGACATGATCAATCACCTACTACATCTCGGGGAGAAATGGACTATCTGATCACCCTTCAGAGATAAACAGGCCCTCCTATAGTGCAGTAAAAGAGGAATTTCGACTCATGTGACAGTTTAGTCAGGTCAGAGTAAGAAACCAGCAGCGAGCAGGACAACAGTAACAATCATGTAACAATACAGCTAATTATTCTTAAAGCAGCAACTGATTCTGAGTCACTGAACCTGTACATTACAACACCTCTAACTTTATCGCAAGACATTACAGTATCACGTAGAAGAGACACACTCAGCACATGCCCTACATTACAATAATGACTACATTTCAACAACAACTTGCATTTATATAGTGCCTTTAACATAGTAAAATGTCCCAAGATGCTTCACAGGAGCATTATCAAACAAAATTTGACACCGAGCCACATAAGGAGATATTAGGACAAGTGACCACGAGCTTGGTCCAAGAGGTAGGTTTTAAAGAGGAGTGCAGAGATCTCAGAGGATTATAGGGCTGGAGGAGATTGCAGAGATGAGGAAGGGTAACGCCATGGAGGGAAATGAAAACAAGGATGAACATTTTAAAATCAAGGCATTGGCAGACCGAGAACCAATGTAGGTCAGCAAGCGCAGGGTGATCGGTGAGTGGGACTTGATACAAGTATTTCAAAAGAACTTAATGCTGCAAAGCGCTTTGGGAAGTCCTGAGATTGTGAAAGACGCTATATAAATGCAAGTATTTTTACATAGCAAGCTTCTCAAGGGTGCAAAGTGGGCAAAAGGGAGAGGAATACAGTCTAAGCAGAAAGTTTTCATCAGTCTGAGATGGTTAGTGCTGAACGATTGACTTACTCCAGTCTTTGTAATTAGCCTTTGTTGAATTTATAGTGTTATGTTGTTCTCTCACACACTGTTAATCCATTTTAATGACCAGCAGAAGAAATACTTGACATTTTTTCTTTGAAATATTTGAGAAGCCCACTCAGCTAATAGGACACTTGCTGTTTTCTTCCCTCCCAACCTACCTTGTCCATATTATTTACATATTTTTTTAAAAACCCAACTTCAGTGCATTCCTCCATACTTCACTGGCTTGTAAACAAAAGAAAGCTCCAGCTAAGTTATGGCACTCATTTCAGCCCTTATTTTCCTAACTCCACCAGTACTGTGTTTCACAACTTCCACGCTGACAAGAAACCACGGTTTTGTCAGGAGAGAATCAAGTACATTAGCCGTCCCCACCAGACCATCCATAATCATTTACACATTACAGGATTCCTGTCAAACAGCATCTGTAAACCTTATTATTCCCTCATTCTGTTCCCCAAGGCACTAACTCTCACTGAGGTAAGATTTCCTTGCCAGATGTTAGCAGGCCTCTGGTACCTTCCCCAGATGTACGCCCAAGCTTGACCATGGAGAGTACCGCAGCCAGTCTGACCCGGACCCTGACCCTTCCAACAGGGGTCACTGGACTGTGCTAAGGCCCAAGGATCCAGGCTGACCTTTGCTCTCTTTAGTCCAATGCTGCCAAGTGTAATTGGAGAAATACCTTCTGGTCTGTGTACCTCAGTACCATGCCAGGCAATGTTTGCCCACTGACCATTGGTGCAGCTTTACCAGTTCCTTATTTGAGCCTATTTCTTTCTGCTATTTTCTCCCATTCACCACATGCCTTCTCTAATCCTCAGGACACCCCCGGGTAACTCTCTCATTTTTCTCTCTCGTTGCTCGTACTCAGTATATTTAGAGTTGCTCCATCGTCTGATAGGCATTTTCCTGTACTAACAACCCAGATGTATTTGGAGTTCAAATCTCACTCTGGCTGGTTGTCGCATTGAATTCAATTAACTCGCCAATTTATTTACTGGCACCACAGCAAATGATAATGCAAATTGTTAGATTGTTGTTAAAATATAACTGGTTCATTAATGCCACTCAAGGACCCGGATTTTCCGTCCTTACCCGGTCTGGTCAGTATGTGACTCCAGACCCACACTATGTCATTGAGTCTTAATGCCATCAGGGCAACTAGGGGTGAACTAATTTTGAAAAAAAACAGTTCATCCTTTCCTTACAATCTCTGGGGGTCAATATCCTGTTTCTGTTACCCTTTTCCCTTCTTTCTGTGAGATTTCTGCCTCCCTCTCCTGGACACATTCTTGTTGGAGATGCTCGCAAAGTGCTGCTCACTCTCAATGACACCTAAGCTCCCATTATTGTTGTGCTAGCACAGCGATTGAATGCTGGCAAGAGATCCATTTGCTGTGAGAGGGTGCACCTCAGCTGCATTGCCCACTCAATGACTACTCTCAGGTTCCCATCAAGCGTCAGTGAATAGGGATTGGGAAGGGGAAGACTGTCTAACCTGCTGGACCAAATCCAGCACTCCCTCTAAACATCGCCAACTGAACAATGGGGCTGGGACTGAACCTGGAGCCTCACTGCTCCATGTCTTTGCTACTCATGCTTTGACCAGAGGTTTTGGAAAGGTAGTCTGTCGATGTGTTGCAAAGTGCAGTGTTTACTGATAGTAATGCTGAATGTTCTAAGAGTAATACAGAAAACACATAAGATTGAAGACTGGGCTGAAGACTAAACAATGAAAGCTAAAATCTTTTCAAATTTGATGTTCAATCCTTCTTTCGAAGACAAAGGGGATAAATAAAGAACTCTCAGCCCAGCTGTCGCAGCTACTGAATCATCGTACTGTCAACGTTTGACTAAATATAGATTTCAAATCAAGAAGTCTTCTGCTGGTAATAAAAGCTTCGGTTACGGTTTGTACAGAGCTTCTTTTTCATAATCCACCTGAAACGTTAATGGCCCTGTGCCAGTCAATGCTCAGTAAACAGATGCAGTGTTTGGCAATGCTCTTGGCAGTGTCTCACTGTGAGGGGTTCCAGACATTGTGCCATGGGAGTTGTGGACTGGGAGGGGCAGACCGCCAGGGGCCCAAGTGGCACTGAGCAGAAACTTGACCAAATCTTCGGAGAAGCTCTACCCACCTCCACAACACTCAATCAAGGCAGTCCCCGTCAGCTGATCTTAGCCTGGGGTTTAAAGAGAGCAGCATTGAAGGGTGTAGAAGCATGGGGAGAGTAGGATTGGACAGGTGGCTCAGGCTTGAAGGGTCGAATGGCCTGTTTCTGCACTAGAACTATGAGCTAGCAATGTTACCCTGCTCCCCCATAGCTGGTGCAAACAGTACTCAGTGGGAAGCTGTGCCTGGGAATTACTGATTACTATACATTACATTCATCTGGACAAATTCTAGACGTGCAAACAGTTGCATCAAAGTGATTTAGTGGTTTGGAACAGTTTGCTCAGTCCAATCTACAGCAATCAAATTATAGGCAGGTCAAGTGTTTGAAAATAAAAGCAAAATAGATGCAGATGCTGGAAATCTGAAATAACAACAGAAAGTGCAGTAAATACGCAGCATCTGTGGAGAGAGAAGCAGAATTAATGTTTCAGGTTCTGATGAAAGGTCACAGAGCAGAAACCGTTAACTCGGCTTCTCTCTCCACAGATGCTGCCTGACCTGCTGCGTATTTCCAGCACTTTCTGTTTTTATTTCAAGTGTTTGAAAAGCTCCACAACCCACTTTCACACGTTCCCAAAATACTCGCGCTCAAAGCTCAGCAGCTATTGTTGGTTGTATTGTTCCTGTACGGTAACTCAGCTCCAATTCTGGCCTCTTGCACATCTCCAATTTTAATCACTCTACTACTGGCAGCCATGCCTTCAGCTATCTAGGCCCTGAGCTCTGAACTTCCCTCCCTAAACCTCTCCACCCCTCTACCTCCTTTAAGATACTCCTTAAAACCTACCTCTTTTGACCAAACTTTTGGTCACCTATCCTAATAATTTCTTATGTGGCTCGGTGCCAAACTTTGTTTGATAACCCTCCTGTGAAGTGCCTTGGGACATCATACTACGTTAAAGGTGTTGTTTTTCCAATCTCGACCATCTTAATAAGCACAAAAATGACTAAATATGCATACAGCATGTTGCAGAAACTTCATTAACCAGTTCTGTCTACTGGATATTTATTTCATTTGTATTTTAGGAACATAAGAACAGGAGTAGGCCATTTAGCCCCTCAAGCTTTGGTGACCCTTCCTTAACTGAGAAAACTTTGATCAAATCACTCTCGATTCCAGAGAATACAACCATAGTTAGTATAAATTCTCTGTAATTTAACCCCTGGATCCAGGTATCATTGTGATAAATTCTTACGAAGGTGTGGCACCCAGAACTGCTCACAGTTCTCCAGGTGTGGTCTAACCAGAGTTTTATATAGCGGTAACATAACTTCTACCCCTTGTATTCTAGTCCTCTAGATATAAAGGCCAGGGTGTTTTCTGTACTTGGCCATGACTGTTTAATTATCTATGTACCTGATCTCTTTGAACCACCTCTGTTTCTAGCTTTTCACTATTTAGAAAGTACTCTGTTCTATGCTTTTTAGGTCCAAAGTTGATGACCTCACATTTACCACAGTTTGCCCAGTCACTTAATCTTTGTAATTTTATGCTTCCATTTTTGATCTTTCCTACAGCAGGACAAGATCTCCTGAAAGGAAACTGGGACATCATGAGAGCTTCAAGTATCTAAAATCCTGTCCCTTTCCCATTGACCTTTTGCACTTTCCAAACACATCAACAGAAAATTAAAGTGACTTAAAACCAGGAACAACAGGGGCTTAGTTAAAACCAAAACAAAATGCTGGAAGTAATCAGCATCTGAAAGAGGAGTACTCATTCTTGTTTGGATGGGTCCACACTCGGTAAAAAGTCCCCTTTGAAACTTCACCCCAAATTTCACTTCAAAGACTGACCATTAAGAGCATTTTCTGTTCTTGCAAAATGCACAAGCGACACAAGCAAACACAGCGAGTGGGGCCACAGCTCAGGAAATATGAGAGAAATATTGGGAGAAAAGATTAGAGTAGATGGCTTTAATGAGAGCAGTCACTAGTACAGCCACAATGGGCCGAATGGCTCCTTCCAAGATTCTCTACAATCCTTTTGCCGCTGTCTTGTCTACATTCGTTACTCCTCCTGCCCTGGTTGTACATCTCTAAGAAAGAAGCATGAGAGTAACAAAGAATACATGTAACTCAAACCGGGAAACAGTTGTTTCAGAATCCCAGTGCTAACTCTGTATTAGCAGCTCTGCACTGCAGTCTCTTCCAAATGCACATACTATAAGTGATTATTTCTACCATCAGGAATCCAATGCTTTTCCAACTGAATAAACTTTGTTATTTAGTGTCACAAGCTCAGGATCTAAAGCTGGGAAATATGAGGGTGTCAGATATGTTCATGGGTGGTGTCTGAACACAATCCAGTTTCAGCCCGGATATTCAGCATCGATTGTCTTGTCTTCGTTCAGACAATCAAAGCCACTATCTGGATCATTCTTCACCCCACTGCCGTCTCAGGTTCCACAATTTTTCCCAAGAAGGTAACGTATTAGGGTGTTCTTGGGAGCAAGCAGTTCCTGCAACAGCCTGCCCCAAATCTTGTAAAAAAATCCTTTTATTAAAGCGACTAAGCCAGGAATCACATCTGCAGCATCATCGCTGATGAATTATCACACCAGTCAATGAGTTGGATATGAATCAGATCTCATAGCTCCTTACCGTGTATTCCCTATTTATAACACATCAGCAACTCTTGCAAATAGAGTCCAGCAGTTAAAGTCTTTATATTTATTGAACTATTGCCATTGACTTCCCCAATTGGCAAAGGGCAGGGAAGTTCCCGGGTTCCCTAAACTCAGCCAGACACGGCAGCACGTATCCTGTCAGTGCACTGGACACCCCAGCCAGGCAATAGACTGCAGTCCAAGACCCTGAGAAATGTAAATATATCTTTTTAAAATGAAAACTGGCCAGACAAATCCTTCCCACTCCCCACTGAGGGGCAGGAGGGAAGGGGAGGATGGAGAGGGGCAAAAGGAGGGAGGCAATGGGGTCAGGGAAAGGGGGGTTAGATGGACCTTTGGGGTTTGCTGAAAAGCAATATTTATTCATCACTTATTATGAGGAGACCATGTTGGTGAAAAACAATTCACTGAAGATCGGAGCCTCATTTTACATAAAGAAAATGATTTCCCTGAACTAAAATCAAGAGATCTATTTTTTCTTACCCAGTGTACTTAGTAAAGTGAGCGACTGGCTCCTGGAAACATTTAGCAGCTGGATCAGATCCCACCCCAGTATCACAGGACTTGGGAAAACCTGCCTCGGGAATGAGCTGCTGGTGCCAGCACCCAGAAACAGTCTGCGCCCACACCTGAGGATTATTTCAACCCAGTGCCTGAATCACATGCCCCACGGTCCAAGAAAAAGACTTGCTTTTCTGTAGTGCTTTCACAACCTCAGATTGACCCAAAGTGCTTTACAGCCAATCAAGTGCTGTTTGAAGTGTCGTCACTGAGATACTGATGTTGGTTGAGGGATAAATGTTGGCCAGGACACCAGGAGCGAACTCCTCTGCTCTTCAAATAGTGCTGTGGGATCTTTGCTATCCAGCCAAGAGAGCAGGTAGGGTGTCGGTTTAACACCTCATCCTAAGTGCAGCTCTCCCTCAGTACTGCACTGGAGTGTCAGGCTAGATTATGCACTCAAGACTGGAGAGCTTGGACCCACAGCCTTCTGATTCAGAGGCACAAGTGCTGCCCACTGAGCCACAGCTGACAGCCAACACTGCCCCCAGTGCTGCCTATCAATGTTCTAAGCTTCTGAATTACAGTTTACAAATTGTCCTCCCTGGTATCCTGTCATTTATTAAATAAGTTTCAGGAAGCTGGGTAATTGGGAAGGGGTTAGATTGTTCGAAAGTTCTGATAGTGGTGACAATCTTATCGATCTGGATCTGTGATTCATGAGAGTATGATCCCAGGGGACAAGATCAAATGAGAATAAAAGCTGCAAAAGCCTGAAACTATATGTCAATAGTTTCCTTCCTCTTAAACATACACATTTGGAAAACACATTTTGTTTGGTTTCTCTCTCTGTGGATTCTTCACTTGGCATTCAAACCATCTACTTTTTTTGAAAGTCTTCTTGGCTCTGGGAGTCAATAATGACAGCACAGTTGAGGAATTAAGAGTCACGTAAACAAACTTCCGAAGAGTCCCAGTCAGTCTTGGCCTTAAATGGCAAGTGACAGAACTATTTACAATCAATGTGCTTTTGTCAGATTGAAGGGGCAATGCTGTTGGATTTGGAAAGATTTCCTATCGTTTGAATTCCTGAGACTACCACTCATGAAAATTCAGCTCAAACAGAATAACCTCCAACATTTTCCAATCCTACATCTACTTCATTGTAAACTACATCCCAACCCCCATTTCTCCTTAAGCCACTGGCTCTCACTGGGGTCTGGGTTCAACAGGCACTGACTCTCATTGGATCTAGGCTCAATTACAGCAATTAAAAAAGCATATGGAGTCTTTGGCTTCATAAATAGAGGCATAGAGTGCAAAAGTTAGGAAGTTATGAGGAACCTTTATAAAACACTGGTTTGGCCACAATGAAGTGTTCGATCGGATTCTGGGCACCACACTTTAGGAAGGATTAGAGGGGGTGCAGAAAGGACTTATGACAATGGTTCCAGGGATGAGGGACTTCAATTACATGGATAGATTGGAGAAGCTGAGGCTGTTCTCCCTGGAGCAGAGGAGGTTGAGAGGAGATTTGATAGAGGTGTTCAAAATCACGAGGTGTCTGGACAGAGCAGATGGGGAGAAACTGTTCCCGTTGGTGGAAGGGTCAAGAACCAGAAGGCAAAGATTGAAAGTGATTGGCAAAAGAACCAAAGATGACATGAAGAAAATCATTTGTTTGCAATGAGTGGTTACGATCTTCACTGCGCTGCCTGAAAAGGTGGTGGAGGCAGATTCAATCATGGCTTTCAAAAGGGAATTAGGTAAGTACATGGGGGGAAAGAAAATTGCAGGACTACAGGGAAAGGGTGGGAAGTGGGACTAGCTAAATTGCTCTTGCAGAGAACTGGTATGAACACAATGGGCTGTGGCCTCCTTCTGTGCTATAACTATTCTACCTTTCAGGTAGAGGTGGTGATGTAAACAGGGAGGCAGCACCAACAGATAAAGCGGTGATGTCAGTAGGGAGGTGGGGCCAGGTGATGCAAGCAGTGAGTGGAGCCTAATGATGTCAGCAGAGAGGCAGGGCCAGCAGCTCCAGATGATGCTCTCCAGATGTGCCACTCAACTGATAGTTTGGGAAAAAAACAAATGTATCCTTAAGTTGAGATTTCTTTTGAAGAAAACTGGGTATTAAAACCATCGTTATTGCGATCAGTCTTCAGTACGTGAAATAACTTTGAAATGTAAGACTTTCTACATGGTCCAATCACACAGCAGCCTGTGGTTTGGTGCAGCATTGAGTCAAGCCCCAGTATAGCAGGAACGGGATTCCGACTTTACCATTTAAACCACACCGTGAATTCTGCTTTCAGCAGCTCGACCCAAGGTAATGGGACAGGAGGAGAAACTTCACACTTGCATTTATATATTATAGGGGGACAAAATAATGTGAAACTTATATCCAACTCCCTCACATTACAGGTGACACATGCAAATTTCTGTCATCACATCTACAAAAAGGAGAAGGAAGCTACTGATGGAATTTTGCCAACTTACAAGTATCTGTAACCTCAAACTGACCTGAACAACCAGTTCAAAAAGAGAAAAGCAGACATTTTCTCCTGGAATTGGATCTGCCATCTGAAGAGCAATTAAACTCTGATTGTCCTCACCCCAGGGTTACTTAACAGCATTTAGAATTTGTGGCCTTAAAGGGACACACTTTTACCGTTGCAGCACAATACACTGTTGTTATATATTGTCATGCGTGGTGTGCAGGTTCTGTCCTCATGAACCATCGCATTGCCGAATTGCCATGAGCAATCAGGGGGCTAGCTGTACATAGAGTGCGGGTCACTCTCATAACTCCTAGTGGCTGCTTTAAAGTGGCACCCATAGCTCTGGGGAGTGGGGGGGGCCTCTCAATGTCCAGGCTCGCTTCCCTAATAGCTGTCAGTACCTGTGGACCTGTAACCCAGCAATGGAGTCTCTGCCTTCAGGAAAGGAGACAAAAGGGGAGAAAGACTTTTTAAAAAAGTGAATTATTCTGGGTCATCACAGTGTTAAAAGGAATACGTTACTCTCAATTTCCAGCTCTGGGCTATAACTCACCATTCCAGAGATTACAATCAGTCAAGGCCCTGCTTACCCTATCAATAAACAACAGACTCAGCTGTTCTCTGGGGAAATGAGAGAGTGGAGAACATTTCCGATTGCAGCACAGTTATTATGTACATTCCTAGATTCTGATCTTTTCAGACGTGACACTCAACTGGGGGGGGTGGGTGCGGTGGGGGGGCGGGTGGTGGAGGTGTGGGTGCAGAGGGACAGATGGTTTATTGTAGACCCTACTTTTGATTCCTTTCAATTTTTTCTTTTTTCTCCTTCTTTTGCTTCCTTTGCCTCCCAACTGAAGCTTGATATGCCAACATCCAACTTGTAGCCTGAGCGAGGGTGTGTTACCATCACTCACGCCATGGCTGGCGGCCAAGTTTTGGGGAGGTTGATTAGCTCATGATGAGATGAGCTGATTATTCCCAATTTCTCCACACTCTTGAAGCGGCCAAGAAATGCAGAAGCTCAACCCAAACCTGAGCAACAGAAAGCCAGTTAGGTGCGAACCTGTGTTAATCTCTCCTGCCTTCCATCCTATCACAGTCCTTCCCTCTTGTTCTTGTCTCTCCTTTCCACTTTCCCTGCCTCTCTGCTTGATTAAAACCTGTTAAATCACTAACGTTTTTCCAGTTCTGATGACAGCTTATAGACCTGAAGCGTTGACACTGTTTCTGCCTCCACAGATGCTGCCAGACCTGCTGAGTAATTCCAGCATTTTCCGGTTTTACTTTCGATTTCCAGCATCCAAACATTCGTTCCTCATCCATTACAGTCAAACTCAGGACATGAACTATTCACGCCCGAACAATATTTGGGAGACTCCTGACTCTTCTGGAAAACCCAAGAGCACCTGGAGACAACAGTTGTGTTCAGAAAACCCACGGCCATCAGTAATAGAACTGATGTTGTTAAAGCTACCCTGGGCCTTCCACTTGCTTCTTATCTCTTACAGCCTTTTGATGTTTTCCACGCTCGACTGTCTTTGCATTCAATAACTTGTTACGCAACAAAAAATGACACCACGTATTCTGTTCCAACCGGACAAGGGAAACAGGAAATCAGATTAGTGAATCTCGTTCCAGTGTTTGTCAACCTTCCTGCTGCAGTCCATGCCTCTGTCCGTTGCTCCCCATTTGTCTGGGCAACATGCTGTTTAGATGGAGAGGTTGGACTGCCTGTGAAACATTCACTCCAACTCTAGGGAGATGGAGGCCATGAGTCGGTAGAAAGACAACCTATCTATCATAGAGAGCAGAGATTTCTGACTCCTACCAGCATTGAGCCTCAGGTCTGATGAGATACATCATCAGAGCCAATCTGTGACGAGAAACCTTCGGCCTCCTTGTTCTTCCAAGGGCTGACTGACTTTTAGTAAATTTGTGGAAACCATCCAATTTTATTTTAGATTTCCAGCCCACCTCCCTTCTCTTCTGTAATCTTGATGTCATTTTGATCAGAAAGCTCACTGCGCCTCTCAAAGGGTTAAATGGATTTTCCTTCATTGCTCTAACACCAAGGGCGTGATCTTACTGGATACTGGGCTAGGAGGCGGAGTGGGACTGGTAATATGCCAGGGAGCCACATCGGCAGGGCACCCTGATGTGGTCCCGCTGCCGGGCCATTTTACCAGCCATCACGTCCAGAGGCTCCATAGCCCAAGGAGGGGGCCCCCCTCCAGTGGCAAAGGCATGCCCCACAGCGCCGACATTGCCAGTGGAGGTGTTACCTCCTCTGATCTCTGAGGTATGCCTACCTGGCCCCAGCAGAGAAGAACATTTTCTAACTCCCCTGCGAGGGTGCCTCAAAATGGAGGCACCCTCTCGTTTGCCACCACTCTCGGTGGCGCTGCCAAGACTGCAGAGCTACCAGTCCATTGACTGGCCCTGCAGCATGGAGAGCCAGCCCACTGTCCTTAATTGGACGGTGAGCCCAGCGATGGCCAGTTAAGAGGCCGATGGCCAATGGGAACAGTTTCTCCCTACCTACTCTACCAGACCCCTTGATTTTGAACACCTCTAACAAATCTCCTCTTAACCTTGTCTTCTCTTAGGAGATCAACTCCAGTTTCTCCAATCTACCCACGTAACTGAAGTCCCTCATCCCCGGAACCATTTTCGTAAATCTTTTCTACACCTTCTCGAGTGCCTTCATATAGGGTCCAGAATTGGATGCAATACTGCAGTTGAGACTGAACCAGTGTTTAATAAAGATTCACCATAATTTCCTTGCTTTTGTAATCTATGCTAGTTTAGATCGAGTATTCTGTAACAAAACGGGGAAGAGTGATCATATTATGATAGAATTTAACATTGAGGTTGGGAGTGCTGTGGTTAAGTCCAAAACCATTTCAACAAAGTCAATTCTGTAGATATGAGGGGGAGATTTAGCTAAGGTAGACAGATGAAAAGATATGACGGTAGATGAGCAACGGTGGACATTTTTAAAAATATAATTGTCACTGAATATGCATTCTCTTGAGGAATAAAAACTCCATGGGAAATGTGGTCCAACTGTGGCTTACTAGAGAATTTAAGGACCCTATTAGATTAAACAACGAGGCGAACAATGTTGACAACAAGTGTCACAAGCTTGAGGATTTGGGAGGGATTTAAAAATCAGCAAAGGGTGACTAAGAATTTGATTAAAAGGGAGAAGATAGAATATTAGAGTAAGCTACAAGAAATACAAGAGAAGATTGTAACAGCTTCTGCAAGTATGTCAAAAGGAAGCGATTAGCAAAATTAAACATGGATCCCTTAGAGGCTGGGACAGGAGAAATTATAATGGGGAAAAAGGAAATGGCAGAGATGTTAAACGAATACATTATATCTGTCTTCATAGTAGAAGACACAAATAACACACTGGAAATTATGGGGAACTAAGGGTATAATGAGAATCATAGTCACAGAGTCATTTATGGCACAGAAGGTGGCCATTCGGCTCATCGAGTTCATGCCAGCTCTCCACAGAGCTATGCAGTCAGTCCCAATCCCCGCTCGATCCCCATAGCCCTGCAAGTCTATTTCTCTCAGGTGGCCACCCAACTTCTTCTTGAAGTCATTGATCATCTCCGCTTCCACCACCATCGTGGGCAGCGAGTTCCAGGTCATTACTACCCGCTGTGTTAAAAAGTGTTTCCTCATATTTCCCCTGCATCCTTTGCCCAAAACCTTCAATCTGTGTTCTCTAGTCCTTGCACAATTTGTTAATGGGAACGGCTTTTCCCCGTCTCATGTATCCAAGCCTGTCATAATCTTATACACTTCTATTAAATCTCACCTTAATCTCCTTTGTTCTAAGGAGAACAAAACCAGCTTTCCCAACCTAAGCTTGTAATGAAAATCCTCCAACCCTGGAACCATTCTGGTAAATCTCCTCTGCACCCTGTCAAGGACCCTCACACCCTTCCTGAAGTGTGGTGACCAGAACTGGATGCAGTACTCCAGTTGGGGCCTAACCAGAGTGAGGAACTTAAAGTAATTAATATTAATGAAGAAAGAATACTGGAGAAATTATTAGACCTGATGGCCTTCATCCTACAGTTCTAAAAGAGGTGGGAGAGAGAAAACAGAGAACTATACGCCAGTTAGCCTGACATCAGGAGCAGGGAAAATGTTGGAATCTATTACTAAGGATGTGGCACTTAGAAAATTATAATATAATTAGGCAGCCAACATGGTTTTATGAAAGGGAAATGGGGTTTGACAAATCTATTAAGAGTTTTTTGAGGATGTAACTAGCAGGGTGGAAAAGGGGAACCAGTGGATGTAGTATATTTGGATTTTCAAAAGTCATTCGATAAGGTGCCACATGAGATGTTGTTACAAAAGATTAGGGTTTATAGGATTGGGGGTAATATATTAGCATGGATTGAGGATTGGTTAAAGGACAGAAAACAAAGAGTAGGAATAAATGGGCCATTTTTGGTTTGGCAGGCTGTAACGAGTTGGGTATCACAAGGATCAGTGATGAAGCCTCAGCTATTACAATCTATATCAATGACTTAGATGAGGGTACTAAGGATAAGTATCCAAGTTTGCTAATGATTCAAAGCTAGGTTGGAAAGTAAGCTGTGAGGAGGACACAAAGTGCAAAGGGATATAGACAGATTAAGTGATTGGGCAAGAAGGTGGCAGATGGGATATAATGTGTGGAAATGTGAAATTATTCACTTTGGTAGGAAGAATAGAAAAGCAAAATATTTTTTATAAGGTGAGAGACTGGGAAGTGATGGCATGCAGAGGGATTTGGGTGTCCTCGTACAAGAATCACAGAAAGTTAACTTGCGGGTGCAGCAAGACTTAGGAAGGCAAATGTTGTGTTCGCCTTTATTGCAAGGATGTTGGAATATAGAGTAAGAAAGTCTCACTGCAATTATATAGGGCTTTTGTGAGACCACACCTAGAGTACTGTGTACAGTTTTGGTCTTCTTACCAAAGAATGGATATACTTGCCTTAGAGGAGCTGCCTTGAAGGTTCATTAGATTGATCCCTTGGATGAGAGGGGGCTGCCCTTTGAGGATAGATTGAGTAGAATGGGCCTATATTCATTGATATTTAAGAGAACGAGAGGTGATTTCATTGAAATGTATAAAATTCTAAGACAGCTTGACAGGGTAGATGCTGGGAGGATGTTTCCCCTGGCTAGAGAGCCTAGTACTAGGGTGCATAATCCCAGGACAGGGGTCAGCCTGTGATGCAGAGACATTTCTTCACTCAGAGAGGTGTGAATCTTTAGAATTCTCTAACCTAGAGGACTGTGGATGCTCAGTCATTGAGTATATTCAAGACTGAGGTCAGTAGATTTTTGGGCACGAATGCAATCAAGGAATATAAGGATCGGGAAGCAATGTGACTGAGGTAGAGGATCTTGAACTTATTGAATGGCAGAGTAAGTTTGAGGGGTCGTATGGCCTACTCCTGCTCCTATTTGATGTGCACTTATAACACATTACACTACAAACCCAAAAAATGCACTGTCACACATTACACCGCAAACACACTAAACATTCTTAACACATTACACTACAAACACACATTATGCTCCAAGTTTTTTTCCACTAAAAATTATATTTGTCCTGAGAATTGTTAGAATGTTAGCCTGAGAGTATTATTCCCCATACCATTTAGAGTATTAAAATATTGTACATTTGCTCTACACTTCTAAAACAGTACTGCTTTGCTGTCGGTGTTTGCACCAAATATTCTAAAAATGTTCAGCAGCCTAGACGTTTAGTGAATGTTTCCAAAAAAGAGTTTTGGGAAAATTTGCATTTAGCTGAATTAAATGGAAACATTCTGTGCTAGGTGAAAGAACGAGACAGCAGCAGAGAAGTAGGTTTTACCTTTTTGCTTGTTCATTGTGGATGATTGAATCTAAAAGCAGAGGATTCCTGCTGAACGTCCCATAGCTGCTGCTGCTGCTGCTCCTTGCTGCCTGATCCTTTGTCTTCAGGCTGAGTTGAGTCTGCAAACTATTACTGTACTCAGCACGACCCAAACTGGACACTACATCAACAACCCTGGTTCTTAAACAGGAAGCCAGTCTCACAACTCCCTAACACAGCACCATCTGCTGCCTTGGGAGGCTTCAACAGACTGGGGTGTTGGGGGAGGCTCTTTGTGGGGGTGGGATTGTACTCTGAAGGCCAGATAACTCATGAGGGACAGTAACCAGTAGCCTCCACCTTGTGGAGATCTTTCTAAATATCACAGGGGATTCATTCTTGCCTGATCTCTGTTTCTCTCCCTCCTTTTCTTGTCCCTTCATGTAAACAGAATGGTTTTGGTGATTGCAAGCACCATAAACCGTAGCAAATATTCTTAACGACAAACCAGAAAGGACACAGTTTCCCAAACAACCAGCAAAAGTGATTTAATACAGTGTTTAATCCAGCAATATGAACCTTTAACAAAATACATTGGATCTTCAGAGAGCTGTGAAAAGCTACAAGCAGACAAGTGTGATCCTGTATGTTTTCATTCAATAGGACATGTCTATGATTGGGAATCAGCAAACAGGATTTCCAGCACCTGCCCAGAGAAGAGGGGCATTACACTAATGTCTGTCACACGTCCCAAGCTACAAAGGTAATGAATTGAACTGTGAACACATGAACTCAGTGGAGCTAATTCTGGAGTATCAGTTTGCAAAATATCTGGTTGTTTAGTGAGAACAGAATTCCTGCCCTCCCTTCCTGCGTATGCAACGTGTAAATATGCGTCACCTTTTGGGCACCCGAACATCTTGTTCCATCCCATGTAGATAACGGGACACTACATGTAGATAACTGAGCACTGGCACATATCTGCCCTTCAGCCAACCCAGTATGCTTATAAATCCATTTCACAAACACAAAACATCGGAACAAGAGGGGGCTATTTAGCCCGCCGAGCCTGTTCCGCAATTCATTTAGATGGAGGCTGATCTATATCTTAACTCTATCTACCTGCCTTGGTTCCCTAACACTTGTCTAACAGGAATCTATCTATCTCAGTTTTGAAATTTTTAATTGCCCTGCAGCATCCACAGTTCTTTTGGGGGGAAAGAATTTTAAATTTCTACTGCCCTTTGTGTGAAGACATGCTTCCTGACATCACCCTGAAAGGCCTGTCTCAGATTTTAAAATTGCACCTCCTTGTTCTAGATTCTCCCACCAGAGGGAATAGTTTCTCTCCATTTACCTATTGAATCCCTTTATCGTTTTAAACACCTTGGTCAGATCACCCCTTAACCTTCTAAACTGGTTGACTGGTGACTGGTCATTGCAGCAATACAATGGCAGGTAGTGTGAGGATACATGATTCTCCGCACAATCCCATTCTACTTCATTTTTTCCCCCAGGTTCCTTCCCCCTTCCCCAGAAGGTGCTGACACCTCCCACAGTCCCGCAAGCATTAGCATTCAACAGGACTTTGTCCAACAGCCATGATTCATGTGTGACTCCAGACTGTGAGACTAAGCTGGCAGCTTGTCTGACCAGAGAGGGTTTCCATACTGGAGTTGATTGTAGTGAGTAACTGGGCTCAGCTAACAGCCTGCACTCACTGCCTCCCCTTACAGACATATTACCTAATCACTTCCACCTATTACCCAGTGACCAGCGCATCCACACCTAAACCTGCCAGCAGGGAACTGATGTGCAAGTGCGATGGAAGGAGATCAGGAGAGAACAATTTGAAGAAATGAAGCAGGGGAAGGAACGTGCAATTCATGGAGCTGATAGTACGATTGTAATTAACTGGCTGAAATGAGGTACATAGTCTAGTTATTGCTCCTCAATTCTCTTTGAGCAGGACAGAGCAGATCAGGAATTGGTTTGCCGATTCCCCCAATAGCCCTGCTCTATGTATAATAATTGTTGGACACAAGTTTAACTCCAGCAGGATATCTCACTTCTGCCTCCCCTTTTAATGCTGAATCTCATTATGGGAATTTCCAAATTCAATCTTCATTACACTCTGAACAGTACTAGGAAGAACTTCAGAGCAGTTTCTTCATCAGTTTCCAAACTATTTATTCAATTAGAGCTGACTAGCGTAAATCAAAAGTACAATCTGGATAAATGTGAAGTCTGAGATGTGTCCTATCTCCCTCATCTCTTCACTCTCATTAAGATTCTCAAATGCTGTCTTTGACATGTTACTGCTGCACTTCATGTGGTTCAATAAGAACTCAAATTGGCGTTAATGGGAAATAGATATTTTTCTGCTGATCCAAGATAGTTTTCACCAAATCGCAATTCCACTCTATTCAATCAATGATTTTGAGATTCTCCATCAGACTCTATTGTGTACAGCAGAAAAACTCAGATTACAACACAGGAGGCGATTCAGCCCATCGTGGTCCGTACTGGCTAACAACCCAAACTAATCCCACTGTCCCACACTCTCTCCATAGCTCTGTATCAATCACAAACTAATCCCACTGCCCCACCCTCTCCCCATAGCTCTGTATCAATCACAAACTAATCCCACTGCCCCACACTCTCTCCATAGCTCTGTATCAATCTTAAACTAATTCCACTGCCCCGCACTCTCCCCATTGCTCCATATGCCAAACTAATCCCACTGCCCCACACTCTCCCCACAGCTCTGTATCAATCACAAACTAATCCCACTGCCCCACACTCTCCCCAAAGCTCTGTATCAATCACAAACAAATCCCACTGCCCCACACTCTCTCCATAGCTCTGTATCAATCACAAACTAATCCCACTGCCCCACACTCTCTCCATAGCTCTGTATCAATCACAAACTAATCCCACTGCCCCATACTCTCTCCATAGCTCTGTATCAATCACAAACTAATCCCACTGACCCACACTCTCTCCATAGCTCTGTATCAATCACAAACTAATCCCACTGCCCCACACTCTCTCCATAGCTCTGTATCAATCACAAACTAATCCCACTGCCCCACACTCTCTCCATACCTCTGTATCAATCACAAACTAATCCCACTGCCCCACACTCCCCCCACCGCTCTGTATCAATCACAAACTAATCCCACTGACCCACACTCTCTCCATAGCTCTGTATCAATCACAAACTAATCCCACTGCCCCACACTCTCCCCATAGCTCTGTATCAATCACAAACTAATCCCACTGCCCCACACTCTCCCCATAGCTCTGTATCAATCACAAACTAATCCCACTGCCCCACACTCTCTCCATACCTCTGTATCAATCACAAACTAATCCCACTGCCCCACACTCCCCCCACCGCTCTGTATCAATCACAAACTAATCCCACTGCCCCACACTCCCCCCATAGCTCTGTATTAATCACAAACTAATCCCACTGCCCCACACTCTCCCCATAGCTCTGTATCAATCACAAACTAATCCCACTGCCCCACACTCTCTCCATACCTCTGTATCAATCACAAACTAATCCCACTGCCCCACACTCCCCCCACCGCTCTGTATCAATCACAAACTAATCCCACTGCCCCACACTCCCCCCATAGCTCTGTATTAATCACAAACTAATCCCACTGCCCCACACTCTCCCCATAGCTCTGTATCAATCACAAACTAATCCCACTGCCCCACACTCTCTCCATACCTCTGTATCAATCACAAACTAATCCCACTGTCCCACACTCTCTCCATAGCTCTGTATCAATCACAAACTAATCCCACTGCCCCACACTCCCCCCACCGCTCTGTATCAATCACAAACTAATCCCACTGCCCCACACTCCCCCCATACCTCTGTATCAATCACAAACTAATCCCACTGCCCCACACTCCCCCCACCGCTCTGTATCAATCACAAACTAATCCCACTGACCCACACTCTCTCCATAGCTCTGTATCAATCACAAACTAATCCCACTGCCCCACACTCTCCCCATAGCTCTGTATCAATCACAAACTAATCCCACTGCCCACACTCTGCCCATAGCTCTGTATCAATCACAAACTAATCCCACTGCCCCACACTCTCTCCATACCTCTGTATCAATCACAAACTAATCCCACTGCCCCACACTCCCCCCACCGCTCTGTATCAATCACAAACTAATCCCACTGCCCCACACTCTCCCCATAGCTCTGGATCAATCACAAACTAATCCCACTGCCCCACCTTCTCCCCATAGCTCTGTATCAATCACAAACTAATCCCACTGCCCCACACTCTCCCCATAGCTCTGTATCAATCACAAACTAATCCCACTGCCCCACACTCTCCCCACCGCTCTGTATCAATCCCAAACTAATCCCACTGCCCCGCTCTCTCCCCATAGCTCTGTATCAATCACAAACTAATCCCACTGTCCCACCTTCTCCCCATAGCTCTGTATCAATCACAAACTAATCCCACTGACCCGCTCTCTCCCCATAGCTCTGTATTAATCACAAACTAATCCCACTGCCCCACACTCTCTCCATAGCTCTGAATCAACCACAAACTAATCCCACTGCCCCACACTCTCTCCATAGCTCTGTATCAATCACAAACTAATCCCACTGCCCCACACTCTCCCCATAGCTCTGTATTAATCACAAACTAATCCCACTGCCCCACACTCTCCCCACAGCTCTGTATCAATCACAAACTAATCCCACTGCCCCACACTCCCCCCATAGCTCTGTATCAATCACAAACTAATCCCACTGCCCCACACTCTCTCCATAGCTCTGTATCAATCACAAACTAATCCCACTGCCCCACACTCCCCCCATAGCTCTGTATCAATCACAAACTAATCCCACTGCCCCACTCTCTCCCCATAGCTCTGTATTAATCACAAACTAATCCCACTGCCCCACACTCTCCCCACCGCTCTGTATCAATCCCAAACTAATCCCACTGCCCCGCTCTCTCCCCATAGCTCTGTATCAATCACAAACTAATCCCACTGTCCCACCTTCTCCCCATAGCTCTGTATCAATCACAAACTAATCCCACTGACCCGCTCTCTCCCCATAGCTCTGTATTAATCACAAACTAATCCCACTGCCCCACACTCTCTCCATAGCTCTGTATCAATCACAAACTAATCCCACTGCCCCACACTCTCTTCATAGCTCTGTATCAATCACAAACTAATCCCACTGCCCCGCACTCTCTCCATAGCTCTGTATCAATCACAAACTAATCCCACTGCCCCACACTCTCTCCATAGCTCTGTATCGATCACAAACTAATCCCACTGCCCCACACTCTCCCCATAGCTCTGGATCAATCACAAACTAATCCCACTGCCCCACACTCTACCCATAGCTCTGGATCAATCACAAACTAATCCCACTGCCCCACACTCTATCCATAGCTCTGGATCAATCACAAACTAATCCCACTGCCCCATACTCTCTCCATAGCTCTGTATTAATCACAAACTAATCCCACTGCCCCACACTCTCTCCATAGCTCTGTATCAATCACAAACTAATCCCACTGCCCCACACTCTCTCCATAGCTCTGTATCAATCACAAACTAATCCCACTGCCCCACACTCTCTCCATAGCTCTGTATCAATCACAAACTAATCCCACTGCCCCACACTCTCCCCACAGCTCTGTATCAATCACAAACTAATCCCACTGCCCCACACTCTCTCCATAGCTCTGTATCAATCACAAACTAATCCCACTGCCCCACACTCTCCCCATAGCTCTGTATCAATCACAAACTAATCCCACTATCCCACACTCTCTCCATAGCTCTGTATCAATCACAAACTAATCCCACTGCCCCACACTCTCTCCATAGCTCTGTATCAATCACAAACTAATCCCACTGCCCCACACTCTCTCCATAGCTCTGTATCAATCACAAACTAATCCCACTGCCCCACACTCTCCCCATAGCTCTGTATCAATCACAAACTAATCCCACTGCCCCACACTCTCCCCATAGCTCTGTATCAATCACAAACTAGTCCCACTGCCCCACACTCTCTCCATAGCTCTGTATCAATCACAAACTAATCCCACTGCCCCACACTCTCTCCATAGCTCTGTATCAATCACAAACTAATCCCACTGCCCCACACTCTGCCCATAGCTCTGTATCAATCACAAACTAATCCCACTGCCCCACACTCTCCCCATAGCTCTGTATCAATCACAAACTAATCCCACTGGCCACCACTCTCTCCATAGCTCTGTATCAATCACAAACTAATCCCACTGCCCCACACTCTCTCCATAGCTCTGTATCAATCACAAACTAATCCCACTGCCCCACACTCTCCCCATAGCTCTGTATCAATCACAAACTAATCCCACTGCCCCACACTCCCCCCATAGCTCTGTATTAATCACAAACTAATCCCACTGCCCCACACTCTCCCCATAGCTCTGTATCAATCACAAACTAATCCCACTGCCCCACACTCTCTCCATAGCTCTGTATCAATCACAAACTAATCCCACTGCCCCACACTCCCCCCATAGCTCTGTATTAATCACAAACTAATCCCACTGCCCCACACTCTCCCCATAGCTCTGTATCAATCACAAACTAATCCCACTGCCCCACACTCTCTCCATAGCTCTGTATCAATCACAAACTAATCCCACTGCCCCACAGTCTCTCCATAGCTCTGTATCAATCACAAACTAATCCCACTGCCTCACACTCTCTCCATAGCTCTGTATCAATCACAAACTAATCCCACTGCCCCACACTCTCTCCATAGCTCTGTATCAATCACAAACTAATCCCACTGCCCCACACTCTCTCCATAGCTCTGTATCAATCACAAACTAATCCCACTGCCTCACACTCTCTCCATAGCTCTGTATCAATCACAAACTAATCCCACTGCCCCACACTCTCTCCATAGCTCTGTATCAATCACAAACTAGTCCCACTGCCCCACACTCTCTCCATAGCTCTGTATCAATCACAAACTAATCCCACTGCCCCACACTCTCCCCATAGCTCTGTATTAATCACAAACTAATCCCACTGCCCCACACTCTCTCCATAGCTCTGTATCAATCACAAACTAATCCCACTGCCCCACACTCTCCCCATAGCTCTGTATCAATCACAAACTAGTCCCACTGCCCCACACTCTCTCCATAGCTCTGTATCAATCACAAACTAATCCCACTGCCCCACACTCTCCCCATAGCTCTGTATCAATCACAAACTAGTCCCACTGCCCCACACTCTCTCCATAGCTCTGTATCAATCACAAACTAATCCCACTGCCCCACACTCTCTCCATAGCTCTGTATCAATCACAAACTAGTCCCACTGCCCCACACTCTCTCCACAGCTCTGTATCAATCACAAACTAATCCCACTGCCCCACACTCTCCCCATAGCTCTGTATCAATCACAAACTAATCCCACTGCCTCACACTCTCTCCATAGCTCTGTATCAATCACAAACTAATCCCACTGCCCCACACTCTCTCCATAGCTCTGTATTAATCACAAACTAATCCCACTGCCCCACACTCTCTCCATAGCTCTGTATCAATCACAAACTAATCCCACTGCCCCACACTCTCCCCATAGCTCTGTATTAATCACAAACTAATCCCACTGCCCCACTCTCTCTCCATAGCTCTGTATCAATCACAAACTAATCCCACTGACCCACACTCTCTCCATAGCACTGTATCAATCACAAACTAATCCCACTGCCCCACACTCTCCCCATAGCTCTGTATCAATCACAAACTAATCCCACTGCCCCACACTCTCCCCATAGCTCTGTATCAATCACAAACTAATCCCACTGCCCCACACTCTCCCCATAGCTCTGTATCAATCACAAACTAATCCCACTGCCCCACACTCTCCCCATAGCTCTGTATCAATCACAAACTAATCCCACTGACCCACACTCTCTCCATAGCTCTGTATCAATCACAAACTAATCCCACTGCGCCACACTCCCCCCATAGCTCTGTATTAATCACAAACTAATCCCACTGCCCCACACTCTCCCCATAGCTCTGTATCAATCACAAACTAATCCCACTGCCCCACACTCTCTCCATAGCTCTGTATCAATCACAAACTAATCCCACTGCCCCACACTCTCTCCATAGCTCTGTATCAATCACAAACTAATCCCACTGCCTCACACTCTCTCCATAGCTCTGTATCAATCACAAACTAATCCCACTGCCCCACACTCTCTCCATAGCTCTGTATCAATCACAAACTAATCCCACTGCCCCACACTCTCTCCATAGCTCTGTATCAATCACAAACTAATCCCACTGCCCCACACTCTCTCCATAGCTCTGTATCAATCACAAACTAATCCCACTGCCCCACACTCTCTCCATAGCTCTGTATCAATCACAAACTAGTCCCACTGCCCCACACTCTCTCCATAGCTCTGTATCAATCACAAACTAATCCCACTGCCCACACTCTCCCCATAGCTCTGTATTAATCACAAACTAATCCCACTGCCCCACACTCTCTCCATAGCTCTGTATCAATCACAAACTAATCCCACTGCCCCACACTCTCCCCATAGCTCTGTATCAATCACAAACTAGTCCCACTGCCCCACACTCTCTCCATAGCTCTGTATCAATCACAAACTAATCCCACTGCCCCACACTCTCCCCATAGCTCTGTATCAATCACAAACTAGTCCCACTGCCCCACACTCTCTCCATAGCTCTGTATCAATCACAAACTAATCCCACTGCCCCACACTCTCTCCATAGCTCTGTATCAATCACAAACTAGTCCCACTGCCCCACACTCTCTCCATAGCTCTGTATCAATCACAAACTAATCCCACTGCCCCACACTCTCCCCATAGCTCTGTATCAATCACAAACTAATGCCACTGCCTCACACTCTCTCCATAGCTCTGTATCAATCACAAACTAATCCCACTGCCCCACACTCTCTCCATAGCTCTGTATTAATCACAAACTAATCCCACTGCCCCACACTCTCTCCATAGCTCTGTATCAATCACAAACTAATCCCACTGCCCCACACTCTCCCCATAGCTCTGTATTAATCACAAACTAATCCCACTGCCCCACTCTCTCTCCATAGCTCTGTATCAATCACAAACTAATCCCACTGACCCACACTCTCTCCATAGCACTGTATCAATCACAAACTAATCCCACTGCCCCACACTCTCCCCATAGCTCTGTATCAATCACAAACTAATCCCACTGCCCCACACTCTCCCCATAGCTCTGTATCAATCACAAACTAATCCCACTGCCCCACACTCTCCCCATAGCTCTGTATCAATCACAAACTAATCCCACTGCCCCACACTCTCCCCATAGCTCTGTATCAATCACAAACTAATCCCACTGACCCACACTCTCTCCATAGCTCTGTATCAATCACAAACTAATCCCACTGCCCCACACTCTCTCCATAGCTCTGTATCAATCACAAACTAATCCCACTGCCCCACTCTCTCTCCATAGCTCTGTATCAATCACAAACTAATCCCACTGCCCCACACTCTCTCCATAGCTCTGTATCAATCACAAACTAATCCCACTGCCCCACACTCTCTCCATAGCTCTGTATCAATCACAAACTAATCCCACTGCCCTACACTCTCCCCATAGCTCTGTATCAATCACAAACTAATCCCACTGCCCCACACTCTCTCCATAGCTCTGTATCAATCACAAACTAATCCCACTGCCCCACACTCTCTCCATAGCTCTGTATCAATCACAAACTAATCCCACTGTCCCACACTCTCTCCATAGCTCTGTATCAATCACAAACTAATCCCACTGCCCCACTCTCTCTCCATAGCTCTGTATCAATCACAAACTAATCCCACTGCCCCACACTCTCTCCATAGCTCTGTATCAATCACAAACTAATCCCACTGCCCCACACTCTCTCCATAGCTCTGTATCAATCACAAACTAATCCCACTGCCCCACACTCTCTCCATAGCTCTGTATCAATCACAAACTAATCCCACTGCCCCACACTCTCTCCATAGCTCTGTATCAATCACAAACTAATCCCACTGACCCACACTCTCTCCATAGCTCTGTATCAATCACAAACTAATCCCACTGCCCCACACTCTCTCCATAGCTCTGTATCAATCACAAACTAATCCCACTGTCCCACCTTCTCCCCATAGCTCTGCATCAATAACAAACTAATCCCACTGCCCCACACTCTCCCCATAGCTCTGTATCAATCACAAACTAATCCCACTGCCCCACACTCTCCCCATAGCTCTGTATCAATCACAAACTAATCCCACTGCCCCACACTCTCTCCATAGCTCTGTATCAATCACAAACTAATCCCACTGCCCCACACTCTCTCCATAGCTCTGCATCAATCACAAACTAATCCCACTGCCCCACACTCTCTCCATAGCTCTGTATCAATCACAAACTAATCCCACTGCCTCATACTCTCTCCATAGCTCTGTATCAATCACAAACTAATCCCACTGCCCCACACTCTGCCCATAGCTCTGCATCAATCACAAACTAATCCCACTGCCCCACACTCTCTCCATAGCTCTGGATCAATCACAAACTAATCCCACTGCCCCACACTCTCTCCATAGCTCTGTATCAATCACAAACTAATCCCACTGCCCCACACTCTCTCCATAGCTCTGTATCAATCACAAACTAGTCCCACTGCCTCATACTCTCTCCATAGCTCTGTATCAATCACAAACTAATCCCACTGCCCCACACTCTCTCCATAGCTCTGTATCAATCACAAACTAATCCCACTGCCCCACACTCTCTCCATAGCTCTGCATCAATCACAAACTAATCCCACTGCCCCACACTCTCTCCATAGCTCTGTATCAATCACAAACTAATCCCACTGCCTCATACTCTCTCCATAGCTCTGTATCAATCACAAACTAATCCCACTGCCCCACACTCTGCCCATAGCTCTGCATCAATCACAAACTAATCCCACTGCCCCACACTCTCTCCATAGCTCTGGATCAATCACAAACTAATCCCACTGCCCCACACTCTCTCCATAGCTCTGTATCAATCACAAACTAATCCCACTGCCCCACACTCTCTCCATAGCTCTGTATCAATCACAAACTAATCCCACTGCCCCACACTCTCTCCATAGCTCTGTATCAATCACAAACTAATCCCACTGCCCCACACTCTCCCCATAGCTCTGTATCAATCACAAACTAATCCCACTGCCCCACACTCTCTCCATAGCTCTGTATCAATCACAAACTAATCCCACTGCCCCACACTCTCCCCATAGCTCTGTATCATTCACAAACTAATCCCACTGCCCCACACTCTCTCCATAGCTCTGTATCAATCACAAACTAATCCCACTGCCCCACACTCTCTCCATAGCTCTGTATCAATCACAAACTAATCCCACTGCCCCACACTCTCTCCATAGCTCTGTATCAATCACAAACTAATCCCACTGACCCACACTCTCTCCATAGCTCTGTATCAATCACAAACTAATCCCACTGCCCCACACTCTCTCCATAGCTCTGTATCAATCACAAACTAATCCCACTGTCCCACCTTCTCCCCATAGCTCTGCATCAATAACAAACTAATCCCACTGCCTCATACTCTCTCCATAGCTCTGTATCAATCACAAACTAATCCCACTGCCCCACACTCTCTCCATAGCTCTGTATCAATCACAAACTAATCCCACTGCCCCACACTCTCTCCATAGCTCTGCATCAATCACAAACTAATCCCACTGCCCCACACTCTCTCCATAGCTCTGTATCAATCACAAACTAATCCCACTGCCTCATACTCTCTCCATAGCTCTGTATCAATCACAAACTAATCCCACTGCCCCACACTCTGCCCATAGCTCTGCATCAATCACAAACTAATCCCACTGCCCCACACTCTCTCCATAGCTCTGGATCAATCACAAACTAATCCCACTGCCCCACACTCTCTCCATAGCTCTGTATCAATCACAAACTAATCCCACTGCCCCACACTCTCTCCATAGCTCTGTATCAATCACAAACTAATCCCACTGCCCCACACTCTCTCCATAGCTCTGTATCAATCACAAACTAATCCCACTGCCCCACACTCTCCCCATAGCTCTGTATCAATCACAAACTAATCCCACTGCCCCACACTCTCTCCATAGCTCTGTATCAATCACAAACTAATCCCACTGCCCCACACTCTCCCCATAGCTCTGTATCAATCACAAACTAATCCCACTGCCCCACACTCTCTCCATAGCTCTGTATCAATCACAAACTAATCCCACTGCCCCACACTCTCTCCATAGCTCTGTATCAATCACAAACTAATCCCACTGACCCACACTCTCTCCATAGCTCTGTATCAATCACAAACTAATCCCACTGCCCCACACTCTCTCCATAGCTCTGGATCAATCACAAACTAATCCCACTGCCCCACACTCTCTCCATAGCTCTGTATTAATCACAAACTAATCCCACTGCCCCACACTCTCTCCATAGCACTGTATCAATCACAAACTAATCCCACTGCCCCCCACTTTCTCCATAGCTCTGTATCAATCACAAACTAGTCCCACTGCCCCACACTCTCTCCATAGCTCTGTATCAATCACAAACTAATCCCACTGCCCCACACTCTCCCCATAGCTCTGTATCAATCCCAAACTAATCCCACTGCCCCATACTCTCTCCATAGCTCTGTATCAATCACAAACTAGTCCCACTGCCCCACACTCTCTCCATAGCTCTGTATCAATCACAAACTAATCCCACTGCCCCACACTCTCTCCATAGCACTGTATCAATCACAAACTAATCCCACTGCCCCCCACTTTCTCCATAGCTCTGTATCAATCACAAACTAGTCCCACTGCCCCACACTCTCTCCATAGCTCTGTATCAATCACAAACTAATCTCAGTGCACGGCACTCTCCCCATAGCTCTGTATCAATCCCAAACTAATCCCACTGACCCACACTCTCTCCATAGCTCTGTATCAATCACAAACTAATCCCACTGCCCCACACTCTCTCCATAGCTCTGTATCAATCACAAACTAATCCCACTGTCCCACCTTCTCCCCATAGCTCTGCATCAATAACAAACTAATCCCACTGCCTCATACTCTCTCCATAGCTCTGTATCAATCACAAACTAATCCCACTGCCCCACACTCTCTCCATAGCTCTGTATCAATCACAAACTAATCCCACTGCCCCACACTCTCTCCATAGCTCTGTATCAATCACAAACTAATCCCACTGCCCCACACTCTCTCCATAGCTCTGCATCAATCACAAACTAATCCCACTGCCCCACACTCTCTCCATAGCTCTGTATCAATCACAAACTAATCCCACTGCCTCATACTCTCTCCATAGCTCTGTATCAATCACAAACTAATCCCACTGCCCCACACTCTGCCCATAGCTCTGCATCAATCACAAACTAATCCCACTGCCCCACACTCTCTCCATAGCTCTGGATCAATCACAAACTAATCCCACTGCCCCACACTCTCTCCATAGCTCTGTATCAATCACAAACTAATCCCACTGCCCCACACTCTCTCCATAGCTCTGTATCAATCACAAACTAATCCCACTGCCCCACACTCTCTCCATAGCTCTGTATCAATCACAAACTAATCCCACTGCCCCACACTCTCCCCATAGCTCTGTATCAATCACAAACTAATCCCACTGCCCCACACTCTCTCCATAGCTCTGTATCAATCACAAACTAATCCCACTGCCCCACACTCTCCCCATAGCTCTGTATCAATCACAAACTAATCCCACTGCCCCACACTCTCTCCATAGCTCTGTATCAATCACAAACTAATCCCACTGCCCCACACTCTCTCCATAGCTCTGTATCAATCACAAACTAATCCCACTGACCCACACTCTCTCCATAGCTCTGTATCAATCACAAACTAATCCCACTGCCCCACACTCTCTCCATAGCTCTGGATCAATCACAAACTAATCCCACTGCCCCACACTCTCTCCATAGCTCTGTATTAATCACAAACTAATCCCACTGCCCCACACTCTCTCCATAGCACTGTATCAATCACAAACTAATCCCACTGCCCCCCACTTTCTCCATAGCTCTGTATCAATCACAAACTAGTCCCACTGCCCCACACTCTCTCCATAGCTCTGTATCAATCACAAACTAATCCCACTGCCCCACACTCTCCCCATAGCTCTGTATCAATCCCAAACTAATCCCACTGCCCCATACTCTCTCCATAGCTCTGTATCAATCACAAACTAGTCCCACTGCCCCACACTCTCTCCATAGCTCTGTATCAATCACAAACTAATCCCACTGCCCCACACTCTCTCCATAGCACTGTATCAATCACAAACTAATCCCACTGCCCCACACTCTCCCCATAGCTCTGTATTAATCACAAACTAATCCCACTGCCCCACACTCTCTCCATAGCTCTGTATCAATCACAAACTAATCCCACTGCCCCACACTCTCCCCATAGCTCTGTATTAATCACAAACTAATCCCACTGCCCCACACTCTCTCCATAGCTCTGTATCAATCACAAACTAATCTCAGTGCACGGCACTCTCCCCATAGCTCTGTATCAATCCCAAACTAATCCCACTGACCCACACTCTCTCCATAGCTCTGTATCAATCACAAACTAATCCCACTGCCCCACACTCTCTCCATAGCTCTGTATCAATCACAAACTAATCCCACTGTCCCACCTTCTCCCCATAGCTCTGCATCAATAACAAACTAATCCCACTGCCTCATACTCTCTCCATAGCTCTGTATCAATCACAAACTAATCCCACTGCCCCACACTCTCTCCATAGCTCTGTATCAATCACAAACTAATCCCACTGCCCCACACTCTCTCCATAGCTCTGTATCAATCACAAACTAATCCCACTGCCCCACACTCTCTCCATAGCTCTGCATCAATCACAAACTAATCCCACTGCCCCACACTCTCTCCATAGCTCTGTATCAATCACAAACTAATCCCACTGCCTCATACTCTCTCCATAGCTCTGTATCAATCACAAACTAATCCCACTGCCCCACACTCTGCCCATAGCTCTGCATCAATCACAAACTAATCCCACTGCCCCACACTCTCTCCATAGCTCTGGATCAATCACAAACTAATCCCACTGCCCCACACTCTCTCCATAGCTCTGTATCAATCACAAACTAATCCCACTGCCCCACACTCTCTCCATAGCTCTGTATCAATCACAAACTAATCCCACTGCCCCACACTCTCTCCATAGCTCTGTATCAATCACAAACTAATCCCACTGCCCCACACTCTCCCCATAGCTCTGTATCAATCACAAACTAATCCCACTGCCCCACACTCTCTCCATAGCTCTGTATCAATCACAAACTAATCCCACTGCCCCACACTCTCCCCATTGCTCTGTATCAATCACAAACTAATCCCACTGCCCCACACTCTCTCCATAGCTCTGTATCAATCACAAACTAATCCCACTGCCCCACACTCTCTCCATAGCTCTGTATCAATCACAAACTAATCCCACTGACCCACACTCTCTCCATAGCTCTGTATCAATCACAAACTAATCCCACTGCCCCACACTCTCTCCATAGCTCTGGATCAATCACAAACTAATCCCACTGCCCCACACTCTCTCCATAGCTCTGTATTAATCACAAACTAATCCCACTGCCCCACACTCTCTCCATAGCACTGTATCAATCACAAACTAATCCCACTGCCCCCCACTTTCTCCATAGCTCTGTATCAATCACAAACTAGTCCCACTGCCCCACACTCTCTCCATAGCTCTGTATCAATCACAAACTAATCCCACTGCCCCACACTCTCCCCATAGCTCTGTATCAATCCCAAACTAATCCCACTGCCCCATACTCTCTCCATAGCTCTGTATCAATCACAAACTAGTCCCACTGCCCCACACTCTCTCCATAGCTCTGTATCAATCACAAACTAATCCCACTGCCCCACACTCTCTCCATAGCACTGTATCAATCACAAACTAATCCCACTGCCCCACACTCTCCCCATAGCTCTGTATTAATCACAAACTAATCCCACTGCCCCACACTCTCTCCATAGCTCTGTATCAATCACAAACTAATCCCACTGCCCCCCACTTTCTCCATAGCTCTGTATCAATCACAAACTAGTCCCACTGCCCCACACTCTCTCCATAGCTCTGTATCAATCACAAACTAATCTCAGTGCACGGCACTCTCCCCATAGCTCTGTATCAATCACAAACTAGTCCCACTGCCCCACACTCTCTCCATAGCACTGTATCAATCACAAACTAATCCCACTGACCCACACTCTCTCCATAGCTCTGTATCAATCACAAACTAATCTCAGTGCACGGCACTCTCCCCATAGCTCTGTATCAATCACAAACTAGTCCCACTGCCCCACACTCTCTCCATAGCACTGTATCAATCACAAACTAATCCCACTGACCCACACTCTCTCCATAGCTCTGTATCAATCACAAACTAATCTCAGTGCACGGCACTCTCCCCATAGCTCTGTATCAATCACAAACTAGTCCCACTGCCCCACACTCTCTCCATAGCACTGTATCAATCACAAACTAATCCCACTGACCCACACTCTCTCCATAGCTCTGTATCAATCACAAACTAATCTCAGTGCACGGCACTCTCTCCATAGCTCTGTATCAATCACAAACTAATCTCAGTGCACGGCACTCTCCCCATAGCTCTGTATCAATCACAAACTAGTCCCACTGCCCCACACTCTCTCCATAGCTCTGTATCAATCACAAACTAATCTCAGTGCACGGCACTCTCCCCATAGCTCTGTATCAATCACAAACTAGTCCCACTGCCCCACACTCTCTCCATAGCACTGTATCAATCACAAACTAATCCCACTGACCCACACTCTCTCCATAGCTCTGTATCAATCACAAACTAGTCCCACTGCCCCACACTCTCTCCATAGCTCTGTATCAATCACAAACTAATCTCAGTGCACGGCACTCTCCCCATAGCTCTGTATCAATCACAAACTAGTCCCACTGCCCCACACTCTCTCCATAGCACTGTATCAATCACAAACTAATCCCACTGCCCCACACTCTCTCCATAGCTCTGTATCAATCACAAACTAGTCCCACTGCCCCACACTCTCTCCATAGCACTGTATCAATCACAAACTAATCCCACTGACCCACACTCTCCCCATAGCTCTGTATCAATCCCAAACTAATCCCAATGGCACGCTCTTTCCCATAGCTCCGGAGCGGACGACACAAAGGTTGGTGGAGTTGCAGATAGTGATGAGGATTGTCAGAGGATACAGCAGTATATAGATCGGTTGGAGACTTGGGCGGAGAAATGGCAGATGGAGTTTAATCCGGACAAATGTGAGGTAATGCATTTTGGAATGTCTTCTGCAGGTGGGAGGTATACAGTAAATGGCAGAACTCTTTGGAGTATTGACAGGCCGAGTGATCTGGGCGTACAGGTCCACAGGTCACTGAAAGTGGCAACACATGTGGATAAGGTAGTCAAGAAGGCATACGACATGCTTGCCTTCATCGGTCGGGGCATAGAGTATAAAAATGGGCAAGTCATGCTGCAGCTGTACAGAACCTTAGTTAGGCCACACTTAGAATATTGCGTACAATTCTGAAGAGGTTTACCAGGATGTTGCCTGGTCTGGAGGGCATTAGCTATGAGGAGAGGTTGGATAAACTCGGATTGTTTTCACTGGAACGACAGAGCCGGAGGGGCGACATGATAGAGGTTTACAAAGTTATGAGTGGCATGGACAGAGTGGATAGTCAGAAGCTTTTTCCCAGGGTGGAAGAGTCAGTTACTAGGGGACATCGGTCTAAGGTTCGAGGGGAAAAGTTTCGAGGGGATGTGCGAGGCAAGTTTTTTACACAGAGGGTGGAACTTGCTGCCGGGGGAGGTGGTGGAAGCAGGTACGATAGTGACGTTTAGGAGGCATCTTGACAAATCCATGAATCGGATGGGAATAGAGGGATGCAGACCCCGGAAGTGCAGAAGGTTTTAGTTTAGTCAGGCATCATGATCGACGCAGGCTTGGAGGGCTGAATGGCCTGTTCCTGTGCTGTACTGTTCTTTGTTCTCTTTGTTCTTATCCCAAACTAATCCCACTGTCTCACGCTCTCTCCATAGCTTTGTATCAATCCCAAACTAATCCACTGCCCCGCACCCTCACTCTTGCTCTGCAAGTCATTGTGGAGTGAGACTGCCAGCTTTACTTTGCAGGTCTCCAACTGTGCTTGGCATTAGAAAGGCTTGAGAGTGAAGCAGCTCCCTGTGTGAGTACCAACGTTTCACATCGTGAAGGACAGCGAGCAAAGGCAGCTTTTTAATGCTAACTTTCAAGTAGCAGCAAACAAGAATTACCCCTTCATGTGAAATCTAAATCATCTGTCGGCTTCATTTAATAAATACTCGTTAAAAGGTAAAGCCAATAAAGTTGAAATTAAACATTTCAAAGAACGCCTTAAAGCAGACTTTGCCACACTTGGAGACTGTAATCTGATCACCTGACCAGTCTCAAAGCAATATATTCATTGACTCACAGTTCTCAGGATTTAGCATTGCAGGTTCATCATTATGAGGCATGCTGCAGCTATGAAACACAGTGTGATTCAGCTTAAATTACTGTTCAAGGTTGATAGATTATCAAGGTCAGTTTGGTTGTCACAAAAACAAACCACCCCTCACTCCCCTCCCATTGCTAGCTGACCTACATTGGCCACACCTCGAATTTTTAATTCTCATCGTTGTTTTCAATCCCTAGACTCGCCTAAGGGGTCGCGCCCCTCCCCTAACACTGTAACCTCCTCCAGCTCTACAATCCTCAGAGCTCTGTGCACCTCCAATTGTGGCCTCTTGAGTCTCCCCGATTTTCATCGCCCCTCCATTGGCGGCTGTGCCTTCAGCTGCGGGGGGCCCTAAGTTCTGGAATTCCCTCCTTCAATCTCTCTGCCCCTCTTTCCTCCTTTAAGATGCTCCTTATGACCTACCTCCTTGACCAAGCTTGTGGTCACCATCCTTCTGTGCCTCAGTATCAAGCTCTGTGAAGCACCTTGGAAAGTATATTACTGTATTAAAGGCACTGAATAATTGCATTGTTGAGGGAGGATTATATCCTGTGCCTCCCTCATGCACAGTTTGTACAAACCACTGTTACAACGCAGTGAGAAGGGGGTCTAGGGTTCCCTATCAGCCTTCACCTAGTCTTACTGTAACAGGGTTTAATTTTAAACACACTGTTTTTTTAGCTCCCCTTAGTGAATCCTTGTTCATTAACTTCCAATTATAAGGCAAAAAAACTAGCCAAACAGGTTTTCTTAGTTTTAAAGAAAAAAGGTTGAACTTTATTAAACTTAAACTCTAATTCGGTTCACGCCTACGGATACGCGACGCGCCCACACTAGCATGCATACGCAATACACTCATGCAGATAGAGACAGAAAAGAGCAGAAGAAATAAAGTGGAAAAGTTTGAGGCAATATCTGAAGATGGTTTTGGTTACTGCTCTTTGAGCTCGCTGTAAAGTCCTTGATTGTAGGTAGGTCTTGCTTTTCGTTGGGGCCCAGTATTCTTCTTAAACCTTGTTCAATGCAGGAGACTTTTCTCTCTTGAAGTTCATGTGTCCTCAGTGGGCTCAGAGGCTTGTGAGAAAGAGATGGGAGCAGACAGGAGAGGTCTTCTCACTCCAGGAGTCTTTCTGAGTTCAAAAACTCTGTGGCTAGTTCAAAAAACCCTGGGCCAACCAGTTAGTCATGTGACCAGCTGGTTTAACCAACCCTGGCTTTTGTGGGTTGTCCAACCTTAGCAGTCTCTGGAATGCTCTTCCTTACATCTTCAATGTCTGTTGATCAAAATCCATTGTGGGTTGAATGTGTCAGGGAATGGTCCTTTGTCTTCACAAGCACTGTCAGCTAAGGGTCTGGCAGCCCTTGTAACATGCCTTCTCTTCTTCCCAGCAACAGTTTAAAAGCAATGTTCATATGACAAAATTAATATGCCTCATTCTTGGCAGGTGGGGGCCTGCATGATACCACCCTTCCCATGAAAGGCACTATACTTGTTCCTCCCCTTCCCCTACGGCCCATGCAGAGAGACTGATGATTATGTCCATTAATAATCCAAACCCATGGGACAATACTGAGGCTCTGAACCCACAAAATTCAAAACTAAATCCAAACAGCAGGATAGTTTTTAAACTTTAGAAAGTACGATAACTGCCAGAGGAGAAATTCGGACAGGTGATCAAAACTTCTCGCCCTGTAACTCTCTGTGCCCCTCTCGCCTGGCGTCTTTAAAACCTGCCCCCTCTTGCCTGATGCCCGGTATCCCTGCACCGCATCTTGCACTGTGGTACTTTACCACACTCCAACATGTTGACACCTGTGATTCATGTTCTTGTCATTGGTTAATCTTCAGAGTTTGAAGTGGGGACAAAAAAAAATGTGTTTAATAAAAAACAGATCAAAAATAAAAATTCAATGTGCTGGAAACTCAGCAGATGTGGGAGGGAGAGGGGAAATGAGAGTGAGCGTGAGTGAGGGAGAGAGAGCAAGAGAAAAAGTGAGAGAGAGCAAGGGAGTGAGAGAGAGAGAAAGAGAGCGAGAGAGAGAGTGAGAGGGAAGGCACTTTCACTGGACAGCCAACATAAAATCCCACTCCAAACTTTTGCTTTACTCTGATTAGATGCAGTCTGAGCCACTGATTATTTCCAACACTTTCTAATCCTGTTTGAGAGTTTCTGCGCTCTATAAATTAAAACCATATGTGCAACAAGGACAGAAGTTCTATTGAGAAGGCTATTGAAATCCTGAATTACAGGTTTATTCAATTACTGCCCAATGTTGCAACATTACCACAGCAGTCCGTGGGTACTGAGACCATGGTGCAACAGACAACGTAGATATACACAGAACTGTACAAACCCTTTGAGGCGCCTTTAGTTTAATCCACACACCACACACATTTCACGGACCCCTGTCCATGTTTCAGGTGAACTGCTGATGCCCCAGGTGAGCTCCTGATGCCCGAGGTGAGCTGCAGTTTGCTATGGGATGGGTTTATAACTAAGCATTTACGGAGTGCCTT
Organism: Heterodontus francisci; assembly: GCF_036365525.1. Taxonomy (NCBI): domain Eukaryota; kingdom Metazoa; phylum Chordata; class Chondrichthyes; order Heterodontiformes; family Heterodontidae; genus Heterodontus; species Heterodontus francisci. Next base: position 3,178,079 of record NC_090417.1, read on the forward strand.
GTTTTGTTTCTCTGTACAAAACTACCGGGAATGGAAACAAAATAAAATTGTGATTAATAAAAGCCAAAATAATGCGCTTTAACAGTACATTTCCAAAGCAAATTTGATGCTTATTCTTCAGGCCACTAATTTCAATGTCACTAATCTTATTGCTCCTTTAAATCAACCTTGTGCTAACTTTGTTTTTGTCACCACACTAAAGTCCTCCCCACTGTCCCTCCCAGTCCTCACAACACAAACTCAGACCGAATCCCCTTGTGTAATTGGGACGTGCTGATGTGAGGGTGTGGGTCAGAATATTCCCACCGATCAGTATCTACAATTTACGTTGCTGACTGCCCTACTGCTCACCTGCATAATCCTCTTGCCCACTGAGGAGGCAATCATTTTATTAAGAAAAGAAATCAAGTTATAAAACATTCTATATTTATTTCACGCACAAGAAATATAACAGATACTCAGGGGATGATTACAAAGCAGTTTCGGGGAGTGGGGGAGGGGCGTTTCCCTTGTTGGCTTTGGGGTTTGTACCTAATATCTGTGATGCAAATATATGTCCCCTAACTATCTGATGAGCATCTTGGGAGTTCATTCATCATCATCCTGAGAATTTGTTACTGTTCTTGAGCTAAAGCTGGGAAACCACTGCAGGTTCTGGGAGACGAATCAGACTGTGTGTACACATTCCATGCACCATGTCTTTTGACTTGGCAAGGTGTCACATTGTGTACCGACCGTGTGAACTGCAGAAGCAGTGCAGAGCATAATACTGCAACGGTCAATGTCGGTGTGACTGGAGCCAAGCTTGTTTGCACTTTGTTGCAGCTTTGAGTTACAGAAGCACAACAGACCCTCAAGTCCCCATGGATCCGATGGGGAGAGAAAGCAGAGGTGTAAACTGTTGGCTCTCGGTGCCCAGTCAGAGACAGAACAACAGCTGATGGCAGTTCACCCCACACCCCCCCATCCCCACCCCACCCCCCCCAACTCCCCAACCCAAGAATGAGAATAATGCAGTAGAGAGAATAAACAGGCATTTTTAAAATATAGATTATTTCTGGCATTTTGGTGAATTTACGCCTCCCTCTCCAGTATCCAGATTGCACAATCTTTGGTCCTTGGAATTAGTCTGTGAATGTCAGAGTGGATTTGTCAGTGATGGAGGATGCACGAAATTTGAAAGCGCGGGATTTTCCGGATTTCGCATCCGACATCTGGCAACATCGAAACAAAAATCTGCTCTTTCCAGTTCAGTTTTCTTGAGCTCTTTGATAAAGGAGGCCAAAGGCATTGGAAAGAAACTGCTTTGTTTTTGGTTTATAGGTTGAGCGAGCAGGGTGACTAAACATGAAAACAAATGCAATCCAGCGGCTGGTCCGTTGTTAAGCATTGGTGCTACATATGAACAGGCCATTCAGCCCCTCAAGCTTGTCCCACCAGGTAGGACATGGGTAACGGCTGCAGTCTATTGCAGATTTTTCTACTGAGGGCTGATCACACATGAGACTGCTCAGCAACTCGACAGCACTGCCTAGGAAATAAATAGCTGATTAGGCAAATATGGAGACATCCTTATAAATGTCATTGTAGCAGTTAAGTGATAGCATTTCTGGTTTGTGGTTAAGAGGGAGCAGTCAGCACAGCCAATCCAAATCAAAACATCATCATGAGATCATCTGACTTCCACTCCAGGATATTAAGAACAGATCTCATAAAATAGAAGAGAAAAAAAACACAGAAAAAGTTTTAAAGTTGTTGTGTGAGTGATACATTGTAGGAGCAACAACATCCAGCACAGAGCAAGTCAGCCAATGTAAGTCTCTAAACAGAAACTTCTTGAAGGGTTCTCCATTCCAAGTTGATGCAATTAAAATAGGCAAGCCTTCTTCTTCAGTTCAGTCCTCCTCCACTGGGGTAGCTTATCAAACTCCTTTATTGTCATTCCAAAAACCTCTTGGAATTGCTTAAGGGATAGATGCCTCTGTCGGAAAGAAGGGGAATATTCTAATTATGAGGGAGTAACTGTTCAGGAGAGATCAAACCCACCCCAGTCACGAACCCAACTGATTTTATCCTCAAGCAAATGGTTTTTTTGTCCTCTCAGGATATTTGTCTTGGAAAATTCCCTCTCTCTGGAAACTTTTCTTTCCTTTTATGGATGCTCGATGGTCGAGCTCAAAGCTGATTCTATTATTCCTTCGGAGCTATTGCAGAGGTATCAACAACCCAGCATCCCTTCTTTCCCCGAATTTTGCACCCTCCCTGAATCGTGCCTCCTTCTGTTCCTGCACTCCCTTCAAAATTGTACCGATCAGTTCATATTGCCTCTCCTCATTCTTGCTACCAAAAATGGAGCCCTTCACTCTTCTGTGCATTAAATTCGATCTGCCATGTGTCTGCCAATCTGTCACTGTCCTCCTGAAGTCTGTTACTATCCGCCTCCCTGTTTACTACATTTCTGAGTTTTGTGTCATCTGCAAACATTGAAATTATGTCCTGTATTCCCAAACGCAGGTTATTAATGTATCAAAACGAGCAGTGTCCTAATACTGACCCCTGGGGAACACCACTGTATACTTCCCTCCAGTCTGAAAAACAACTATTCACACTACTCTGTTTTCTACCCCTTAACCAATTTTGTATCCATGCTACCGCTGCCCCTTTCGTTCTCTGTGCCATATTCTGTTTATCATCTCTCATATGAGACTCGTTCTTTAATTCTCAGCTTTACCTCCAGCTGGGATCTGTCCACTCCCTGAGGCAGATTGATACTTCTGCTGTTGGTTCCCTTCAGCATTTCGTACGGGTAAATCTGTGTAGGAGATACATTTAACAAAGGTGAAAATAGATTTGTTTTAAATTCTCCGACCCCTATTCCATCACACCGTACATTGTGGCCTAGCCTGATCCTGGCCTTGATAGCCACACACTCGCACCTCCATTGAGGTCACTGTGCAGTGGTTAGAAGTGGAAACTGCCTGATTTCAGGCCCCCCCCACCCCACACCAAACCCAGTGCTGGCCTGGCAATCGAGCAACCCCAGCTGCTGGCCTGCATGTGACCGGATGACACAGCAGACACAGGAGTCAAACTTGTTGCTCACTGCCTTTACCTCCTGAATCCAGGAGAGAAGGACCTTCGTTTCAGACTGAGCTGAGCATGACCCAGGACCCTAAACCCAAGGTTTAAGGAGTATGGTGGTCTAGTGTTATTGAATTTAATAATCCAGAGGCCTAGACTAATGTGCAGAGAACAAGTTCAAATTCCACCATGGTAACTGGGGAATTTAAATTCAATTAATTTAATGATTCTGGAATAAAAGCTAGTAATGAGTGGTAGTGACCAGGAAACTACTGGATTGTTGTAAAACCCCATCTCGTTCACTAATGTCCTTAAGGGAAGGAAATCTGCCAAAATTACCCGGTCTGGCCTACATGCGATTCCAGAAACACAACAATGTGGTTGAGTCTGAAATGGCCTAGCAAGCCACTCAATTGTATCAAACTGCTGCCTTCTCAAGGGCAATTAGGGATGGCCAATGAGTGCTGGCCTTGCCAGTGACCCCCACATCCCGTGAATAAATAGTAACAACAAAAAAGGTTCTTCTCAATGAATGCTGACCTTCTGCTCCAACATGGCGGGTAAGGACGTGCCTCTGTCCATCCTCCCTGTCTGACTGTCACCATTCTGTAAAAGTTAGAGTCAACACACATCCACATCATGGGTTATGGTTCCATTATTTCACCAGGGCATGCACGCTCCAGCCAACTGGAGTAGCAGGTCAAAACAGGCAATGCGACAATAGTGTCGCAAAATTTCTGACTGCGAATCAAAGCCGCCAAACCGTGCAAGAGAAGCAAAATCTGAGCATTCAGAGGAGGGGACATGTTAGCTTCTCAGCAGAGAGTGTCAAGGGATCATTGAACGTAATACTGTGGAACATTAATAGGAGTTATTTGGCACATTATCTGGTGAGCGTAGCGTTCTTGGAAGCAACAGGTGACTTTGGACCTATGGTTCCCAAAGCTCTCTGTCACTTTCCTCACCTCATGTCTGGGACTGTTGCAGACTAACTGATAGAGACTGAGATTAGCCATTATTGTTGTACTGTGACTACCAGGATGGTGAACTAATGAACCTTGGTCTTCTGTTGTCCAGCAATTTCGATGGAAAATAGCCTTTGTAGGGATTTTTGTCTCTCTGAAACATATGGATTTCAAGGTGTTAATGAGACCAAATTAGATTTACCTCTGCAAGTATGAAATGGCATGTACTGAGCATGCAAGACAAATTTCTCTACAAAATTCAGTCTCCTTTCCTTTGACTGCAAAGCTTAGCAATGGGTCAGTCCTAGAGAGCAGGCCAACTCTAAGATGCGATAGGGGACAGTGTTTGAGGAATGAAGAACTGTAGGAAAAGTTTCTGGGGGAAGACAGCAGCAATGGAAGACGTAGTAACAGATGAAGCAAGCTTGGTATAACCAAGGCAAGAAAGTCGAGGACATATATGTCTGAAGGTTACAAAGGAAGAAAAATTGTGCAGCTGCGCAAAATGTAAAGAAGGGACACAGTGGGCCGAATTTTCAAATACCGGTGGGGTCGGGACTGGGTGCGGGCGTGATTTTAAAAATTTTCAAAAGGGATTCTGGCAAACCTGAAAAGTCTGGTGCTTTTACCTCTTTGCTTTCAGTTCTGTGTTCAGCCCTTGTTTAACCCCATCACAGAACAGTACACACGAGGAAATAGACTGTAAACAGGTTCCACCAGCCATAGTGTTAAACTGAACACAATGCAATTTAACAGCAAAAACGACTTCCTATACTGCACTAAATCATCACATTTCTTTGCTTTTACATTCGGGTATTAGATAGGAATTCTCACCTCTTGTTTGAAACCCACATTCCAGAAGGTACACTTACCTGGATACCTGCAGAGTCAAAGGAAGAAATGATAAGAAACAGTGATTCCACAATCTGAGCAAACATTTTCATATTTTTTTAAAAATAGTTTCTTTGCTGTAGAATAAAGCGCTTCACACAATTCCACAAAAAAGGGAGATTAAGAGGAGATTTAAAGGAAGTGTATAAGATTATGACAGGCTTAGATCAGTCAGACAAGGAAAAACTGTTCCCATTAACAAATGGTACAAGGACTAGGGGACACAGATTAAAAGTTTTGGGCAGGAGATGCAGGGGGGAATATGAGTAAGAAGGTTTTTACTCAGCGAGTGATAATGATCTGAAACATGCTGCCCACAAGTGTGGTGGAAGCGGAGACAATAAATGATGTCAAGAGAAATTGGATGGCCACTTGAATGAAATAGACTTGCAGGGCTACGGGGGTCAAGAATGACAGACTGAATAGCTCCATTGGAGAGCCGGCATGGACTTGATGGGCAGAATGGCCTCCTTCTGTGCCGTAATTGACCCTATGACAGCTTTTGGTGGATTCAGGGAGGAATGTTGTGCAAGACCCTAGGACAACTCCCTGTTGTACTTCAGATAGCTCCATGGGAACTTTAACATCCACCTTAAAGACTGGATCAGGCAGCTGGGCATCAGTCTAATGTATTCTAATTGTTGACCCCTCCGATAGTGCAGCACTCCCTCAGCACTGCTCCTCCAGCAGTACAGCACCCCTCAGTGCTATTGCTCTGATAGTGCAGCTCTCCTTCAATGCTGCACTGGGAGTGTTAGCCTGGATTTTGTGCTCACATCTCTGGCGTGGGGCTCAAATCCACAATCTTTTGACTCAGGTGAGGGAGCTTCCACTGAGCAATGGATATTTAACCTGGTGAGATCGCTGGGCTTGAGACTAATTGTGATTCGAGCAATATCCCTAACTTCAGTAACTAGGACACCCTGCCTTCTTCACAAGGTTTCTGTTAAGATAAATCCTGTTTGTAATTAGTTATTGGTCATGTACTGAAACTTTCCTACTGATGTAAAATTGAAATTAAACAAAGAGCTCAGAATATTTGGATAATAATTCACTTCCTTGCTCTTCTCTCATTGTACAATACTTCAATGAGATGGTTGCCATGGTTACAAAACTTTTCTCTATTGCTTTGTCATTTTTTTCCTTCTCTCTCCCTGAATTTCCACAGAGATGACTGATGCTCCAATATTCCCTGTCTCCTTTCGGAAGCCTCAATTCTCTAATGGCCAGCAAGCGGGATAGGAGAGACTCAGTATATGTCCTGCCGCTGTCCATGCTGGGCTATGGGCACATTGTCTCGCCAAGCCTGGGGAGAGGTGTGAAGCTTCGCTGCAGGCCTTTCTGTGTCAGACACTGACTGACTGGCCGTACAGTGCGTTCAGCTTTGTTGTAATGTGCAGGAGCCAGGCTCTGATAATGTCCCATTGGAGTACAGTATGTTGGTGACAGCCCCTTTACCTGCACTGCTCCTTTTGTCCTGTCTGTGAGGTGTGGCAAAGTCAGCAGACTGCAGCTAAGAGCAAAGAAACACTTCAATCAGCATTCTTCAAAGAATAAACAAATGCTTTCAATGGTCTGCAGACCATTTCAAAACCTTTCTTCCAAATTAATCGATAATTGTTCGAACACACTCAAAGAGACAATCAGCTGCAGGAGTCTGAAACCTCCACCACTCCAAGCCCTGCAATTATTTATTTTACAGTGGGATTTGAAACACGCCAGTGTGACCAATTAAACAACTTTCTTGAATCAGGCCATGTTCCTTAACACTTTCATTTTCATTAACCCTGAGAGCTACACCTTACTGGTGAAATGTTTTATGTTTTTTATGCCTGTAGATGGCACTGGAGATTCCCTTGGATTTCTGACAGGTTCCAGCTACATGGAGCCTAATTCCTTCTACCTCGGTCGTTTGTTCCTACGTGCATCATGGCAACTGGATCCTCCGCCTCCCACTCCAAGTTCTTTTCCAGCCACAAGGAGGTGTCCTTAACCCTGGCACTGGGCAGGTAACGCAACCTTCGCAACTCCTGGTAGCAGCTGCAGAGAACTGGATCTGTCCCCCTGTCCATACTATCCTCTATCACTGCCACCTTCCTTTTCACACCCCTCCTCCCCCCACTTGAATGGCCTCATGTATCATGGTCAGTTTGCTCATCTACCCTGCCGCCTTTGCCCTCATCCACACACGTAGCAAGAACCTTGTACCTGTCAGGTAAGAGCAAAGGCTGAGGCTCCTCCAGCACTGCACCTGAGGTCCCCTTACCTGCCTGACTCTGTCACTCCCTCTTGTTCCTGACCACTAACCACACCTGTACGACTGTCTCCTGAATCAAAGTGTCCAGGTAACTCCTCCTTCCTGATGTCCTGCAATGTCTGCAGCTCGGACTCCAGCTCAATAGCTCGGAGCTGAGGTTCCTCGAGATACACTCATGGAGAGATACAGCACTGAAACAGGCCCTTCAGCCCACCGAATCTGTGCTGACCATCAGCCACCCATTTATACTAGTCCCATATCCTCTACCACATCCCCACCTTCCCTCAATTCTCCTACACTAGGGGCAATTTACAATGGCCAATTTACCTATCAACCCGCAAGTCTTTGGCTGTGGGAGGAAACCGGAGCACCCGGCGGAAACCCACGCAGACACAGGGAGAACTTGCAAACTCTGCACAGGCAGTACCCAGAACTGAACCCGGGTCGCTGGAGCTGTGAGGCTGTGCCACCCCAAGACAGACACTCACTGCAGATATGGTTGGCTGAGATCCCACAAGCTGCAGCACACCATCTGCACTGACAACTCCTTATAATCTTGTTTTATTTACTGAATTATGTATTTATACATAATTAATCTATGAATTTAATCGACTTATCTTAAAGTTTTAGACTTTTAACTAGGTACTGGGCAGGTTAAAGTAAATATTTATCTGTAATACAAACCACTACGGGTATTGGAGGCAAAAAGCAGCAGCTCTTTTTCTCCCCGCCACTCCCTTCCCCCATCCCATGCACTAAATTCATACTTGCACCAAATTCCCAACTTTTACACTGTGTTTGCAATGCACTCTGTTTACTACTACTCCTGTGCAAATCTGACTTTGGAAAGTTGGCACTGACATCACTGGCACCGGAAGCACTGGCGTTACTGGCCCTAGTACTGCACTGAATTGTGTTTATGTCTGTGTGTAACCCTTGACACTTTCTACAGTCTCCTGACCTGCTTTTCCATTTCTGCTGCAATACTGAAATAGATAGTTCAAGGCCTGGAGCTTAAATACTGGCCACTTAACTCAATGCCCTCAACACCTACTCACAAGGGAAAACACATCTTGTATTACTCAGCCTGTTTGTCTCCCCTAGTTTAACATCTGTTTGAAACTCAGTAAAATATTTGAAAGCAGTGGCATGTCTTTATAATTTGATAAATCTATATATATATAGATATTAAAAAAATATAAAATATAACACATATAAAAAAAATCCCCTTTACTGCCACTTCCTTTGTCTTCTCTACACTGGCACGAACTTCTCTCTTGAAGTTGGCCAAATCTACACAATGTCAGCGTGTGTTTCGGTGCTCTGAGGTATCTGGGATTTAGCTGATATTGATACATTTCCAATGTCATCTCAACTGCTTGTGTTACTGCCCTTGAACACACTTCAGCTGATGCTAACCTTCGCATTGCAATTGCTAACTCTACCCTGCTTGTGTTACTAGTTGACATCCACCCGCAATGAAATATTATTCATTACAAGACAGGAAATGGGTACTTACCCTGGACAGGCTATTTCTCCCATGGGTGGGAAGTGAAGGTGATTTACAGGTTGATTGTTGTGGAGCTGTGGGAAACAAGTGTATCACAATTATCTCAGTTGAATTTTTTTAAATTCATACAACTATCAGTGAAAATGACAGGCAGGTATTTTGTGTGTTCAGGCTCTCAAATAACCAATATGTAAATCCAATGAATATCAGTTTAACTATTTGGTTTTCTATGATCCCCTAAACCCTCATGTGAATTCTCTGTTCCTGAAGAAGCCTTCAGCAATGAAATAAAGGGCAGGATTTTTCTTGCGGACGTCGAGACCCAGCCATCATGGCCAAATGGTGTGTAAAGAAGAGTCACCCAGCTGTAATTTTTCTCAGACAATGGAAAATTCCAGTCCGCCTCCAACAATAGGCCTTTAATGAGGAAGGTGGCCCGGGAATGGGATGGAGCCAGCAAACTGCGCCAGTGAGCGGTGCAAATTTACCCGTTCGCCCGCCTCGGGGCCGAACGGACTAATACTGGAGAATTCTTTCACAGTTAGTACTGGGTTTTTTTAACACTCCTTCACACTGTGATTTACAATGAAACTATTTATAAGTCGATACTCAGGCTGATTCAGTGTTGATTAAATTGCTGCATTTGCAAATATTCCAAAGAGGAGAACAGGGCTGAAGCATGAGAATTGTGAAATTTAATATAGGCAAGTGGAAGGTCGCACGCATTGTGTTTCACTTGGGATGTTGTGTAAATGGCTGAAGTGCAGTGAGTAATATGAGTACATGGATGCATGATGATCCTCCTCGATCAGATGGTAATGTTATAGAAAACCCCAAGTGCTATGTTGAGTCTTAGCCACCAAGATACAGTATGGAGAGAGGCTCGGGCTTGGTACAAGGTAAACTAGTAACAGTAGAAGGTTAATCTAGGGGTCTACTCCAAGGAATGTCAGGATACTGGAATAAAGAGGCATGGATTAAAACAGAAGTACAATTTAGCCCAGGAATCAGGAAGAGCTGGTTTAATTCCCCAAGCCAGACGGTAACATTGCTCTGGGCCCAGTTCGATGGCAGGCATGTTTATCCAGGTGAGACAGACTGAATGGCCACCTGGTCAGTGTCCATCTCGTGATCTTGTGTCCAGCTCATTTCAGAAACAGTGAAGATTAAACCTGGCCTTCGTCGATGGAGAACCCTGTCATCCAGAGTCCAGAGAGGGTTGTCTGGAGAGGCAGGTCCTGAGAAGGGAATCCCTCGCCCTGGGAGGTACAATGGGAAGTAACAAGATACATTCCTAAAATTGAGTACTGATGGGATCAGGAATGCAGAGTAGGAACAGAGTGACCAAAGGTCACAGACCTAAAATATTAACTCTCTTTCTGTCTGCACAGATGCTGCCTAACCTGCTGAGTATTTCCAGCACTTTTTGGTTTTAGTTCAGATTTCCAGCATCCGCAGTATTTTGCTTATACCTTGATGGTATTGGGAATGTGGAGCAGAGAGGGGGCGAGTATTGATGGGATTGGGAATGTGGGGCAGGGAAGGAGTGAGTATTGATGGGATTGGGAATACAGAGAGGGGAGAGAGTGAGTGTTGATAGGATTGGGAATGTAGAGCAGGGAGGGAGTGAATATTAATATAAAAGCAAAATACTGCGGATGCTGGAAATCTGAAATAAAAACAAGAAATGCTGGAACCACTCAGCAGGTCTGGCAGCATCTGTGAAAAGAGAAACAGAGTTAACGTTTCGGGTCAGTGACCCTTCTTCGGAACTGACAAATATTAGAAAAGTCACAGGTTATAAGCAAGTGAGGTGGGGGTGGGGCAAGAGATAACAAAGGAGGTCTAGATTGGACCAGGCCACATAGCTGACCAAAAGGTCATGGAGCAAAGGCAAACAATGTGTTAATGGTGTGTTGAAAGACAAAGCATTAGTACAGATTAGGTGTTAATGCACTGAATATTGAACAGCAGCAAGTGCAAACCTGAAAAAAAACAGTGGGTAAGCAAACTGAACAAACTAAGATGAAATGAAATAAATGCAAAAAAAAGATTGTAAAAAATGTTAAGAATGTAAAAAAAAGGAAGAAAAAATAACTAAAAATAAAAGTAAAATGGGGGGCTGTCATGCTCTGAAATTATTGAACTCAATGTTCAGTCTGGCAGGCTGTAGTGTGCCTAATCGGTAGATGAGATGCTGTTCCTCGAGCTTGTGTTGATGTTCACTGGAACACTGCAGCAATCCCAGGACAGAGATGTGAGCATGAGAGCAGGCGGGAGTGTTGAAATGGCAATGGGATTAGGAATGTGGAGCAGGGAGAGTGTGAGTGTTGATGTGATTGGGAATGTGGAGCAAGGAGGGAGTGAATATTGATGGGATTGGGAATGTGGAGCAGGGGGGGAGTGAGTGTTGATGGGATTGGGAATGTGGAGCAGGGAGGGAGTGAGTGTTGATGGGATTGGGAATGTGGAGCAGGGAGGGAGTGAATATTGATGAGATTGGGAATGTGGAGCAGGGAGGTAGTGAATATTGATGGGATTGGGAATGTGAAGCAGGCAGGGAGTGAGTGTTGATGGGATTGGGATTGTGGGGCAGGGAGGGAGTGAGTGTTGATGGGATTGGGATTGTGGGGCAGGGAGGGAGTGAATATTGATGGGATTGGGAATGTGAAGCAGGCAGGGAGTGAGTGTTGATGGGATTGGGATTGTGGGGCAGGGAGGGAGTGAGTGTTGATGGGATTGGGATTGTGGGGCAGGGAGGGAGTGAGTGTTGTTGGGATTGGGATTGTGGAGCAGGGAGGGAGTGAGTGTTGATGGGATTGGGATTGTGGAGCAGGGAGGGAGTGAATATTGATGGGATTGGGAATGTGAAGCAGGCAGGGAGTGAGTGTTGATGGGATTGGGATTGTGGGGCAGGGAGGGAGTGAGTGTTGATGGAATTGGGAATGTGGAGCAGGGAGGGAGTGAATATTGATGGGATTGGGAATGTGGATCAGGGACAGGATGAGTATTGATGGGATTGGGAATACAGGGAAGGATAGGGCAAGTGTGTGTCTCCCAGGTGAAGGATATTTTGGCTGTTCGATCTTCAGTTAGGTTGTGGGGTACTATGATTTCCATGGAGCTGACAGACATCAGTGTCAGTGTATAGAACTCTCCGAAACACATTTACACAACTGGCTCATCACATTCCAGGGGTCACTGAGAGTGTTTAACAGCTGACATCATTGTTGTCCTCAGTACTGTAAAAAAAAATTAATAGAATTGAGGCGTGGTTTAAACTTCATTTTGAGACAGAGGAGGATTCACCTTTTTTTGCACTTTGTGTAGTACAGACACAGCCAGGCATCACATGTGGAATAAAAGCTGGCCCTCTCCAGACTGCCCTCTCTCTAGACTCCCCAACCTTCTGAAACCCCTCTCTCTCTTCCAACTCTGCCCCTTCTCTCCGGACTTCCTCTTCCCTCTGGACACTGCCCCTTTATCCCGACCGTTCCACCTCTCCATACCTTCTCCCCAACTCATCCGGCAGCACACCCAGTGACACCACAGGTTTGCGTCAGTGTGAAGCTTAGATGATTCTGGTTTGACTGATGTGCATTAACTGCCAGTTTGATCTGTTTATTGGTGTAACATGGCTGATGTTTTGTGTCAGATGAAGAAGAGAGAGATCGGTGAATTGTAACAGGGAAGGCAGGAGGACAGAGTGACTGAGCTTACGGTTAGAACTGGGCCTCGTCACATTTGGCAAAATGCAAAGTTATACTCTACAGCCGTGCTGATCAGATCGAAGCAGCCCAGATTGAAAGATTTTGTCCCACGTCCAGGAATTTGTGGGGGTTTTGACCAGAATTGAAAATATTTCCCTCACTCTTTTTCTGGAAGAAGCGGTATTGTCTTGCAGTAGAAATTTGAACAGATCGATGGACGATCAAATAAATCACATTGCTTTTCTTACAATGTCTTCCCTTGGCCTCACTCTGGGACAACCAGCTCATTTCAGATACTTGTTCAGCACTAGTGACAAGGAGCTACAGCCTGAGAGAGGGTTTGACTATCTCACTGGCACTGAATGTAGACTGAGTTTGAATCTCAGGTTCGATGTGGGACTGTGTCACACAGAAATGATCCGAGCGGAATGGAGACCGCGCGCATGTATCTCTCCTCCCCTGAGCGGGTTCTCTCCGAGCGCTTTCACAGCCATTCAGCCCCTCAAGCCTGTTCCGTCATTCAGTGAGACCATGGCTGTTCTGTGACCTAACCCATATACCTGCCCCATATCCCTTAATACCTTTGGTTAATAAAAATATATCAATCTTCCATTTAAAATTAACAATTGATTTAGTATCAATTTCATGTGTGGAAGAGAGTTCCAAACTTCTACCACCCTTTGTGAGTAGAAGTGTTTCCCAATTTCACTCCTGAAAGGTCTGTCTTTAATTTTTAGACTATGCCCCCCGAGTCCTAGACTCCCCAATCAGCAGAAATAGTTTCTCTCTATCTATCCTATCTGTTCCTCTTAATATCCTGAAAACTTCAATCAAATCACCCCTTACCCTTTGAAATTGAATCTCTGCGGAATCTGCTGACACAATCACAGCCTTTCTGGAAAGTTTGATCCAGACATTCACTAGCTGGTGTGCGGAGAAGCTACATCAAGACTGTTGGTGTCCCTTTGCCTCTGCCCTGTTGAAAGTAGCGCTCTCTGCTGTAGGATCACATTATACAGGGGAAATTTCAAAGGAATACCAAGTACAAAATATTTCTTTACTGTTTAATCTCTAGGAAGATCTGAAAGGTAATGTTCTGTGACAAGCACAGCCTTTAAGATTCCAATCAACAGCTGCCTTGTGCTCTTGTTCCAAGCCAGGATTTTAGGGGAAGCTAAAGTTTTTTTTAAAAAGTACCAACTGAAACAGAATCATCGGATTGTCCAGACAGAGCTGTTCCTAATCTGCTGTCATTCCCTCCCAGATACTGACTGAGCTCCACTGCATTTCCATCATTCTTGCTTCTTCTGACTATTCCCTTTCCCAGTTGGGTCCTGTATCCTAGGAAAAATGTTGCCATTAAATGGGAGGTCTGAGGCCTCTGCAAGCAGCAGAATTCCCAACTGTGGCACCCGTTTACCTGTGCACATCCGCAGTGACTTTGGCTGCAAGGGGGGTGGGTCCTTGGACTACACTCAGTATATTATTGTCTCCAAGTTCTGAAAGGACTTCAAACTATTATATATGGCAGGAAGCCACAACCTCTGAAACCAGAATGATGCTTAGTTTTCTGTTAATGACTCTTACAGAAACTCCTGGTAGTTCTGTCTGGCAGTGAACGAGATTTCCTCCCTCGTGGTTTCGATTTTTCCAACTCTTCCTTCAAAATTAACTTTCCCAGACCGGACTGGATCTAGAGCACAACAAACAAAGCAACAACTCCACTGAAAAGGATTTAAATCAGACTGTGTTTATATGTAGAAAGACTTGCATTTATATAGCGCCTTTCATGACCACAGAACATCTGAAAGCTCTTTACAGCCAGTGAAGTATTTTTGTCACTGTATAGTCACTGTTGTCGGAAATGTGGCAGGCCAATTTGTGCGCAGCAAGCTGCCACGAATAGCAATGTGATGATGACCAGGTCATCTGTTGATTGAGGGACGAATATTGACTGGGAATAACTTCTGCTGCTTTTCTTCGAAATAGTACCACAGGATCTTTTATGTCCACCTGAGATGGCAGAAGGGCCTCATCTCATCCGAAAGAATGCACCTCCAACAGTGTAACATGCTCTCAGTACTGCACTTGAGCGTCAGGCTAGATTTTTGTATTCAAGTCCTGGTGGGGAATTTGAACTTAAAATCTTGTGATGCAAGTGCGACCAACTGAGTCACGGCTGAACAAGGGGGCAGAACCTTAAACTTAGAGTTAGGCCGTGCCGGGGTGATGTCATGATCGATTCAATGAATATGAACTTGAGTTTACCGCTGCTATTTGTGCTTTTGTGTAACCTGCTGTACCCAGAAATGCTGCTTTTATCATATCCCAAAATGGTTGCTGGTCATCTCCAATACCCTGTATAGACTTTCATCTATAATTTTCACGATCTCTGTTTCCTTCCCATCACTGTGAAGTCAGTTAAATCTCAGCTCTCCAGACACTTCACATCGTAAGCTATTTTCCAGGCTATGGCACCCAACTCTCCAACACCTCCCAGAAGCAAGGAGTGAATGAGCATGGAATATCTACAAACCCCTGCTCCAGCTGGGAGATTGGACAGGAGCCCAGGCTCCATCTCTGACCATTCCCAGTCAGCCTGTGTCTGACAGTTTCACGTGCTGCTGGGAAGACGCAAACCTGAAGTGAGGGATTTCCCAGAGACACAGAGCTGAATAGATACAAAAGATAATTTAAAAGGATAATGGCCTTTAGTTCAGGAGGGCTGGAATACAAAAAGGAGGAAGTTATGTTACAGTCGTACAGAGCTCTGCTTTTTAAAAAAATTTATTCGTTTCATGGGATGTAGGCTAGGCCAGCATTTATTTCCCTTCCCTAATTGCCCTTGAGAAGGTGGTGGTGAGCCTCCTTCTTGAACCGCTGCAGTCCATGTGGGGTAGGTGCACCCACAGTGCTGTTAGGAAGGGAGTTCCAGGATTTTGACCCAGTGACAGTGAAGGAACGGCGATATAGTTCCAAATCAGGATGGTGTGTGGCTTGGAGGGGAACTTGCAGGTGGTGGTGTTCCCATGCACCTACTGCCCTTGTCCTTCTAGTTGGTAGAGGTCGTGGGTTTGGAAGGTTCTGTCGAAGGAGCCTTGGTGAGTTGCTGCAGTGCATCTTGTAGATGGTACACACTGCTGCCATTGTGCATCAGTGGTGGAGGGAGTGAATGTTAAGGTTGTGGGTGGGGTGCCAATCAAGCGGGCTGCTTTGTCCTGGATGGTGTCGAGCTTCCTGAGTGTTGTTGGAGCTGCACCCATCCAGGCAAGTGGAGAGTATTCCATCACACTCCTGACTTGTGCCTTGTAGATGGTGGACAGGCTTTGGGGAGATAGGAGGTGAGTTACCTGCTGCAGAATTCCCAGTCTCTGTCCTGCTCTTGTTGCCGCAGTATTCATATTGCTGCTGCAGTTCAGTTTGTGGTCTATGGTAGCCCCAGGATGTTCTGCAGTAATCATGTTCAAGTCTGGGCATTACACTGCAAAAGGAGATATTGGCCTTGGAAGGAGTGCAGCACAAACTCACTAGAATGATACCGGGGCTAAAAGGGTTAATTTATGAGGCCAGGTGGCCTAGAGTAGGCTTCAGGGGTGAAGGTGTTTCGGATGATGAAAGGATTTGATAGGGTAGATGGAGAGAAACCATTTCCTTTGGTGGAGGGGAGTCCGGAACAACGGGGCAGAACCTCAAATTTAGAGTTAGGCCGTTCAGGGATGACGTCAGGAAGCACTTCCTTGCACAAAGGGGAGTGGAAATTTGGAACTCTCTCTCCAAAAAGCTGTTGAGGCTTGGCTTCAATTGAAAATTTTGAAGCTCAGATTAATCAATTTTTGTTCCAGGATATTAAGGGTTATGGAACCAAGGCAGGCAGATGGAGTTAAGATGCAGATCAGACCTGATCTAACTGAATGGTGGCAGAACAAGTTCAAGGGGCTGAATAGTCTCCTTCTGTTCCTATGTAACAGTCAGTCACTCGGGTCTACACTTGTATTCCAATACTGAGGCACCTTTACTGTGGAGAGGGTGTAATTATAGCTTGACAAGTTGACATAGGAATTTTCTTAGAAGGGAGTGCTGTACCCAGCATATAGAGCATTCACATTTCAACAACACAATACAAAACTATTTGGGGCCAAAATGATTTTCTCCCTTTCCACAGCAAAAGGGAGATCTGAAGCCCTTCTCTCTTTTAATGAACAGCATTCTTTATCATAAAATTGGAAGAGTCATAGAGTCATAGACTTTTCCAGCACAGAAACAGTCCCTTCGTCCCAACGCGCCTGCACTAACCATCAAGCACCTGTCCTAACTAATCCCATTTCCCCGCACTTGGCCTGTAGCCTTGTTTGTTATGGCGTTTCAAGTGCTCATCTAAATACTTCTTGAATGTCGTGAGTGTTCCTGCCTCTCCCACCCCTTCAGGCAGTGTGTTCCAGATTCCAGCCACCCTGAGTTTGATCCCCTCCCCTGAGATTTTTCTGAAAGAGTTTGATCTTTGCAGAACTATCCTTCTCTGAACAGAATTGGTGAAAATAGAGACTTTCAGATTTATCCACAAAATTCACAGGTCAGATGTCCCAATTTATTGGTGTCCCCTTACCCCAGTTCATATTCTAAACTTGTACACACAGTCTGACTGGCACCCACAGGGAAAAAGACTTTCTCCATGGTGAGAGTCACATTCACAAGTCATTGTGGCCCCAGTATCAAGACCACAAAGTGTCCCGTGTGAACCATGTGCTTCAGGAAAGGTTCCCAACTTGGGTAACAGACTGGGGCACTGATTTATTGCCTCTTATCTATATGGCAGCTCGCCACAATCCCTCCTCAACCTTCAAGGATACAGCTTCGCCAGGCAGCTCCGTATTCCGGACTGAGTACAGCCCAGGGCACCTGGGCTTGTGCCCAGCTCTAGCTGCCACTTTGTCCTTGCCTCCTCACCTCTGGCTGCCACCTGGAGCCTGCCATCTTAACCAGGAGACAGAGACACTCACTGAAACTTCCAAAGCCCTCCGATTTCCAAAAATACTGCTCTAAGTAATGGGTTAGTCATCCTGTTTAGAACTGGCATCTGCCCACATCCCTCAGGTGTCCCCAAGGTCTTCATCTGCAATGAATTACTCTTGGGTGCATACACAAACTCCACCCCCACACTGCTGGACATGGCCTGTAACTTGGACCCTGAAGCCAGTAATGCAACACAGAGCCTAGCATTTTCCCACCTTATTCAGTTCCTTTCTCTGAATCTCACGCAGTTGTCTCATTTCGTCAGTCTCGTCATCTTCCTCCTCATCGTCCTCGTCATCTTCTTTTGAAGTGACTCTTCTTCTCCATTCTTTCTCTGTAAGGAATGCCATCAAACCACCATTAACCAAAAGACAGCTGGCATGGAGATTTTCAGTGCAGTGTTCATGTCTTGGTGGAGTCTGGAAATGGGACATGCATCAAATAGTGTGTGCAAACTCCTACAGCACTGCCGATAATTATCCCGGCTTCACTGCTGGACACTATGGGACATGGCCATTGTATGTTTTCCATCGAATACTTGGGGCCCTGGAATTCGATCTGGTATCAGGCAGGGGCTGACCTCCCCTTGGTGGGGATTCAGTCAACATTTCATTCCTGATTTATTGAGCTAACTTGGGTGGAAAGGTGCACATGTGACGAATTCTGGTGGAGGGCATGATCGCACTTGACCATGATGCTCTCTAAAGTTGCTCACCATTCCTTCCTGAGTGTAGAGGTGAAAAACGACGATTTCTAATTAAGTATTGAAGGGCTGCATTGTCTGCGGAAATATATCCCAACAAAACTCAGCACCTTTAGACCAGGAGTGGAGTGAAGCAGACAAAGGTATAAGGCATTGAATAACAAACACCAGATGCCACTTTCACAGGAAGACTCCTTTTCTGCAAATGCCAGAGATAACACTCTCTCCCACGTTAACTTTTGCAGCCAAATCATCAATGTTCGCCCTTCCAAAAAGTATTTAAACAGGAGCCAGAAACAGACAAGCAATTCTGTTCAAATTCTTCACAATTCTGTTTAATTAATTGTTTTTTTTTTTGGAAAAGCAATGGAGGCAAGGCTCCCTCTTTCAAATTTATATTAATTAACGGCCCGCTTGGAAGAGGATGGCCCCAAGAGAAAGTTCTGGGTTCAGATCTTGCAGACATTTATTCCTTCATGTCCTGCTTGGAGTTGGAGCTAAGTGTATGTCAGTGAGGGAGAGAGGGAACGTGGATCAACCATCAATACTGGAGTCCGACAGTATCCATGGAAACAGAGGGCTCTGACCCCGGCCTTTCTATCAGAAGGAGCAATCTGACGTTCAGCCTCTCTCACCAATAGTGGTGAAGCCAAATCAGGGTTTGAAATGCAAAAGGATTGTCTGCCTTACCCACAACTGCAAGTGAGGGAGGACAAGGCCAATATTCAGTCTCTATCTTGGCTGGAACATTGGGGTCCGGAGGCTGAGCTGCTGGAAACTTGGATGATTCAATGATAAGATCCTCGATGTATTTACTCTGCGGAAGCAAAGTCGATGGTTCTGGAACAAGAAGATAAAACAAGTCATGGATAGTGAGCTCCTGAATTTAGCTGAGCTGGTAGAACGAGCTAGTTGCAGTGAGGTTGCGAGACGTTAAGGGAAAGGATCAGTACAGATGAGTAGGGGAGACGTGAGAATATGGGAATGAAGATGAGAAAGGACGTTAAGGATGGTGGGATGAGGGGGGTGAGCCATGTGCAGATGTTACTGGTGCATGCAGAGCCAGAGGAACAAAGGGTGGCAAAACAGATAGCAAGAGCTATAAAAAGGGACCATGATATCAAAGTCAACACAATAAACTTTTACAATTATAGTGGGGGGAAATGGGGTGCTTAGGAGCAATGTGGGCTCCTTGAAAACTTGTAACGGTGATATTGGCAATGAAAAATAAGATAAGAGTGGACATGTTGAATAATGACTTTGCGGCAGCATTTACAGTAGAAGAGGTCTGCATGCCAGACATCCTGAGGAAACTAATATTGAATCAGCAATGGGCCTCACAAAAGTTAATGTAAGAGAAAAAACAGGAATGAAGAAAATAATAGCACTAAAGAGTGACAAATCCCCAGAACCAAATGGTTTCCATCCCAGGGTTTTAAAGGAAGTAGGTAAGAATATTGTAATATTGAAAACTGTAATCTTCCAAAGTGTTCTCAATTTGGGAATCATTCCTTCAGATTGGAAAATTGTACATGTTACTCTGCTATTAAAGAAAAGTGAGAGAGGGAAACCAGGAAATTATAGTTAGCCTAATATCTGTTGTCAGGAAATTGCGGGAGTCTATAATTCAGGATAGAGTGACTGAACACAATGAAAATTTTCACCTGATCAGAGAGAGCTAGCATGAATTTGTAAAAGGGTAGATCATGCCTAATGACCCTGACTGAATGTTTTTTGAAGAGGTGACTGAAGTAGTGGACAGGGGAATGCCTATGGATGTTATTTATGTGCACTTCTAAAAGGCATTTGATAAAGATCTTCATAAGAGACTGTTAGCTGAAACTAAAGCCCTGGGAATCGAAGGCAAATTATTGACCTGGTTAGGAAATTGGCTGAGCTGTAGGAGACCGAGAGTAGGGATAATGGACAGGTACTCTAATTGGCAGAACGTCAGACATAGGGGCAGAAGTAGGCCATTCAGCCCCTCGAGCCTGCTTCACCATTCAGTTAGTTCATGGCTTATCTACATCTATTCCCTTAGAGTCCAAAAATCTATTGATTCTGCCTGAAAATGCTCATTGACTGAGCACCCACAACCCTCCGGGTAGACAATTCTAAAGATTCACAAGCCTCTGAGTGAAGAAATTTTTCCTCTCCTCAGTCCAACATGGTTGACCCTTTAACTTGAGACTGTGGCCCCTTGTACTAGATTCTCTAGCCAGAGGAAACAGCCTCAACATCTACCCTGTCAAGCCCCTCTCAATCTTATATGTTTCAATGAGATCGATCACCTCTCATGCTTCTAAACTCCAGAAAGCACAGGCCAATTCTACTCAATCTCTCTTGACAGGACAACCCTTTGATCCCAGCAATCAATTTAGTGAACCTTCAATGCACCCCGTTCTAAGGCAAGTATATTCTTCCTTAGATTTGGAGACTTAACTGTGCATAATACTCCGTGGTCTCAAACGCTCTTTGGAATTGCAGCAAGACTTTTTTTTTACTCTTGTACTCAATTACAATTATCACTTCCTAATTGCTTGATGTACCAGCTGGCTAACTTTGTTTCTTGTAAAAGGACACCCAAATCCTTTTGAACTTCAACATTTAATAGTTCCTCACCATTTCAAACAATATTTTGTTTTTATATTTTCTTCCTAAAATGGATAACTTTGAAGGTGGGAAGTAAGCTGAGGAACTTCAGGGAACGAGTTCCAGAGTGTGGAGAGAGATGTTTGAAGGCTTTGCCCCCAATGATGGTCCAGGGTGAAGGTGGTCTACAGTAAACCAGCAATGGATAGGTAGAAGGTGCAGATCGGTGGATTGGAACTCTCAGTGGTGGCAAGGTCGGAGACTACTGAAGGCAGCATTGCCATGTTGCAGATTTTTGATGTTGAGGAGCTCCTTAGATGGGGGAATAGCACTCGGCCATAATACAAAGGGGAATACAAGAGGTTACTCTGAAATAGGAAGAAACAAACCAGACTTTACCATTCTGCATGTAGATGGGACGTTTCCTGTACATATTGGTGCCGATATCTATAGGAATAAAACAAAACGATAATGTTGAAATGATCAAATCTGCTGTTACATTGTTTATGCAGGGTTATTACCATCCATTATTTACTGAAGTTACAGCGGGTCCTACGCCAAAGACTTGAGAACATCATCCAGGCTGACACTCCCAGTCCAGTACTGAGGGAGTGCTGCATTGTCAGAGGTGCCATCTTTCAGATGTGACATTAAACTGAGGCCCTGTCTGCTCTCTCAGGTAGATGTAAAAGACCCTATGACACTATTCGAAGAAGAACAGAGGAGCTCTCCCTGGTGTCCCAGCCAATATTTACTCCTCAATCAACATCACTAAAACAAATTATCTGGTCAGCGATTGCATTGCTGTTTGGGAGCTTGCTGTGCACAAATTGGCTGCTGCGTTTCCTTCATTACAACAGTGACTACACTTCAGAAGTACTTTATTGGTGCTTTGGAACCTCCTGTGAGTGTGAAAGGTGCTATATAAATGCAAGTCGTTCTTTCTTTATCATGATCCTGTATATTGCTTTGTGTTATTCAAGAGGCTTAGCTAGAAATATGAAAGATTTGAAGGGCTCAATGTCGTATTCCACACACTCACTCCTTGAGCCTCCCAATGAGCCACTGGTTACATAAAGCTCCAAGCTGGAGTCCTATATTTTTTAAATCTACTCTTTAACATTGTAAGTAAAAGGCCTTGTCTGTTGTGCATCAGAGATCATTTAAGAAACCTTATGGGTTCACCTGAAAAAAAAGATCAGAGAGGGAGAGAGAAAGACAGACAGACAGAGAGAGAAACGGACATAGAGGTCGAGAGCGAGAGAGAGACAGAGAGAAGAATACATAGAGGCAGAGAAAGAGAGGACGGACAGAGGGTGACTGGTAGAGAGCAATTGAGAGAGAGGGGGTGGTGTAGTTTCAAGTTACTTGTTTTTTATGATGTCCAGTTGGTCGTTATTTCTCTATTTGCGAATAAAATCCTTTTTGATCTTTTCATATATAAAAATCTGATATATAAACCAGCTGCTTGATACAGAGCTAATACTGACACTATGATTAGTGTGAGTATTCAGGGAATATTTCTGGAAAAATGCTGTGTCCCTACCTGGTCTGTGGAAGTGGTGTGGGAGGCTCCCAGTAGACTGGTAGCCACGGCGACTGCAGGCTGATCCCATCGAGAATCCCGGAGATTTTTCATCTGTCCATTCCCGACTCTCTTTGCACATCACATACTGAAAGGAGAAGTAGTTTCAGAGTTAGAGTGCACAGCCCTCACCTGATGCTGCTCTTTGTTTGCTGGCAACCTTCTAAGAGGGAAATGGAACTGGATGGACAGCCGGGAATTCTCTGTTCCACCGGACACAGGGATCCACTGCACTGCTGGACCTAGCAGGAGCAAATCCAGGAATATTTCCATGTGGCAGCCAAGCAGAGCCAGACTGAGGATTCCCCAACCGGGAATGCAATCGTTCAATCTGGATTGAACCGCAGAAGCCTAATATTGGACACACAGACCAGTGAAAGGGGAGATCAGCAACTGGAGGGCTGATGTTGTAATTCTACACCAGTGAGCTAGTTCGGTCAGGGACAGTGGGGGAAAGTTTAATCCCAAAAAAACCATTGGATTTGGGTCTCGTAGGTAGTTAAAATGTTAAATGTCTCAAACCTGAACCCAACCAGCCGACTCCCCGTTTTAATGGAGGTGGGAGACCAATCTACTCCCAGGAGACAATGGCATCGATCTTCCTAATATTTAGTCGGAGAAAATTTCTGCTCATCCAGTACTGAGTGTTGGACAAGCAATGTGACAAATTAAAGACAGTGGAGGGGTCGAGTGAGGTGAACTGATGTGTTTCAGATGATTCCGCCAAGGGGCAGCATGTCGATGAGAAGTAGGAGGGGGGCCAAGGATAGACACCAGAGATAACGGTGCAGAAGATTCTCTGGATACATCTAGAGAGATAAGAATGGAACTGGGCGAGTGCAGTCCCAGCCAGCTGGGCAACAGAGGAGAGACGTTGGAGGAGGATGGTGTGGTCAACCAAGTCAAAGGCTGCAGAGGATTCAAACATGGAGTTCCAGGAAAGATGGCTGCTAATTTGTAGGGGTTATCTTTGTATTCCAGGATATTTCTGGAATAGAGAGAAGCTTTGGCAGATGAGGAGAGCAGGACCCAATAATGCTTAGAACAAGTGAGCTCATTCTATCATAATCAATCGCTCTATTTTCTAACTTACCTCAGGATAGATGAGAGGAGACATTGGACGTGGTGACTGGGAGCGCTGCAGAAGGAAATGACATTGATTGAAGTGATTAAAATATTGTTTTAACAATGGAAACACATTTTAAATACCCGTGCAAATCCATGACTCCCAAATCTACTGTACACTGCTGAGCTCTGTTTCGAACTGGTGCTTAATGTTCACAAAGGATATCTTACTTTGGACAACCATTTGTAAAATGTCAAAAAATAGGCCCAGGTAGGTTTGTTTCGTCCACTGAAGATCCAACACTGGATCAGACTGCAATGGGCTAGTACGAGATCAATTGCATACTCTTCCTGAATAAATTCACCATGTCACAACATGTTAACTTAGTTAATTTCTGTGTACAAAAGAGAAGTTGTTTGTGTGAAAGTCCTGTGCGTTATTTTAGCAGATTGAGTTCATTGGCTGCATTAAATTGGTAATCGGAGAAAATTCACACAAAATACACTGGGCACTTGTCACTATTGACAAGAATCGTATCCACAGCGACCCATATAGCTCTCCCTATTATTGTACTGGAACTTCACACGAAAAATCAAATTTACCGCATTTCTCTCCATCTGCAGTTTCTGTGGCTGTTGCCTCCTGTTTGACACACTGGCTCACCCTGCCGGCAGTTCCAGGGGGCACTGTCACCCCTCCGAGCCTCTCTCCACAGTAGCTGCCCTTTTGCCCAGACGCTGTGTGCTGACAGGAATGCACAATGTTCAAACTGCGACATTAGATGCAGACCAGCTTCATCTGTTCCTTCCCTAGCCCAGGGGCAATGCTGAACTGGATAGCCAATCAGGAGTTAAATTGGGATCTCTTTATGTAATCACTGTAGAGCAGCAAGTGGCAATGCTAAGCTAGGTAGGCAATCCAGTAGAGTGTGAGCTGGAGTCGGATCCTGTGGTGACTGAAAGGGACTTTCTGCAGGGAAATAATGTATAAACAATGTGCAGATGTTGGGAGGGGACAGAACTAGAATCAGCCAATGCCAACAGCAGCTGACTCTGACTCCAGAGGTTCACAGGAAGAATGGTCACTTGGCTGAAGTACAGCAGCTTTCACATCCTTCAATTTTCAGCACTTCCAGCAGAGCAGGGGCATTATTAATAAAACTCTTTTCTTCAACCAAGACTGTAAAGTAGTGTACCTCAGTGGATCCCTGTGGCTCTGGTCTTTCTGCACAGAAGTAGCTGTAATGTGGTTCGTAGATCATTAGGTCTGGCCGCTCAATCTCTAATATTGCCTTGTCTTTAGGGATTGCAGCAAGCTCTTTGTAGGCCAGCACCTGGTTATCCATCTTAGCCTGTAGGCAGAGGAGAGAATTACAGCAGCTGGCTCCACTTATCCACTCCAGCCTTTGTTTAGAATCGCGTCGGGTATCTACAAGGAGCTGGTACTGAAACGAATCTGTGTCACCAACACATCTGCACTTAGCAGCTTCTCCCTCCTGTCTACACTGGAGGTCGTGCTAGAATCTCTGATGGGTACATCTTACGGTCAACATATTGGAATAGGCGTTGGGATGGAGGGGAGTGAGAGGGGTGGGGGAGGAGAAGGGTAGTGGCAGTTACCCCACAACGAAAGTTGTATTCTCTTGTGCTCTGGACTGCACCACCCCCTGCCATCCCATGAAACTCTCTCCCCGCAACTGGAGAGCCTCCCATCAGTGATAGCCATCTGAACCTCCGCTCTTGCCCATGGGTCAGTTGCCACTTCAGCCCATTACGGAGGAGCAGCTGACCGACAGAGTGTAGGTGAGATTCTTGGTATTAAAATCACACAGGTCTGAAACCCACATGGGGTTAAAATCGAGGCCAACCAACCTTTGGCTGGCACTTGGCTGATGTGTTAACACCACATGAGGTTGGAATTCTCAATGGCAGTCCTTTGGTTTGAGTGGGTCATTGCCTAGTGGTGTACAGATGTTGGATTATTACCTCCTTGTGTGCAGATGTTGGCCAATGTCTTGCTTGTGTGCAGATGTTGGGTCGCCACAGTCAGTGGTAATGTCACTTTGGTTTTCAGGAGTTTTCAGAACAGATTCGGAAACAGTTTATTTGCAAACTGATAATGGTATACTAAATAATCACAGAAATCAGTCTGACTGGTGAAAGAAATGAGTTGTCAGCTAGTAGTGTGTCAGTCTCCTCTGACAGAATCAAACAAGTTAAACATCTGTATACATCGAGGCAATGACTCAACATCTGTACACATCGAGGCAATGACCCAACATTTGTCTACATCGAGGCAATGACCCAACATCTGTACACATCGAGGCAATGACCCAACATCTGTACACATCAAGGCAATGCCCCTACATCTGCACAGAGCGAGGCAATGACCCAACATCTGTACACAGCGAGGTAATGATACAAAATCTGTACACAGCGAGGTAATGACACAGAGCGAGGCAATGATCAAACATCTACACACAGCCAGGTAAATTGGCCAGTCACCTGGGAATGCTAGGTACTTACACATATAGTTGAGCCTGGAGATCCAGGGGCACTCAATGGACGGTTAGAGCAGACACTTCCTGGCGATGTCTGAGACTGCTGGGACTTGAACAGGAGGAAGAGGAAAATAGTTTTGTGTATGAATGCAGGTTAGATGCAGCTTAAAATCTGTTGAACAGTTTCCACTTTGTTATGTTGTCTGAATTTAATTTTCAAAGGCAAGCAACAATATTGAGGGGAATGGCAGCCCAGTGGTTACTCGTTACAAGACTAGTAATCCAGAGACCTGGACTAATGATCTGGAGATGTGAGTTCAAATCCCACCCAGGCAGCTGGGGAGTTTAAATTCGGTGAATTAAATAAATCTGGAATAAAAAGCTAGTATTAGCAATGGTGACCATGAAACGACAGGATTGCCATAAAAATCCTACTAGTTCATGAATGTACTTCAGGGAAGGAAATCTGCCATCCTGACCGGTCTGGCCTATATGTGACTACAGACCCACAGCAATGTGGCTGACTCTTAACTGCCCTCTAAAATAGCCAAGCAAACTATTCAGTTGTAAAAGAGGTGTCTTGTCACCATACCTTAAGGGCAGTTATTGATGGGCAATAAATGTTGGCCCTGCCAGCAACACACACATCCTGTGAATGAACGAAAGAAATAGATATTTTCTAATGAATCAGCAGACTTCATATATTTGTCCTGTTCTCCAGTTCTGCACTGCATGCATACTAAACCAGTATCTGCAACAAAACAATCTCCAGAAGTAGGATCACTGTGATCTCAATAAAGATTTCCGGGACATTTCCTTAATGGACTACAGCTTCCCACTGTGTGCATCCGAGGTCAGATGGGGGTCAAGGACGAAGTCACGCAACGCCTGTACCACCTCTTGATAATCTGCTTTTGTCCCTGCCCCTACTGAGCAATGGACTGTTCACTGTTGATCGATCAGTTAAACTGATACTGACAGAAAGAGAGGGACAAACAGTCAGCCAAAGACCTGGAGCAAGCAAAAGCTTGGTGTTAAACATCAACAATTATCAATCAGATTATCAGCAGCCACCCTTACTCATGACTTCCATAATCTAGACATATTTTATTTGTCAAATTGGCCTGGGTGCCTAAGATTTTTAACATTCTCAGTGGATTGTTGGGCGTGTGTCAGTATTTACTGGGGGTCACCGAGAGTGTGTCAGTATTTACAGGGGGTCCCAGGAGTATGCGAGCATTTACAAGGGATTCCCAGGAGTGTGTCACTATTTACAGGGGGTCCCCGGGAGTATGTCAGTATTTACAGGAGGTCCACAGGAGTGTGTCAGTATTTACAGGGGATTCCCAGGAGTGTGTCAGTATTTACAGGGAGTCCCCGGGATTGTGTCAGTATTTACAGGGGGTCCCCGGGAGTGTGTCAGTATGAACAAGGGGTCCCCGAGAGTGTGTCAGAATTTACAGGGCGTCCCCGGGAGTGTGTCAGAATTTACAGGGCGTCCCCGGGAGTATGTCAGTATTTACAGGGGGTCCCCAGGAGTGTGTCAGTATTTACAGGGGTCCCCAGGAGTGTGTCAGTATCTACAGGGGGTCCCCAGGAGTGTGTCAGTATTTACAAGGGATACCCAGGAGTGTGTCAGTATTTACAGGGGGTCCTCGGGATTGTGTCAGTATTTACAGGGGGTCTCCGGGAGTGTGTCAGTATTTATAGGGGGTCCTTGGGAGTGTGTCAGTATTTATAGGGGATTCCCAGGAGTGTGTCAGTATTTACAGGGGGTCGTCAGGAGTGTGTCAGTATTTACAGGGGGTCCTCGGGATTGTGTCAGTATTTACAGGGGGTCCTCGGGAGTGTGTCAGTATTTACAGGGGGTCCTCGGGATTGTGTCAGTACTTACAGGGGGTCCCCGGGAATGTGTCAGTATTTACAGGGGTTCCTTGGGAGTGTGTCAGTATTTATAGGCAGTCTCCGGGATTGTGTCAGTATTTACAGGGGGTCCTCGGGAGTGTGTCAGTATTTACAGGGGGTCCTCGGGAGTGTGTCAGTATGAACAAGGGGTCCCCGGGAGTGTGTCAGAATTTACAGGGCGTCCCCGGGAGTGTGTCAGAATTTACAGGGGGTCCCCGGGAGTATGTCAGTATTTACAGGGGATTCCCAGGAGTGTGTCAGTATTTACAGGGGGTCCCCGGGAGTGTGTCAGTATGAACAAGGGGTCCCCGGGAGTGTGTCAGAATTTACAGGGCATCCCCGGGAGTGTGTCAGAATTTACAGGGCGTCCCCGTCAGTGTGTCAGAATTTACAGGGGATTCCCGGGAGTGTGTCAGTATTTACAGGGGGTCCCCGGGCGTGTGTCAGTATGAACAAGGGGTCCCCGGGAGTGTGTGAGAATTTACAGGGCGTACCCGGGAGTGTGTCAGTATTTATAGGGGGTCCTCGGGATTGTGTCAGTATTTACAGGGGGTCTCCGGGAGTGTGTCAGTATTTATA
This sequence comes from Heterodontus francisci, assembly GCF_036365525.1. NCBI lineage: Eukaryota > Metazoa > Chordata > Chondrichthyes > Heterodontiformes > Heterodontidae > Heterodontus > Heterodontus francisci. Next base: position 3,206,433 of record NC_090417.1, read on the forward strand.
GGGGGTCCTTGGGAGTGTGTCAGTATTTATAGGGGATTCCCAGGAGTGTGTCAGTATTTACAGGGGGTCCTCAGGAGTGTGTCAGTATTTACAGGGGGTCATCGGGATTGTGTCAGTATTTACAGGGGGTCCTCGGGAGTGTGTCAGTATTTACAGGGGGTCCTCGGGATTGTGTCAGTACTTACAGGGGGTCCCCGGGAATGTGTCAGTATTTACAGGGGTTCCTTGGGAGTGTGTCAGTATTTATAGGCAGTCTCCGGGATTGCGTCAGTATTTACAGGGGGTCCTCGGGAGTGTGTCAGTATTTACAGGGGGTCCTCGGGAGTGTGTCAGTATGAACAAGGGGTCCCCGGGAGTGTGTCAGAATTTAAAGGGCGTCCCCGGGAGTGTGTCAGAATTGACAGGGCGTCCCCGGGAGTATGTCAGTATTTACAGGGGATACCCAGGAGTGTGTCAGTATTTATAGGGAGTCTCTGGGATTGTGTCAGTATTTACAGGGGGTCCTCAGGAGTGTGTCCGTATTTATAGGGAGTCTCCGGGATTGTGTCAGTATTTACAGGGGGTCCTCAGGAGTGTGTCAGTATTTATAGGGAGTCTCTGGGATTGTGTCAGTATTTACAGGGGGTCCTCAGGAGTGTGTCAGTATTTATAGGGAGCCTCCGGGAATGTGTCAGTATTTACAGGGGGTCCCCGGGAATGTGTCAGTATTTACAGGGGTTCCTTGGGAGTGTGTCAGTATTTACAGGGGGTCGCCGGGAGTGTGTCAGTATTTACAGGGGGTCTCCGGGAGTGTGTCAGTATTGACAGGGGGTCCTCAGGAGTGTGTCAGTATTTATAGGGAGTCTCCGGGATTGTGTCAGTATTTACAGGGGGTCCTCAGGAGTGTGTCAGTAATTACAGGGGGTCCCCGCGAATGTGTCAGTATTGACAGGGGTTCGTTGGGAGTGTGTCAGTATTTATAGGGAGTCTCCGGGATTGTGTCAGTATTTACAGGGGGTCCTCATGAGTGTGTCAGTAATTACAGGGGGTCCTCAGCAGTGTGTCAGTATTTACAGGGGGTCCTCAGGAGTGTGTCAGTATTTACAGGGGATACCCAGGAGTGTGTCAGTATTTACAGGGGGTCCTCGGGATTGTGTCAGTATTTACAGGGGGTCTCCGGGAGTGTGTCAGTATTTATAGGGGGTCCTCGGGAGTGTGTCAGTATTCACAGGGGATTCCCAGGAGTGTGTCAGTATTTACAGGGGGTCCTCAGGAGTGTGTCAGTATTTACAGGGGGTCCTCGGGATTGTGTCAGTATTTACAGGGGGTCCCTGGGATTGTGTCAGTATTTACAGGGGGTCCTCAGGAGTGTGTCAGTATTTATAGGGAGTCTCCGGGATTGTGTCAGTATTTGCAGGGGGTCCTCAGGAGTGTGTCAGTATTTATAGGGAGACTCTGGGATTGTGTCAGTATTTACAGGGGGTCCTCAGGAGTGTGTCAGTATTTATAGGGAGTCTCCGGGAATGTGTCAGTATTTACAGGGGTTCCTTGGGAGTGTGTCAGTATTTATAGGGAGTCTCCGGGATTGTGTCAGTATTTACAGGGGGTCCTCAGGTGTGTGTCAGTATTTATAGGGGTTCCTTGGGAGTGTGTCAGTATTTATAGGCAGTCTCCGGGATTGCGTCAGTATTTACAGGGGGTCCTCGGGAGTGTGTCAGTATTTACAGGGGGTCCTCGGGAGTGTGTCAGTATGAACAAGGGGTCCCCGGGAGTGTGTCAGAATTTAAAGGGCGTCCCCGGGAGTGTGTCAGAATTGACAGGGCGTCCCCGGGAGTATGTCAGTATTTACAGGGGATACCCAGGAGTGTGTCAGTATTTATAGGGAGTCTCTGGGATTGTGTCAGTATTTACAGGGGGTCCTCAGGAGTGTGTCCGTATTTATAGGGAGTCTCCGGGATTGTGTCAGTATTTACAGGGGGTCCTCAGGAGTGTGTCAGTATTTATAGGGAGTCTCTGGGATTGTGTCAGTATTTACAGGGGGTCCTCAGGAGTGTGTCAGTATTTATAGGGAGCCTCCGGGAATGTGTCAGTATTTACAGGGGGTCCCCGGGAATGTGTCAGTATTTACAGGGGTTCCTTGGGAGTGTGTCAGTATTTACAGGGGGTCGCCGGGAGTGTGTCAGTATTTACAGGGGGTCTCCGGGAGTGTGTCAGTATTGACAGGGGGTCCTCAGGAGTGTGTCAGTATTTATAGGGAGTCTCCGGGATTGTGTCAGTATTTACAGGGGGTCCTCAGGAGTGTGTCAGTAATTACAGGGGGTCCCCGCGAATGTGTCAGTATTGACAGGGGTTCGTTGGGAGTGTGTCAGTATTTATAGGGAGTCTCCGGGATTGTGTCAGTATTTACAGGGGGTCCTCATGAGTGTGTCAGTAATTACAGGGGGTCCTCAGCAGTGTGTCAGTATTTACAGGGGGTCCTCAGGAGTGTGTCAGTATTTACAGGGGATACCCAGGAGTGTGTCAGTATTTACAGGGGGTCCTCGGGATTGTGTCAGTATTTACAGGGGGTCTCCGGGAGTGTGTCAGTATTTATAGGGGGTCCTCGGGAGTGTGTCAGTATTCACAGGGGATTCCCAGGAGTGTGTCAGTATTTACAGGGGGTCCTCAGGAGTGTGTCAGTATTTACAGGGGGTCCTCGGGATTGTGTCAGTATTTACAGGGGGTCCCTGGGATTGTGTCAGTATTTACAGGGGGTCCTCAGGAGTGTGTCAGTATTTATAGGGAGTCTCCGGGATTGTGTCAGTATTTGCAGGGGGTCCTCAGGAGTGTGTCAGTATTTATAGGGAGACTCTGGGATTGTGTCAGTATTTACAGGGGGTCCTCAGGAGTGTGTCAGTATTTATAGGGAGTCTCCGGGAATGTGTCAGTATTTACAGGGGTTCCTTGGGAGTGTGTCAGTATTTATAGGGAGTCTCCGGGATTGTGTCAGTATTTACAGGGGGTCCTCAGGTGTGTGTCAGTATTTATAGGGAGTCTCTGAGATTGTGTCAGTATTTACAGGGGGTCCTCAGGAGTGTGTCAGTATTTATAGGGAGTCTCCGGGATTGTGTCGGTATTTACAGGGGGTCCTCAGGAGTGTGTCAGTATTTATAGGGAGTCTCTGGGATTGTGTCAGTATTTACAGGGGGTCCTCAGGAGTGTGTCAGTATTTATAGGGAGTCTCCGAGATTGTGTCAGTATTTACAGGGGGTCCTCAGGAGTGTGTCAGTAATTACAGGGGGTCCCCGGGAATGTGTCAGTATTTACAGGGGTTCCTTGGGAGTGTGTCAGTATTTATAGGGAGTCTCCAGGATTGTGTCAGTATTTACAGGGGGTCCTCAGGAGTGTGTCAGTATTTACAGGGGGTCCCCGGGATTGCGTCAGTATTTGCAGGGATTCCCGGAGGTCTGTCGGTATTTACTGGGATTCTCTGGGAGTGTGTCAGTATTTACAGGTGTTCTCCGGGAGGGTGTCAGTAGTTACAGGGGGTCCCCGGGAGTGTGTCAGTATTTACAGGGGGTCCCCGGGAGTGTGTCGGTATTTACTGGGGGTCTCCTGGAGTGTGTCAGTATTTACAGGGGGTCCCCGGGAGTGTGTCGGTATTTACAGGGTGTCCCAGGAGTGTGTCGGTATTTACAGGGGGTCTCCTGCAGTGTGTCAGTATTTACAGTGGGTCTCCGGGAGTGTGTCGGTATTTACAGGGGGTATCCTGGAGTGTGTCAGTATTTACAGGGGGTCTCCGGGAGTGTGTCAGTATTTACAGGGGGTCTCCGGGAGTGTGTCAGTATTTACAGGGTGTCCCAGGAGTGTGTCGGTATTTACAGGGGGTCTCCTGCAGTGTGTCAGTATTTACAGTGGGTCTCCGGGAGTGTGTCAGTATTTACAGGGGGTCTCCGGGAGTGTGTCGGTATTTACAGGGGTTCTCCGGGAGTGTGTCAGTATTTACAGGGGGTCTCCGGGAGTGTGTCGGTATTTACAGGGGTTCTCCGGGAGTGTGTCAGTATTTACAGTGGGTCTCCGGGAGTGTGTCGGTATTTACAGGGGGTCTCCTGGAGTGTGTCAGTATTTACAGGGGGTCTCCGGGAGTGTGTCAGTATTTACAGGGGGTCTCCTGGAGTGTGTCGGTATTTACAGGGTTTCTCCTGGAGTGTGTCAGTATTTACTGGGGTTCTCCGGGAGTGTGTCAGTATTTACAGAGGGTCCCAGGAGTGTGTTGGTATTAACAGGGGGTCTCCTGGAGTGTGTCTGTATTTACAGGGGGTCTCCGGGAGTGTGTCAGTATTTACAGGGGGTCTCCTGGAGTGTGTCGGTATTTACAGGGTTTCTCCTGGAGTGTGTCAGTATTTACTGGGGTTCTCCGGGAGTGTGTCAGTATTTACAGAGGGTCCCAGGAGTGTGTTGGTATTAACAGGGGGTCTCCTGCAGTGTGTCTGTATTTACAGGGGGTCTCCGGGAGTGTGTCAGTATTTACAGGGGGTCTCCTGGAGTGTGTCAATATTTACTGGTGTTCTCCGGGAGTGTGTCAGTATTTACAGGGGGTCCCCGGGAGTGTGTCAGTATTTACAGGGGGTCCCCGGGAGTGTGTCAGTATTTACACGGGGTCTCCGGGAGTGTGTCAGTATTTCTGGGGGTCCCAGGAGTGTGTCGGTATTTACAGGGGTCTCCTGGAGTGTGTCAATATTTACTGGTGTTCTCCGGGAGTGTGTCAGTATTTACAGGGGGTCTCCGGGAGTGTGTCAGTATTTACAGGGGGTCCCAGGAGTGTGTTGGTATTTACAGGGGGTCTCCTGGAGTGTGTCTGTGTTTACAGGGGGTCTCCGGGAGTGTGTCAGTATTTACAGGGGGTCCCAGGAGTGTGTCGGTATTTACAAGGGGTCTCCTGGAGTGTGTCGGTATTTACAAGGGGTCTCCTGGAGTGTGTCGGTATTTACAAGGGGTCTCCTGGAGTGTGTCGGTATTTACAGGGGGTCTCCGGGAGTGTGTCAGTATTTACTGGGGTTCCCCGGGAGTGTGTCAGTATTTACAGGGGGTCCCAGGAGTGTGTCGGTATTTACAGGGGGTCTCCTGGAGTGTGTCAATATTTACTGGTGTTCTCCGGGAGTGTGTCAGTATTTACAGGGGGTCCCCGGGAGTGTGTCAGTATTTACAGGGGGTCTCCGGGAGTGTGTCAGTATTTACAGGGGGTCCCAGGAGTGTGTTGGTATTTACAGGGGGTCTCCTGGAGTGTGTCTGTGTTTACAGGGGGTCTCCGGGAGTGTGTCAGTATTTACAGGGGGTCCCAGGAGTGTGTCGGAATTTACAGGGGGTCTCCTGGAGTGTGTCGGTATTTACAGGGGGTCTCCGGGAGTGTGTCAGTATTTACTGGGGTTCTCCGGGAGTGTGTCAGTATTTACAGGGGGTCCCCAGGAGTGTGTCAGTATTTACAGGGGGTCCCCGGGAGTGTGTCAGTATTTATAGGGAGTCCCCGGGAGTGTGTCAGTATTTACAGGGCGTCCCCAGGAGTGTGTCAGTATTTACAAGGGATTCCCGGGTGTGTGTCAGTATTTATAGGGCATCCCCGGGAGTGTGTCAGTATTTACAAGGGATTCCCGGGAGTGTGTCAGTATTTACACGGGGTCTCCGGGAATGTGTCACGCAGAAGTCATTGAAAGCCATCCCTTTTGGGCGGCACAGTGGCGCAGTGGTTAGCACCGCAGCCTCACAGCTCCAGCGACCTGGGTTCAGTTCTGGGTACTGCCTGTACGGAGTTTGCAAGTTCTCCCTGTGTCCGCGTGGGTTTCCTCCGGATGCTCCGGTTTCCTCCCACAGCCAAAGACTTGCAGGTTTGTTGGCAAATTGCCCATTGTAAATTGCCCCTCGTGTAGGCAGGTGGTAGGGGAATTGAGGGAAGGTGGGGATGTGGTAGGAATATAGGATTAGTATAAATGGGTGGTTGTTGGTCGGCACAGACTCGGTGGGCCGAAGGGCCTGTTTCAGTGTTGTATCTCTAAATAAATAAATAAGCCGACAGTCCTCTCACAGACAGGGAGAATCCGGCTTGTCTGGTCCCTGGCTGCTGCTTTCGAACAGATCACAACATTCGACTGAAGACAAAGGCAGCAGTTGGTGGAACCTTCCCAGTGACTTCACCATCCAAGATATCACACAACCCACGGTCACAATGTGCAGATAGAAAATCTCCGATAGTAATCCTACCTTTTGCATGTTCTCAGCTGCAGTCACTCGAACTGATCTGCTGACAAGCCTGCAGTAAGAGATTGGAAAATGAAATCTTTGATTTGTCTTCTTGACATTTTCTCTGTACCTACCCTATCCAAATCTTTTTATTATTTTAACACAAGCCAAGTCAGTACAACCTGTCCTCATAATTTAACCCTCTAAGGCCCAGTATCATTCTGGGGAAATCTGCACTGCACTCCCTCCAAGACCAATCTATCCTTGTGGTACAGTGAAAGCAGTGCTCCACATGGGGTCTGAGTAAATGAAGTATCTGCACTTTGCTGAACTTCCCAACATGTGTGTGTACAGGAGCTCGACCCTCTGGCACCATGAGGATATCAGAGTGTCTTTCAAGATGGTTTCGATCCAAGTTTCATTTTGGGCAAGTGATGACATTTTTATAAATGTATCAAGTATTCTTATGAACTGCTCCCCATCCAACCTAAGCCTGTCCCCAAGGACTCTCTGTCCATTGCCCTTGTCCACTGTGATCACCTTGGAATGATTTTGTGTAAAAGGAACTAAGACAGTGGATATTACTGTGAAGATTACTGCTGGCCAACAGTGTGCACAATTCACCTCATTAAAGAAGTCAAACATTAGCATTGTGAGTCTTGCAGGATCAATTTCCGAACAGTATTCTAGCAGTTTAAGGTGAACATGAGTGCATTCTGAAAGGCTTGCAAGCTGCGCAATTCTTTCTGCTCTGTGCATGAAATCAAGGCTTTAGTTCCTCTGTGCTTCTGTCCCCAGTTTAGAAACTCATTACCATGTGGGACTCACATGAAATCGACAGGTCATTTCCTGTCAGTAGCTATTTTTAGGGTCACAACTGAAGAAGCACAGCACTATTGGAGGGTCAGTACTGAGGGAGTGCAGCATTGTCGGGGGGACAATTCTGAGGGAGCATTGAGCTGTCGGAATGCCAGTCCTGAGGGAGCGCTGCACTGTCAGAGGGTTAGTCCTGAGGGAGTGCTGATGTCAGAGGGACAGTCCTGAGCGAGCGCTGAACTGTCAGATGGTCAGTACTGAGAGAACACTGCACTGTCGGAGGGACAATACTGAGGGAGCGCTGCACTGTCAGAGGGTCAGTCCTGAGCGAGCGCTGAACTGTCAGAGGGTCAGTACTGAGAGAGCGCTGCACTGTCGGAGGAACAATACTGAGGGAGCACTGAGCTGTCGGATGTCAGTCCTGAGGGAGCACTGCATTGTTGGAGGGTCAGTACTGAGGGAGCACTGCATTGTTGGAGGGTCAGTACTGAGGGAGTGCTGCATTTTTGGAGCGTTAGTTCTGAGGGAGCGCTGCACTGTCGGAGGGTCAGTCCTGAGGGAGCGCTGCAATGTTGGAGGAGTCAGTACTGAGGGAGCGCTGCACTGTCGGAGGGTCAGTCCTGAGGGAGCGCTGCAATGTTGGAGGGTCAGGACTGACGGAATGCTGTACTGTCGGAGGAGTCAGTACTGAGGGAGTGCTGCACTGTCGGAGGGTCAGTCCTGCGGGAGTGCTGCACTGTTGGAGGGTCAGTACTGAGGGAGCGCTGCACTGTCGGAGGGTCAGTCCTGAGGATGCGCTGCAATGTTGGAGGGGTCAGTACTGAGGGAGTGCTGCACTGTTGGAGGGTCAGTATTGAGGGAGCGCTGCACTCTCGGAGGGTCAGTCCTGAGGATGCGCTGCATTGTTGGAGGGGTCAGTACTGAGGGAGTGCTGCACTGTCGGAGGGTCAGTCCTGCGGGAGTGCTGCATTGTTGGAGGGGTCAGTTCTGAGGGAGATCTGCACTGATGGAGGAGTCAGTACTGAGGGAGTGCTGCACTGTCGGAGGGTCAGTACTGAGGGAGTGCTGCATTGATGGAGGGGTCAGTACTGAGGGAATGCTGCAATGTTGGAGGGCTCAGTACCGAGTGAGCGCTGTACTGTCGGAGGGTCAGTTCTGAGGGAGCGCTGCATTGATGGAGGGGTCAGTACCGAGGGAATGCTGCACTGTCGGAGGGTCAGTACTGAGGGAGTGCTGCACTGTAGGAGGAGTCAGTACTGGGGGAGTGCCGCACTGTCGGAGGGTCAATACTGAGGGAGTGCTGCACTGTCAGAGGGTCAGTACTGAGGGAGCGCTGCACTGTTGGAGGGTCAGTCCTGAGGGAGCGCTGCACTGTCGGAGGAGTCAGTACTGAGGGAGTGCTGCACTGTCGGAGGGGTCAGTACTGAGGGAGTGCTGCACTGTTGGAGGGTCAGTACTGAGGGAGTGCTGTATTGATGGAGGTGTCAGTACCGAGGGAATGCTGCAATGTTGGTGGGCTCAGTACTGAGTGAGCGCTGCACTGTCGGAGGGACAGTTCTGAGAGAGCGCTGCATTGATGGAGGGGTCAGTTACGAGGGAATGCTGCAATGTTGGAGGGGTCAGTACTGAGGGAGTGTTGCACTGTCGGAGGGTCAGTACTGAGGGAGCGCTGCACTGTCGGACGGTCAGTTCTGAGGGAGCGCTGCACTGTTGGAAGGTCAGTACTGAGGGAGTGTTGCATTGTTGGAGGGATCAGTACTGAGGGAGTGCTGCACTGTCGGAGGGTCAGTACTGAGGGAGTGCTGCACTGTCGGAGGGTCAGTCCTGAGGGAGTGCTGCACTGTTGGAGGAGTCACTACTGAGGGAGCGCTGCACTGTCGGAGGGGTCAGTACTGAAGGAGTGCTGCACTGTCAGAGGGTCAGTCCTGCGGGAGTGCTGCACTGTCGGAGGGTCAGTACTGAGGGAGTGCTGCACTGTCGGTGGAGTCAGTACTGATGGAGTGCTGCACTGTCGGTGGGTCAGTACTGAGGGAGTGCTGCACTGTCGGAGGGTCAGTACTGAGGGAGTGCTGCACTGTCGGAGGGTCAGTCCTGAGGGAGTGCTGCACTGTTGGAGGGTCAGTCCTGCGGGAGTGCTGCACTGTCGTAGGGTCAGTACTGAGGGAGTGCTGCACTGTCGGAGGGTCAGTACTGAGGGAGTGCTGCACTGTCGGAGGGTCAGTACTGAGGGAGTGCTGCACTGTCGGAGGGTCAGTCCTGAGGGAGTGCTGCACTGTCGGAAGGTCAGTACTGAGGGAGTGCTGCACTGTCGGAGGGTCAGTCCTGAGGGAGTGCTGCACTGTCGGAGGGTCAGTACTGAGGGAGCACTGCGCTGTCAGGGTCAGTACTGAGGGAGTGCTGCACTGTCGGAGGGTCAGCACTGAGGGAGTGCTGCACTATCGGAGGGTCAGTCCTGAGGGAGTGCTGCACTGTCGGAGGGTCAGTACTGAGGGAGTGCTGCACTGTCAGAGGGTCAGTACTGAGGGAGTGCTGCACTGTCGGAGGGTCAGCACTGAGGGAGTGCTGCACTATCGGAGGGTCAGTCCTGAGGATGCGCTACAATGTAGGAGGGTCAGTACTGAGGGAGCGCTGAACTGTGGGACGAGTCACTACTGAGGGAGCGCTGCACTGTCAGAGGGTCAGTACTGAGGGAGTGCTGCACTGTCAGAGGGTCAGTACTGAGGGTGTGCTGCACTGTTGGAGGGTCTGTACTGAGGGAACGCTGCACTGTGGGACAAGTCAGTACTGAGGGAGCGCTGCACTGTTGGAGGATCAGTACTGAGAGAGTGCTGCACTGTCTGAGGGTTCAGTACTGAGGGAGTGCTGCACTGTCGGATGGGCAGTACTGAGAGAGCGCTGCAGTGTCAGAGGGTCTGTACTGAGGGAGCGCTGCACTGTCGGAGGGGTCAGTCCTGAGGGAGCGCTGCACTGTTGGAGGGGTCAGTCCAGAGGATGTGTTACAATTTTTGAGGGGTCAGTACTGAGGTAGTGCTGCACTGTTGGAGGATCAGTACTGAGAGAGTGCTGCACGGTCTGAGGGTTCAGTACTGAGGGAGTGCTGCACTGTCGGAGGGGTCAGTACTGAGGGAGTGCTGCACTGTCGGAGGAGTCAGTACTGAGGGAGTGCTGCACTGTCGGAGGGTCAGTGCTGAGGGAGCGCCGCACTGTCAGAGGGTCAGTACTGAGGGAGTGCTGCACTGTCAGAAGGTCAGTACAGAGGGAGTGCTGCACTGTCGGAGGGTCAGTACTGAGGGAGTGCTTCACTGTCGGAGGATTCAGTACTGAGGGAGCGCTGCACTGTCAGAGGGTCAGTACTGAGGGAGTGCTGCACTGTCGGAGGGTCAGTACTGAGGGAGTGCTGCACTGTCAGAGGGGTCAATCCTGAGGGAGTGCTGCACTATCGGAGGGTCAGTCCTGAGGATGCGCTACAATGTAGGAGGGTCAGTACTCAGGGAGCGCTGAACTGTGGGACGAGTCACTACTGAGGGAGCGCTGCACTGTCAGAGCAGTCAGTCCTGAGGGAGTGCTGCACTGTCAGAGGGTCAGTACTGAGGGTGTGCTGCACTGTTGGAGGGTCAGTACTGAGGGAGCACTGCACTGTCAGAGGGTCAGTACTGAGGGTGTGCTGCACTGTTGGAGGGTCAGTACTGAGGGAGCGCTGCACTGTCAGAGGGGTCAGTCCTGAGGGAGTGCTGCACTGTCGGAGGGGCAGTACTGAGAGAGTGCTGCACTGTCAGAGTGTCAGTACTGAGGGAGTGCTGCACTGTCAGAGCAGTCAGTCCTGAGGGAGTGCTGCACTGTCAGAGGGTCAGTACTGAGGGAGTGCTGCACTGTTGGAGGGTCAGTACTGAGGGAGCGCTGCAATGTGGGACAAGTCAGTACTGAGGGAGCGCTGCACTGTCAGAGGGGTCAGTCCTGAGGGAGTGCTGCACTGTTGGAGGGTCAGTACTGAGGGAGCGCTGCACTGTGGGACAAGTCAGTACTGAGGGAGCGCTGCACTGTCAGAGGGGTCAGTCCTGAGGGAGTGCTGCACTGTCGGAGGGGCAGTACTGAGAGTGCGCTGCACTGTCAGAGGGTCTGTACTGAGGGAGCGGTGCACTGTCGGAGGGTCAGTACTGAGAGAGCGCTGCACTGTCAGAGGGTCAGTACTGAGGGTGTGCTGCACTGTCAGAGGGTCTGTACTGAGGGAGCGCTGCACTGTCGGAGGGTCAGTACTGAGGGAGTGCTGCACTGTCGGAGGGTCAGTACTAAGGGAGTGCTGCACTGTCGGAGGGTCAGCACTGAGGGAGTGCTGCACTATCGGAGGGTCAGTCCTGAGGATGCGCTACAATGTAGGAGGGTCAGTACTGAGGGAGCACTGAACTGTGGGACGAGTCACTACTGAGGGAGCGCTGCACTGTCAGAGGGTCAGTACTGAGGGAGTGCTGCACTGTCAGAGGGTCAGTACTGAGGGTGTGCTGCACTGTTGGAGGGTCTGTACTGAGGGAACGCTGCACTGTGGGACAAGTCAGTACTGAGGGAGCGCTGCACTGTTGGAGGATCAGTACTGAGAGAGTGCTGCACTGTCTGAGGGTTCAGTACTGAGGGAGTGCTGCACTGTCGGATGGGCAGTACTGAGAGAGCGCTGCAGTGTCAGAGGGTCTGTACTGAGGGAGCGCTGCACTGTCGGAGGGGTCAGTCCTGAGGGAGCGCTGCACTGTTGGAGGGGTCAGTCCAGAGGATGTGTTACAATTTTTGAGGGGTCAGTACTGAGGTAGTGCTGCACTGTTGGAGGATCAGTACTGAGAGAGTGCTGCACGGTCTGAGGGTTCAGTACTGAGGGAGTGCTGCACTGTCGGAGGGGTCAGTACTGAGGGAGCGCTGCACTGTCAGAGGGGTCAGTCCTGAGGGAGTGCTGCACTGTTGGAGGGTCAGTACTGAGGGAGCGCTGCACTGTGGGACAAGTCAGTACTGAGGGAGCGCTGCACTGTCAGAGGGGTCAGTCCTGAGGGAGTGCTGCACTGTCGGAGGGGCAGTACTGAGAGTGCGCTGCACTGTCAGAGGGTCTGTACTGAGGGAGCGGTGCACTGTCGGAGGGTCAGTACTGAGAGAGCGCTGCACTGTCAGAGGGTCAGTACTGAGGGTGTGCTGCACTGTCAGAGGGTCTGTACTGAGGGAGCGCTGCACTGTCGGAGGGTCAGTACTGAGGGAGTGCTGCACTGTCGGAGGGTCAGTACTAAGGGAGTGCTGCACTGTCGGAGGGTCAGCACTGAGGGAGTGCTGCACTATCGGAGGGTCAGTCCTGAGGATGCGCTACAATGTAGGAGGGTCAGTACTGAGGGAGCACTGAACTGTGGGACGAGTCACTACTGAGGGAGCGCTGCACTGTCAGAGGGTCAGTACTGAGGGAGTGCTGCACTGTCAGAGGGTCAGTACTGAGGGTGTGCTGCACTGTTGGAGGGTCTGTACTGAGGGAACGCTGCACTGTGGGACAAGTCAGTACTGAGGGAGCGCTGCACTGTTGGAGGATCAGTACTGAGAGAGTGCTGCACTGTCTGAGGGTTCAGTACTGAGGGAGTGCTGCACTGTCGGATGGGCAGTACTGAGAGAGCGCTGCAGTGTCAGAGGGTCTGTACTGAGGGAGCGCTGCACTGTCGGAGGGGTCAGTCCTGAGGGAGCGCTGCACTGTTGGAGGGGTCAGTCCAGAGGATGTGTTACAATTTTTGAGGGGTCAGTACTGAGGTAGTGCTGCACTGTTGGAGGATCAGTACTGAGAGAGTGCTGCACGGTCTGAGGGTTCAGTACTGAGGGAGTGCTGCACTGTCGGAGGGGTCAGTACTGAGGGAGTGCTGCACTGTCGGAGGAGTCAGTACTGAGGGAGTGCTGCACTGTCGGAGGGTCAGTGCTGAGGGAGCGCCGCACTGTCAGAGGGTCAGTACTGAGGGAGTGCTGCACTGTCAGAAGGTCAGTACAGAGGGAGTGCTGCACTGTCGGAGGGTCAGTACTGAGGGAGTGCTTCACTGTCGGAGGATTCAGTACTGAGGGAGCGCTGCACTGTCAGAGGGTCAGTACTGAGGGAGTGCTGCACTGTCGGAGGGTCAGTACTGAGGGAGTGCTGCACTGTCAGAGGGGTCAATCCTGAGGGAGTGCTGCACTATCGGAGGGTCAGTCCTGAGGATGCGCTACAATGTAGGAGGGTCAGTACTCAGGGAGCGCTGAACTGTGGGACGAGTCACTACTGAGGGAGCGCTGCACTGTCAGAGCAGTCAGTCCTGAGGGAGTGCTGCACTGTCAGAGGGTCAGTACTGAGGGTGTGCTGCACTGTTGGAGGGTCAGTACTGAGGGAGCACTGCACTGTCAGAGGGTCAGTACTGAGGGTGTGCTGCACTGTTGGAGGGTCAGTACTGAGGGAGCGCTGCACTGTCAGAGGGGTCAGTCCTGAGGGAGTGCTGCACTGTCGGAGGGGCAGTACTGAGAGAGTGCTGCACTGTCAGAGTGTCAGTACTGAGGGAGTGCTGCACTGTCAGAGCAGTCAGTCCTGAGGGAGTGCTGCACTGTCAGAGGGTCAGTACTGAGGGAGTGCTGCACTGTTGGAGGGTCAGTACTGAGGGAGCGCTGCAATGTGGGACAAGTCAGTACTGAGGGAGCGCTGCACTGTCAGAGGGGTCAGTCCTGAGGGAGTGCTGCACTGTTGGAGGGTCAGTACTGAGGGAGCGCTGCACTGTGGGACAAGTCAGTACTGAGGGAGCGCTGCACTGTCAGAGGGGTCAGTCCTGAGGGAGTGCTGCACTGTCGGAGGGGCAGTACTGAGAGTGCGCTGCACTGTCAGAGGGTCTGTACTGAGGGAGCGCTGCACTGTCGGAGGCTCAGTACTGAGAGAGCGCTGCACTGTCAGAGGGTCAGTACTGAGGGTGTGCTGCACTGTCAGAGGGTCTGTACTGAGGGAGCGCTGCACTGTCGGAGGGTCAGTACTGAGGGAGTGCTGCACTGTCGGAGGGTCAGTACTAAGGGAGTGCTGCACTGTCGGAGGGTCAGCACTGAGGGAGTGCTGCACTATCGGAGGGTCAGTCCTGAGGATGCGCTACAATGTAGGAGGGTCAGTACTGAGGGAGCACTGAACTGTGGGACGAGTCACTACTGAGGGAGCGCTGCACTGTCAGAGGGTCAGTACTGAGGGAGTGCTGCACTGTCAGAGGGTCAGTACTGAGGGTGTGCTGCACTGTTGGAGGGTCTGTACTGAGGGAACGCTGCACTGTGGGACAAGTCAGTACTGAGGGAGCGCTGCACTGTTGGAGGATCAGTACTGAGAGAGTGCTGCACTGTCTGAGGGTTCAGTACTGAGGGAGTGCTGCACTGTCGGATGGGCAGTACTGAGAGAGCGCTGCAGTGTCAGAGGGTCTGTACTGAGGGAGCGCTGCACTGTCGGAGGGGTCAGTCCTGAGGGAGCGCTGCACTGTTGGAGGGGTCAGTCCAGAGGATGTGTTACAATTTTTGAGGGGTCAGTACTGAGGTAGTGCTGCACTGTTGGAGGATCAGTACTGAGAGAGTGCTGCACGGTCTGAGGGTTCAGTACTGAGGGAGTGCTGCACTGTCGGAGGGGTCAGTACTGAGGGAGTGCTGCACTGTCGGAGGAGTCAGTACTGAGGGAGTGCTGCACTGTCGGAGGGTCAGTGCTGAGGGAGCGCCGCACTGTCAGAGGGTCAGTACTGAGGGAGTGCTGCACTGTCAGAAGGTCAGTACAGAGGGAGTGCTGCACTGTCGGAGGGTCAGTACTGAGGGAGTGCTTCACTGTCGGAGGATTCAGTACTGAGGGAGCGCTGCACTGTCAGAGGGTCAGTACTGAGGGAGTGCTGCACTGTCGGAGGGTCAGTACTGAGGGAGTGCTGCACTGTCAGAGGGGTCAATCCTGAGGGAGTGCTGCATTCTCGGAGGGTCAGTCCTGAGGGAGTGCTGCACTGTCGGAGGGTCAGTACTGAGGGAGTGCTGCATTTTCGGAGGGTCAGTCCTGAGGGAGTGCTGCACTGTCGGAGGGTCAGTACTCAGGGAGTGCTGCATTCTCGGAGGGTCAGTACTGAGGGAGTGCTGCACTGTCGGAGGAGTCAGTACTGAGGGAGTGCTGCACTGTTGGAGGGTCAGTCCTGCGGGAGTGCTGCACTGTCGGAGGGTCAGTACTGAGGGAGTGCTGCACTGTCGGAGTAGTCAGTACTGAGGGAGTGCTGCTCTGTCGGAGGGTCAGTACTGAGGGCGTGCTGCACTGTCGGAGGGTCAGTACTGAGGGAGTGCTGCAATGTTGGAGGGGTCAGTACTGACGGAGTGCTGCACTGTCGGAGGGTCAGTACTGAGGGAGCGCTGCACTGTCGGAGAGTCAGTACTGAGGGAGTGCTGCACTGTCGGAGGGTCAGTACTGAAGGAGTGCTGCACTGTCAGAGGAGTCAGTACTGAGGGGGCGCTGCATTGTTGGAGGGGTCAGTACTGAGGGAGTGCTGCAATGTTGGAGGGTCAGTACTGAAGGAGTGCTGCACTGTCAGAGGAGTCAGTACTGAGGGGGCGCTGCATTGTTGGAGGGTCAGTACTGAAGGAGTGCTGCACTGTCAGAGGAGTCAGTACTGAGGGCGTGCTGCACTGTCGGATGGTCAGTACTGAGGGAGTGCTGCAATGTTGGAGGGGTCAGTACTGACGGAGTGCTGCACTGTCGGAGGGTCAGTACTGACAGAGTGCTGCACTGTCGGAGGGTCAGTCCTGTGGGAGTGCTGCACTGTTGGAGGA
This sequence comes from Heterodontus francisci, assembly GCF_036365525.1. Taxonomy (NCBI): domain Eukaryota; kingdom Metazoa; phylum Chordata; class Chondrichthyes; order Heterodontiformes; family Heterodontidae; genus Heterodontus; species Heterodontus francisci. The sequence continues at coordinate 3,222,225 of NC_090417.1, forward strand.
GTCAGTATGAGGGAATGCTGCGCTGTCAGAGGTGCTGTCTTTCAGCTTAAATGTTAAACTGAGGCAGTGGATGTGGACGATCTCACTATGTTATCTGAAGTTGTCTCCGACTTCAACCAAACAGATTAGCTGCTCATTCAATCCATTTATCAATTGTGCAACAATGCTGTGTGCAGCTTGGCTACTCTGTTTGGTGATACAGGCTCGACACAAATATGTTCTTTTCAACTGAGCTGCGGGCCTCAGAGCCAATGAAATGGTGATCAAATCGGACTTGCAAATACAGCACCTTAGTCAGGACTTGATGCTGTTTTTTGAGGGAATGGTGTTAAACGTAATGAAATTTGTGGAATTAAAGCTGATAGACTGATGAATGGGCTCAGGACCTACAGTCAGTGATGATGAGGGCATCTAGAGAATGAGGAGAGTCAGGGGGCTACAGGAACAATGGGACAGTGTGATTAATTCTGGATAAGATGGGCAGAGCAGTATCAAATGAAAGTTAATCCTGAGAAGTGTGAGATGATGCATTTTGGAGAACTAACAAGGCAAGGGAATATACAATGGATGGTCGAACCCGAGGAAGTACAGAGGGTCAGAGGGACCTTGGTGTATTTGTCCATAGATCACTGAAGGCAGCAGCACAGGTAGATAAGGTGGTTAGGAAGGCATATGGAATACTTGCCTTTATCAACTGAGGTATAGAATATAAGAGCAGGGAGGTTATGATGGAGCTGTATAAAACACTAGTTAGACCACAGCTGGAGTATTGTGTACAGTTCTGGTCACCACACTAGCGGAAGGATGTGATTGCACTGGAGAGAGTGCAGAGGAGATTCACCAGGATGTTGCCTGGGCTGGAGCATTTCAGCTATGAAGAGAGAATGGAAAGGTAGGGTTGCTTTCCTTGGAGCAGAGAAGGCTGAGGGGGAACATGATTGAGGAATATAAAATTATGAGGGGCATTGATAGGATAGATTGGAAGACACTTTTTCCCTTAGCAAAGGGGTCAATAACCAGGGGCATAGATTTAAGGTAAGGGGCAGGAGGTTTAGAGGGGATTTGAGGAAAAAAATTTTCATCAGAGGGTGGTTGGAATCTGGAACGCACTGCCTGAAGGGGTGGCAGAGGCAGGAACCCTCACAGCATTTCAAGTGCTCATCTAAATACTACTTAAATGCTGTGAGGGTTCCTGCCTCTACCACCATACAAGGCTACGGACCAAGTGCTGGAAAATGGGATTAGAATAGATAGGTGCTTGACGGCCGGCACGGACACGATGGGCTGAAGGGCCTGTTTCTGTGCTGTATAACTCTATGACTCTATGGATTGTTCTGGCAAAGAGCTGGAACAGGCTTGTTTGGCTGAATGGCCTCTTTTTTTGATATAAAACTGGGCTCTCCATGACATGTACATTGCGAAATCTGGGTCTGATTCTGCTCACCTTTTAACAATGAGAATTCTCCAAGAAAGACTAAAAATGTGGACCTGGTTTGACATTGCATTAAACCTTCATAGGAAGAATGGACTTCCATTCGTATCATCCCCAAGAAGGCTCTGCACAGTGAGTTACTTGTCTCGGCCATGAAGTTAGTGTGAGACATCAAACAGAGGAATGTCACTTCCCAGTCTGGAGGGTGGGAGAGAAGCTCAGAAGTTGAGTGACTTCCAACACCTACTCGCAGCTGGTTGGAGAGTGACATGGGCCAGTTCCAGAGGCCTGGTTTCGCACTCAGGCAAGCCATGATGAATAAATGGGACAGTACCAAAAAATAGCGGAAACATTGCACGCAGGAGAGGGCAAAACAACACGTACACGGGGAGAAAAGAGATCAGAGTTGAAGGCAGCTCTCAGTTGTCAATGTACAGTGAGCCGCGGGAATGGCCTTTATAGTTTTCACTATCTTGTCTGAAAATGCACAAATGAGCTGCCTTTACATTGATGCATGCTGTGTGATTCATGGGACAAATAAACACAGCCCATCCCTCTCCATTATTGCTTTGCTAGATCTTTTAATTATCAACAGGCTTAAGAGAATGTCAGCAATGGGACCCAATTGTGTGTTGCAGGCAGGTTGCATTGTGTTGAACTGCTGGACTCTGGCACAGAATTTTGCTGTCCATTGTTAGTCCCCCTCCCTGACTGAGAGTGTTTTGCTGACACATGGAGTACATTCTGCTGAAGCATTTTCTCATTAACTCTCAACGTGAACCAATGGAAATGAGCTGCTCTGACACTGCCAATGGTTCAAAGAGGGCAGCCTGGAACGGCCAGGTGTAAAATGGAAGTCCAAGCGCCCAGTATCGCAGTCGCTGTGCGCATGCATTATTGGTTAGGCTGAAATATCAGCTTCCATGGCCCGTTTCTGAAACAGGCCCTTGCCAAAGGTTAAAATGGGGATGAATGCCTGTTTCAGGACGCCTCCCCCCTTTGAACTGCTCTGAGATTGGGCACTCAGCCTGCTGCAGTGTATCCGAGCCCAAAGAGAGACACCTTTAAACAAATACTTAACTGAAAGAGCAGCTCAGAGGAGGAGTGATCTCAAACAGCAAAGCATAATGACCGAATCAGCTGTTTCTTTATTTAGCATTCTTGATTGAAGGGTAAATATTGGCCCCAGGACACCAGGTGAACTCTCCATCTCTTTATTGAATAGTGGCCGTGGCCTCTTTTCCATCCACCTGAGAGGACAGACGGGGCCTCAGTTTAATGTCTCACCCGAAAGACAGTACAGCACACCCTCAGTACTGACCCTCCAAGAGTATAGTGCTCCCTCACAATGACTCTCTGACAATGCAGCACCTCCTCAGTACTGACCCTCCATCGGTATAGTGCTCCCTCACAATGACTCTCTGACAATGCAGCATTCCCTCAGTACTGACCCTCCATCAGTAAAGTGCTCCCTCACAATGACTCTCTGACAATGCAGCACCTCCTCAGTACTGACCCTCCATCGGTATAGTGCTCCCTCACAATGACTCTCTGACAATGCAGCATTCCCTCAGTACTGACCCTCCAAGAGTATAGTGCTCCCTCACAATGACTCTCTGACAGTGCAGCACTCCCTGAGTACTGACCCTCCATCAGTATAGTGCTCCCTCACAATGACTCTCTGACAGTGCAGCACTCCCCCAGTACTGACCCTCCAAGAGTATAGTGCTCCCTCACAATGACTCTCTGACAATGCAGCACTCCCTCAGTACTGACCCTCCATCGGTATAGTGCTCCCTCACAATGACTCTCTGACAGTGCAGCACTCCCTGAGTACTGACCCTCCATCAGTATAGTGCTCCCTCACAATGACTCTCTGACAATGCAGCACTCCCTCAGTACTGACCCTCCATCAGTAAAGTGCTCCCTCACAATGACTCTCTGACAATGCAGCACTCCCTCAGTACTGACCCTCCATCAGTATAGTGCTCCCTCACAATGACTCTCTGACAATGCAGCACTCCCTCAGTACTGACCCTCCATCAGTAAAGTGCTCCCTCACAGTGACTCTCTGACAGTGCAGCACTCCCTCAGTACTGACCCTCCATCGGTTTTAGTTTAGTTTAGAGATACAGAACTGAAACAGGCCCTTCGGCCCACCGAGTCTGTGCCGACCATCAACCACCCATTTATACTAATCCTACACTAATCCCATATTCCTATCACATCCCCACCTGTCCCTATATATTTCCCTACCACCTACCTATACTAGAGGCAATTTATAATAGCCAATTAACCTATCAACCTGCAAGTCTTTGGCATGTGGGAGGAAACCGGAGCACCCGGAGGAAACCCACGCAGACACAGGGAGAACTTGCAAACTCCACACAGGCAGTACCCAGAATTGAACCCGAGCCGCTGGAGCTGTGAGGCTGCGGTGCTAACCACTGCGCCACTGTGCCGCCCTAGTGCTCCCTCACAATGACTCTCTGACAATGCAGCACTCCCTCAGTACTGACCCTCCATCGGTATAGTGCTCCCTCACAATGACTCTCTGACAATGCAGCACTCCCTCAGTACTGACCCTCCATCGGTATAGTGCTCCCTCACAATGACTCTCTGACAATGCAGCACTCCCTCATTACTGACCCTCCATCAGTATAGTGCTCCCTCACAATGACTCTCTGACAGTGCAGCACTCCCTCAGTACTGACCCTCCATCGGTATAGTGCTCCCTCACAATGACTGTCTGACAATGCAGCACTCCCTCAGTACTGACCCTCCATCAGTATAGTGCTCCCTCACAATGACTCTCTGACAATGCAGCATTCCCTCAGTACTGACCCTCCATCAGTAAAGTGCTCCCTCACAATGACTCTCTGACAGTACAGCACACCCTCAGTACTGACCCTCCAAGAGTATAGTGCTCCCTCACAATGACTCTCTGACAATGCAGCATTCCCTCAGTACTGACCCTCCATCAGTAAAGTGCTCCCTCACAATGACTCTCTGACAGTGCAGCACTCCCTGAGTACTGACCCTCCATCAGTATAGTGCTCCCTCACAATGACTCTCTGACAGTGCAGCACTCCCTCAGTACTGACCCTCCATCAGTAAAGTGCTCCCTCACAATGACTCTCTGACAATGCAGCACTCCCTCAGTACTGACCCTCCATCAGTATAGTGCTCCCTCACAATGACTCTCTGACAATGCAGCACTCCCTCAGTACTGACCCTCCATCAGTATAGTGCTCCCTCACAATGACTCTCTGACAATGCAGCACTCCCTCAGTACTGACCCTCCATCAGTATAGTGCTCCCTCACAATGACTCTCTGACAATGCAGCACTCCCTCAGTACTGACCCTCCATCAGTATAGTGCTCCCTCACAATGACTCTCTGACAATGCAGCACTCCCCCAGTACTGACCCTCCATCGGTATAGTGCTCCCTCACAATGACTCTCTGACAATGCAGCACTCCCTCAGTACTGACCCTCCATCGGTATAGTGCTCCCTCACAATGACTCTCTGACAATGCAGCACTCCCTCAGTACTGACCCTCCATCAGTACAGTGCTCCCTCACAATGACTCTCTGACAGTGCAGCACTCCCTCAGTACTGACCCTCCATCGGTCTCGTGCTCCCTCACAATGACTCTCTGACAATGCAGCACTCCCTCAGTACTAACCCTCCATCAGTATCGTGCTCCCTCACAATGACTCTCTGACAATGCAGCACTCCCTCAGTACTGACCCTCCATCAGTAAAGTGCTCCCTCACAATGACTCTCTGACAATGCAGCACTCCCTCAGTACTGACCCTCCATCGGTATAGTGCTCCCTCACAATGACACTCTGACAATGCAGCACTCCCTCAGTACTGACCCTCCATCAGTATAGTGCTCCCTCACAATGACTCTCTGACAATGCAGCACTCCCTCAGTACTGACCCTCCATCAGTATAGTGCTCCCTCACAATGACTCTCTGACAATGCAGCACTCCCTCAGTACTGACCCTCCATCGGTATAGTGCTCCCTCACAATGACTCTCTGACAATGCAGCACTCCCTCAGTACTGACCCTCCATCGGTAAAGTGCTCCCTCACAATGACTCTCTGACAATGCAGCACTCCCTCAGTACTGACCCTCCATCGGTATAGTGCTCCCTCACAATGACTCTCTGACAATGCAGCACTCCCTCAGTACTGACCCTCCATCAGTAAAGTGCTCCCTCACAATGACTCTCTGACAATGCAGCACTCCCTCAGTACTGACCCTCCATCAGTATAGTGCTCCCTCACAATGACTCTCTGACAATGCAGCACTCCCTCAGTACTGACCCTCCATCAGTAAAGTGCTCCCTCACAGTGACTCTCTGACAGTGCAGCACTCCCTCAGTACTGACCCTCCATCGGTTTTAGTTTAGTTTAGAGATACAGAACTGAAACAGGCCCTTCGGCCCACCGAGTCTGTGCCGACCATCAACCACCCATTTATACTAATCCTACACTAATCCCATATTCCTATCACATCCCCACCTGTCCCTATATATTTCCCTACCACCTACCTATACTAGAGGCAATTTATAATAGCCAATTAACCTATCAACCTGCAAGTCTTTGGCATGTGGGAGGAAACCGGAGCACCCGGAGGAAACCCACGCAGACACAGGGAGAACTTGCAAACTCCACACAGGCAGTACCCAGAATTGAACCCGAGCCGCTGGAGCTGTGAGGCTGCGGTGCTAACCACTGCGCCACTGTGCCGCCCTAGTGCTCCCTCACAATGACTCTCTGACAATGCAGCACTCCCTCAGTACTGACCCTCCATCGGTATAGTGCTCCCTCACAATGACTCTCTGACAATGCAGCACTCCCTCAGTACTGACCCTCCATCGGTATAGTGCTCCCTCACAATGACTCTCTGACAATGCAGCACTCCCTCATTACTGACCCTCCATCAGTATAGTGCTCCCTCACAATGACTCTCTGACAGTGCAGCACTCCCTCAGTACTGACCCTCCATCGGTATAGTGCTCCCTCACAATGACTGTCTGACAATGCAGCACTCCCTCAGTACTGACCCTCCATCAGTATAGTGCTCCCTCACAATGACTCTCTGACAATGCAGCATTCCCTCAGTACTGACCCTCCATCAGTAAAGTGCTCCCTCACAATGACTCTCTGACAGTACAGCACACCCTCAGTACTGACCCTCCAAGAGTATAGTGCTCCCTCACAATGACTCTCTGACAATGCAGCATTCCCTCAGTACTGACCCTCCATCAGTAAAGTGCTCCCTCACAATGACTCTCTGACAGTGCAGCACTCCCTGAGTACTGACCCTCCATCAGTATAGTGCTCCCTCACAATGACTCTCTGACAGTGCAGCACTCCCTCAGTACTGACCCTCCATCAGTAAAGTGCTCCCTCACAATGACTCTCTGACAATGCAGCACTCCCTCAGTACTGACCCTCCATCAGTATAGTGCTCCCTCACAATGACTCTCTGACAATGCAGCACTCCCTCAGTACTGACCCTCCATCAGTATAGTGCTCCCTCACAATGACTCTCTGACAATGCAGCACTCCCTCAGTACTGACCCTCCATCAGTATAGTGCTCCCTCACAATGACTCTCTGACAATGCAGCACTCCCTCAGTACTGACCCTCCATCAGTATAGTGCTCCCTCACAATGACTCTCTGACAATGCAGCACTCCCCCAGTACTGACCCTCCATCGGTATAGTGCTCCCTCACAATGACTCTCTGACAATGCAGCACTCCCTCAGTACTGACCCTCCATCGGTATAGTGCTCCCTCACAATGACTCTCTGACAATGCAGCACTCCCTCAGTACTGACCCTCCATCAGTACAGTGCTCCCTCACAATGACTCTCTGACAGTGCAGCACTCCCTCAGTACTGACCCTCCATCGGTCTCGTGCTCCCTCACAATGACTCTCTGACAATGCAGCACTCCCTCAGTACTAACCCTCCATCAGTATCGTGCTCCCTCACAATGACTCTCTGACAATGCAGCACTCCCTCAGTACTGACCCTCCATCAGTAAAGTGCTCCCTCACAATGACTCTCTGACAATGCAGCACTCCCTCAGTACTGACCCTCCATCGGTATAGTGCTCCCTCACAATGACACTCTGACAATGCAGCACTCCCTCAGTACTGACCCTCCATCAGTATAGTGCTCCCTCACAATGACTCTCTGACAATGCAGCACTCCCTCAGTACTGACCCTCCATCAGTATAGTGCTCCCTCACAATGACTCTCTGACAATGCAGCACTCCCTCAGTACTGACCCTCCATCGGTATAGTGCTCCCTCACAATGACTCTCTGACAATGCAGCACTCCCTCAGTACTGACCCTCCATCGGTAAAGTGCTCCCTCACAATGACTCTCTGACAATGCAGCACTCCCTCAGTACTGACCCTCCATCAGTATAGTGCTCCCTCACAATGACTCTCTGACAATGCAGCACTCCCTCAGTACTGACCCTCCATCAGTATAGTGCTCCCTCACAATGACTCTCTGACAATGCAGCACTCCCTCATTACTGACCCTCCATCAGTATAGTGCTCCCTCACAATGACTCTCTGACAATGCAGCACTCCCTCAGTACGGACCCTCCATCAGTATAGTGCTCCCTCACAATGACTCTCTGACAATGCAGCACTCCCCCAGTACTGACCCTCCATCAGTATAGTGCTCCCTCACAATGACTCTCTGACAGTGCAGCACTCCCTCAGTACTGACCCTCCATCAGTATAGTGCTCCCTCACAATGACTCTCTGACAATGCAGCACTCCCTCAGTACTGACCCTCCATCAGTCTAGTGCTCCCTCACAGTGACTCTCTGACAGTGCAGCACTCCCTCAGTACTGACCCTCCATCAGTATAGTGCTCCCTCACAATGACTCTCTGACAATGCAGCACTCCCTCAGTACTGACCCTCCATCAGTCTAGTGCTCCCTCACAGTGACTCTCTGACAGTGCAGCACTCCCTCAGTACTGACCCTCCATCAGTATAGTGCTCCCTCACAATGACTCTCTGACAATGCAGCACTCCCTCAGTACTGACCCTCCATCAGTATAGTGCTCCCTCACAATGACTCTCTGACAATGCAGCACTCCCTCAGTACTGACCCTCCATCAGTAAAGTGCTCCCTCACAATGACTCTCTGACAGTGCAGCACTCCCTCAGTACTGACCCTCCATCGGTATAGTGCTCCCTCACAATGACTCTCTGACAGTGCAGCACTCCCTCAGTACTGACCCTCCATCAGTACAGTGCTCCCTCACAATGACTCTCTGACAATGCAGCACTCCCTCAGTACTGACCCTCCATCAGTAAAGTGCTCCCTCACAATGACTCTCTGACAGTGCAGCACTCCCTCAGTACTGACCCTCCATCAGTATAGTGCTCCCTCACAATGACTCTCTGACAATGCAGCACCTCCTCAATACTGACCCTCCATCAGTATAGTGCTCCCTCACAATGACTCTCTGACAATGCAGCACTCCCTCAGTACTGACCCTCCATCAGTATAGTGCTCCCTCACAATGACTCTCTGACAATGCAGCACTCCCTCAGTACTGACCCTCCATCAGTATAGTGCTCCCTCACAATGACTCTCTGACAATGCAGCATTCCCTCAGTACTGACCCTCCATCAGTAAAGTGCTCCCTCACAATGACTCTCTGACAGTGCAGCACTCCCCCAGTACTGACCCTCCATCAGTATAGTGCTCCCTCACAATGACTCTCTGACAATGCAGCACTCCCTCAGTACTGACCCTCCATCAGTATAGTGCTCCCTCACAATGACTCTCTGACAGTGCAGCACTCCCTCAGTACTGACCCTCCATCAGTATAGTGCTCCCTCACAATGACTCTCGGACAGTGCAGCACTCCCTCAGTACTGACCCTCCATCAGTATAGTGCTCCCTCACAATGACTCTCTGACAATGCAGCACTCCCTCAGTACTGACCCTCCATCAGTATAGTGCTCCCTCACAATGACTCTCTGACAATGCAGCATACCCTCAGTACTGACCCTCCATCAGTATAGTGCTCCCTCACAGTGACTCTCTGACAATGCAGCACTCCCTCAGTACTGACCCTCCATCAGTATAGTGCTCCCTCACAATGACTCTCTGACAATGCAGCACTCCCTCAGTACTGACCCTCCATCAGTAAAGTGCTCCCTCACAATGACTCTCTGACAATGCAGCACTCCCTGAGTACTGACCCTCCATCGGTATAGTGCTCCCTCACAATGACTCTCTGACAGTGCAGCACTCCCTCAGTACTGACCCTCCATCAGTATAGTGCTCCCTCACAATGACTCTCTGACAGTGCAGCACTCCCTCAGTACTGACCCTCCATCAGTATAGTGCTCCCTCACAATAACTCTCTGACAATGCAGCACTCCCTCAGTACTGACCCTCCATCAGTATAGTGCTCCCTCACAATGACTCTCTGACAATGCAGCACTCCCTCAGTACTGACCCTCCAAGAGTATAGTGCTACCTCACAATGACTCTCTGACAATGCAGCACCTCCTCAGTACTGACCCTCCATCGGTATAGTGCTCCCTCACAATGACTCTCTGACAATGCAGCACTCCCTCAATACTGACCCTCCATCAGTATAGTGCTCCCTCACAATGACTCTCTGACAATGCAGCACTCCCTCAGTACTGACCCTCCATCGGTATAGTGCTCCCTCACAATGACTCTCTGACAAGGCAGCACTCCCTCAGTACTGACCCTCCATCAGTACAATGCTCCCTCACAATGACTCTCTGACAATGCAGCACTCCCTCAGTACTGACCCTCCATCAGTATAGTGCTCCCTCACAATGACTCTCTGACAATGCAGCACTCCCTCAGTACTGACCCTCCATCGGTATAGTGCTCCCTCACAATGACTCTCTGACAATGCAGCACTCCCTCAGTACTGACCCTCCATCAGTATAGTGCTCCCTCACAATGACTCTCTGACAATGCAGCACTCCCTCAGTACTGACCCTCCATCAGTAAAGTGCTCCCTCACAATGACTCTCTGACAGTGCAGCACTCCCTGAGTACTGACCCTCCATCAGTATAGTGCTCCCTCACAATAACTCTCTGACAATGCAGCACTCCCTCAGTACTGACCCTCCATCAGTATAGTGCTCCCTCACAATGACTCTCTGACAGTGCAGCACTCCCTCAGTACTGGCCCTCCATCAGTAAAGTGCTCCCTCACAATGACTCTCTGACAATGCAGCACTCCCTCAGTACTGACCCTCCATCAGTATAGTGCTCCCTCACAATGACTCTCTGACACTGCAGCACTCCCTCAGTACTGACCCTCCATCGGTATAGTGCTCCCTCACAATAACTCTCTGACAATGCAGCACTCCCTCAGTACTGACCCTCCATCAGTATAGTGCTCCCTCACAATGACTCTCTGACAGTGCAGCACTCCCTCAGTACTGGCCCTCCATCAGTAAAGTGCTCCCTCACAATGACTCTCTGACAGTGCAGCACTCCCCCAGTACTGACCCTCCATCAGTATAGTGCTCCCTCACAATGACTCTCTGACAATGCAGCACTCCCTCAGTACTGACCCTCCATCAGTATAGTGCTCCCTCACAATGACTCTCTGACAATGCAGCACTCCCTCAGTACTGACCCTCCATCGGTATAGTGCTCCCTCACAATGACTCTCTGACAGTGCAGCACTCCCTCAGTACTGACCCTCCATCAGTATAGTGCTCCCTCACAATGACTCTCTGACAATGCAGCACTCCCTCAGTACTGACCATCCATCAGTATAGTGCTCCCTCACAATGACTCTCTGACAATGCAGCACTCCCTCACTACTGACCCTCCATCAGTAAAGTGCTACCTCACAATAACTCTCTGACAATGCAGCACTCCCTCAGTACTGACCCTCCATCAGTATAGTGCTCCCTCACAATGACTCTCTGACAATTCAGCACTCCCCCAGTACTGACCCTCCATCAGTATAGTGCTCCCTCACAATGACTCTCTGACAATGCAGCACTCCCTCAGTACTGACCCTCCATCAGTATAGTGCTCCCTCACAATGACTCTCTGACAATTCAGCACTCCCCCAGTACTGACCCTCCATCAGTATAGTGCTCCCTCACAATGACACTCTGACAATGCAGCACTCCCTCAGTACTGACCCTCCATCAGTATAGTGCTCCCTCACAATGACTCTCTGACAATGCAGCACTCCCCCAGTACTGACCCTCCATCAGTATAGTGCTCCCTCACAATAACTCTCTGACAATGCAGCACTCCCTCAGTACTGACCCTCCATCAGTATAGTGCTCCCTCACAATGACTCTCTGACAATTCAGCACTCCCCCAGTACTGACCCTCCATCAGTATAGTGCTCCCTCACAATAACTCTCTGACAATGCAGCACTCCCTCAGTACTGACCCTCCATCAGTATAGTGCTCCCTCACAATGACTCTCTGACAATGCAGCACTCCCCCAGTACTGACCCTCCATCAGTATAGTGCTCCCTCACAATGACTCTCTGACAATGCAGCACTCCCTCAGTACTGACCCTCCATCAGTATAGTGCTCCCTCACAATGACTCTCTGACAGTGCAGCACTCCCTCAGTACTGACCCTCCATCAGTAAAGTGCTCCCTCACAATGACTCTCTGACAATGCAGCACTCCCTCAGTACTGACCCTCCATCAGTATAGTGCTCCCTCACAATGACTCTCTGACAATGCAGCACTCCCCCAGTACTGACCCTCCATCAGTAAAGTGCTCCCTCACAATGACTCTCTGACAATGCAGCACTCCCTCAGTACTGACCCTCCATCAGTATAGTGCTCCCTCACAATAACTCTCTGACAATGCAGCACTCCCTCAGTACTGACCCTCCATCAGTATAGTGCTCCCTCACAATGACTCTCTGACAGTGCAGCACTCCCCCAGTACTGACCCTCCATCAGTATAGTGCTCCCTCACAATGACTCTCTGACAGTGCAGCACTCCCTCAGTACTGACCCTCCATCAGTAAAGTGCTCCCTCACAATGACTCTCTGACAGTGCAGCACTCCCTGAGTACTGACCCTCCATCAGTATAGTGCTCCCTCACAATAACTCTCTGACAATGCAGCACTCCCTCAGTACTGACCCTCCATCAGTATAGTGCTCCCTCACAATGACTCTCTGACAGTGCAGCACTCCCTCAGTACTGGCCCTCCATCAGTAAAGTGCTCCCTCACAATGACTCTCTGACAGTGCAGCACTCCCCCAGTACTGACCCTCCATCAGTATAGTGCTCCCTCACAATGACTCTCTGACAATGCAGCACTCCCTCAGTACTGACCCTCCATCAGTATAGTGCTCCCTCACAATGACTCTCTGACAATGCAGCACTCCCTCAGTACTGACCATCCATCAGTATAGTGCTCCCTCACAATGACTCTCTGACACTGCAGCACTCCCTCAGTACTGACCCTCCATCGGTATAGTGCTCCCTCACAATGACTCTCTGACAATGCAGCACTCCCTCAGTACTGACCCTCCATCGGTATAGTGCTCCCTCAGAATGACTCTCTGACAGTGCAGCACTCCCTCAGTACTGACCCTCCATCAGTACAGTGCTCCCTCACAATGACTCTCTGACAATGCAGCACTCCCTCAGTACTGACCCTCCATCGGTATAGTGCTCCCTCACAATGACTCTCTGACAATGCAGCACTCCCTCAGTACTGACCCTCCATCGGTATAGTGCTCCCTCACAATGACTCTCTGACAATGCAGCACTCCCTCAGTACTGACCCTCCATCAGTACAGTGCTCCCTCACAATGACTCTCTGACAATGCAGCACTCCCTCAGTACTGACCCTCCATCGGTCTCGTGCTCCCTCACAATGACTCTCTGACAATGCAGCACTCCCTCAGTACTAACCCTCCATCAGTATCGTGCTCCCTCACAATGACTCTCTGACAATGCAGCACTCCCTCAGTACTGACCCTCCATCAGTATAGTGCTCCCTCACAATGACTCTCTGACAATGCAGCACTCCCCCAGTACTGACCCTCCATCAGTATAGTGCTCCCTCACAATGACTCTCTGACAATGCAGCACTCCCTCAGTACTGACCCTCCATCAGTCTAGTGCTCCCTCACAATGACTCTCTGACAGTGCAGCACTCCCTCAGTACTGACCCTCCATCAGTATAGTGCTCCCTCACAATGACTCTCTGACAATGCAGCACTCCCTCAGTACTGACCCTCCATCAGTATAGTGCTCCCTCACAATGACTCTCTGACAATGCAGCACTCCCTCAGTACTGACCCTCCATCAGTATAGTGCTCCCTCACAATGACTCTCTGACAATGCAGCACTCCCTCAGTACTGACCCTCCATCAGTATAGTGCTCCCTCACAATGACTCTCTGACAATGCAGCACTCCCTCAGTACTGACCCTCCATCAGTCTAGTGCTCCCTCACAATGACTCTCTGACAGTGCAGCACTCCCTCAGTACTGACCCTCCATCAGTATAGTGCTCCCTCACAATGACTCTCTGACAATGCAGCACTCCCTCAGTACTGACCCTCCATCAGTATAGTGCTCCCTCACAATGACTCTCTGACAATGCAGCACTCCCTCAGTACTGACCCTCCATCAGTATAGTGCTCCCTCACAATGACTCTCTGACAGTGCAGCACTCCCTGAGTACTGACCCTCCATCGGTATAGTGCTCCCTCACAATGACTCTCTGACAGTGCAGCACTCCCTCAGTACTGATCCTCCATCAGTATAGTGCTCCCTCACAATGACTCTCTGACAATGCAGCACTCCCTCAGTACTGACCCTCCATCAGTAAAGTGCTCCCTCACAATGACTCTCTGACAGTGCAGCACTCCCTCAGTACTGACCCTCCATCGGTATAGTGCTCCCTCACAATGACTCTCTGACAATGCAGCACTCCCTCAGTACTGACCCTCCATCGGTAAAGTGCTCCCTCACAATGACTCTCTGACAGTGCAGCACTCCCTCAGTACTGACCCTCCATCGGTATAGTGCTCCCTCACAATGACTCTCTGACAGTGCAGCACTCCCTCAGTACTGACCCTCCATCAGTATAGTGCTCCCTCACAATGACTCTCTGACAGTGCAGCACTCCCTCAGTACTGACCCTCCATCAGTATAGTGCTCCCTCACAATGACTCTCTGACAATGCAGCACTCCCTCAGTACTGACCCTCCATCAGTAAAGTGCTCCCTCACAATGACTCTCTGACAATGCAGCACTCCCTCAGTACTGACCCTCCATCGGTATAGTGCTCCCTCACAATGACTCTCTGACAGTGCAGCACTCCCTCAGTACTGACCCTCCATCAGTATAGTGCTCCCTCACAATGACTCTCTGACAATGCAGCACTCCCTCAGTACTGACCCTCCATCAGTATAGTGCTCCCTCACAATGACTATCTGACAATGCAGCACTCCCTCAGTACTGACCCTCCATCAGTATAGTGCTCCCTCACAATGACTCTCTGACAGTGCAGCACTCCCTCAGTACTGACCCTCCATCAGTAAAGTGCTCCCTCACAATAACTCTCTGACAATGCAGCACTCCCTCAGTACTGACCGTCCATCAGTATAGTGCTCCCTCACAATGACTCTCTGACAATGCAGCACTCCCTCAGTACTGACCCTCCATCAGTAAAGTGCTCCCTCACAATAACTCTCTGACAATGCAGCACTTCCTCAGTACTGACCCTCCATCAGTATAGTGCTCCCTCACAATGACTCTCTGACAATGCAGCACTCCCTCAGTACTGACCCTCCATCAGTCTAGTGCTCCCTCACAGTGACTCTCTGACAATGCAGCACTCCCTCAGTACTGACCCTCCATCAGTATAGTGCTCCCTCACAATGACTCTCTGACAGTGCAGCACTCCCTCAGTACTGACCCTCCATCAGTAAAGTGCTCCCTCACAATGACTCTCTGACAGTGCAGCACTCCCCCAGTACTGACCCTCCATCAGTATAGTGCTCCCTCACAATGACTCTCTGACAATGCAGCACTCCCTCAGTACTGACCATCCATCAGTATAGTGCTCCCTCACAATGACTCTCTGACAATGCAGCACTCCCTCAGTACTGACCCTCCATCAGTATAGTGCTCCCTCACAATGACTCTCTGACAATGCAGCACTCCCTCAGTACTGACCCTCCATCGGTATAGTGCTCCCTCACAATGACTCTCTGACAATGCAGCACTCCCTCAGTACTGACCCTCCATCAGTACAGTGCTCCCTCACAATGACTCTCTGACAATGCAGCGCTCCCTCAGTACTGACCCTCCATCGGTCTCGTGCTCCCTCACAATGACTCTCTGACAATGCAGCACTCCCTCAGTACTAACCCTCCATCAGTATCGTGATCCCTCACAATGACTCTCTGACAATGCAGCACTCCCTCAGTACTGACCCTCCATCGGTATAGTGCTCCCTCACAATGACACTCTGACAATGCAGCACTCCCCCAGTACTGACCCTCCATCAGTATAGTGCTCCCTCACAATGACTCTCTGACAGTGCAGCACTCCCTCAGTACTGACCCTCCATCAGTATAGTGCTCCCTCACAATGACTCTCTGACAATGCAGCACTCCCTCAGTACTGACCCTCCATCAGTCTAGTGCTGCCTCACAGTGACTCTCTGACAGTGCAGCACTCCCTCAGTACTGACCCTCCATCAGTATAGTGCTCCCTCACAATGACTCTCTGACAATGCAGCACTCCCTCAGTACTGACCCTCCATCAGTATAGTGCTCCCTCACAATGACTCTCTGACAATGCAGCACTCCCTCAGTACTGACCCTCCATCAGTACAGTGCTCCCTCACAATGACTCTCTGACAGTGCAGCACTCCCTCAGTACGGTCCCTCCATCAGTATAGTGCTCCCTCACAATGACTCTCTGACAATGCAGCACTCCCTCAGTACTGACCCTCCATCAGTATAGTGCTCCCTCACAATGACTCTCTGACAGTGCAGCACTCCCTCAGTACTGACCCTCCATCAGTATAGTGCTCCCTCACAATGACTCTCTGACAATGCAGCACTCCCTCAGTACTGACCCTCCATCAGTACAGTGCTCCCTCACAATGACTCTCTGACAGTGCAGCACTCCCTCAGTACGGACCCTCCATCAGTATCGTGCTCCCTCACAATGACTCTCTGACAATGCAGCACTCCCTCAGTACTGACCCTCCATCAGTAAAGTGCTCCCTCACAATGACTCTCTGACAGTGCAGCACTCCCTCAGTACTGACCCTCCATCGGTATAGTGCTCCCTCACAATGACTCTCTGACAGTGCAGCACTCCCCCAGTACTGACCCTCCATCAGTATAGTGCTCCCTCACAATGACTCTCTGACAATGCAGCACTCCCTCAGTACTGACCCTCCATCAGTATAGTGCTCCCTCACAATGACTCTCTGACAGTGCAGCACTCCCTCAGTACTGACCCTCCATCAGTATAGTGCTCCCTCACAATGACTCTCTGACAATTCAGCACTCCCCCAGTACTGACCCTCCATCAGTATAGTGCTCCCTCACAATGACTCTCTGACAGTGCAGCACTCCCTCAGTACTGACGCTCCATCAGTATAGTGCTCCCTCACAATGACTCTCTGACAATGCAGCACTCCCTCAGTACTGACCCTCCATCAGTATAGTGCTCCCTCACAATGACTCTCTGACACTGCAGCACTCCCTCAGTACTGACCCTCCATCAGTATAGTGCTCCCTCACAATGACTCTCTGACAATTCAGCACTCCCCCAGTACTGACCCTCCATCAGTATAGTGCTCCCTCACAATGACTCTCTGACAGTGCAGCACTCCCTCAGTACTGACCCTCCATCAGTATAGTGCTCCCTCACAATAACTCTCTGACAATGCAGCACTCCCTCAGTACTGACCCTCCATCAGTATAGTGCTCCCTCACAATGACTCTCTTACAGTGCAGCACTCCCTCACTACTGACCCTCCATCAGTAAAGTGCTCCCTCACAATGACTCTCTGACAGTGCAGCACTCCCCCAGTACTGACCCTCCATCAGTATAGTGCTCCCTCACAATGACTCTCTGACAGTGCAGCACTCCCCCAGTACTGACCCTCCATCAGTATAGTGCTCCCTCACAATGACTCTCTGACAGTGCAGCACTCCCTCAGTACTGACCCTCCATCAGTATAGTGCTCCCTCACAATGACTCTCTGACAATGCAGCACTCCCTGAGTACTGACCCTCCATCAGTATAGTGCTCCCTCACAATAACTCTCTGACAATGCAGCACTCCCTCAGTACTGACCCTCCATCAGTATAGTGCTCCCTCACAATGACTCTCTGACAATGCAGCACTCCCTCAGTACTGACCCTCCATCAGTATAGTGCTCCCTCACAATGACTCTCTGACAGTGCAGCACTCCCTCAGTACTGACCCTCCATCAGTAAAGTGCTCCCTCACAATAACTCTCTGACAATGCAGCACTCCCTCAGTACTGACCGTCCATCAGTATAGTGCTCCCTCACAATAACTCTCTGACAATGCAGCACTCCCTCAGTACTGACCCTCCATCAGTATAGTGCTCCCTCACAATGACTCTCTGACAATGCAGCACTCCCTCAGTACTGACCCTCCATCAGTCTAGTGCTCCCTCACAGTGACTCTCTGACAATGCAGCACTCCCTCAGTACTGACCCTCCATCAGTATAGTGCTCCCTCACAATGACTCTCTGACAGTGCAGCACTCCCTCAGTACTGACCCTCCATCAGTAAAGTGCTCCCTCACAATGACTCTCTGACAGTGCAGCACTCCCCCAGTACTGACCCTCCATCAGTATAGTGCTCCCTCACAATGACTCTCTGACAATGCAGCACTCCCCCAGTACTGACCCTCCATCAGTATAGTGCTCCCTCACAATGACTCTCTGACAGTGCAGCACTCCCTCAATACTGACCCTCCATCAGTATAGTGCTCCCTCACAATGACTCTCTGACAATGCAGCACTCCCCCAGTACTGACCCTCCATCAGTATAGTGCTCCCTCACAATGACTCTCTGACAATGCAGCACTCCCCCAGTACTGACCCTCCATCAGTATAGTGCTCCCTCACAATGACTCTCTGACAGTGCAGCACTCCCTCAATACTGACCCTCCATCAGTATAGTGCTCCCTCACAATGACTCTCTGACAATGCAGCACTCCCTCAGTACTGACCATCCATCAGTATAGTGCTCCCTCACAATGACTCTCTGACAATGCAGCACTCCCTCAGTACTGACCCTCCATCGGTATAGTGCTCCCTCACAATGACTCTCTGACAATGCAGCACTCCCTCAGTACTGACCCTCCATCGGTATAGTGCTCCCTCACAATGACTCTCTGACAATGCAGCACTCCCTCAGTACTGACCCTCCATCAGTACAGTGCTCCCTCACAATGACTCTCTGACAATGCAGCGCTCCCTCAGTACTGACCCTCCATCGGTCTCGTGCTCCCTCACAATGACTCTCTGACAATGCAGCACTCCCTCAGTACTAACCCTCCATCAGTATCGTGCTCCCTCACAATGACTCTCTGACAATGCAGCACTCCCTCAGTACTGACCCTCCATCGGTATAGTGCTCCCTCACAATGACACTCTGACAATGCAGCACTCCCCCAGTACTGACCCTCCATCAGTATAGTGCTCCCTCACAATGACTCTCTGACAGTGCAGCACTCCCTCAGTACTGACCCTCCATCAGTATAGTGCTCCCTCACAATGACTCTCTGACAATGCAGCACTCCCTCAGTACTGACCCTCCATCAGTCTAGTGCTCCCTCACAGTGACTCTCTGACAGTGCAGCACTCCCTCAGTACTGACCCTCCATCAGTATAGTGCTCCCTCACAATGACTCTCTGACAATGCAGCACTCCCTCAGTACTGACCCTCCATCAGTATAGTGCTCCCTCACAATGACTCTCTGACAATGCAGCACTCCCTCAGTACTGACCCTCCATCAGTACAGTGCTCCCTCACAATGACTCTCTGACAGTGCAGCACTCCCTCAGTACGGTCCCTCCATCAGTATAGTGCTCCCTCACAATGACTCTCTGACAATGCAGCACTCCCTCAGTACTGACCCTCCATCAGTATAGTGCTCCCTCACAATGACTCTCTGACAGTGCAGCACTCCCTCAGTACTGACCCTCCATCAGTATAGTGCTCCCTCACAATGACTCTCTGACAATGCAGCACTCCCTCAGTACTGACCCTCCATCAGTACAGTGCTCCCTCACAATGACTCTCTGACAGTGCAGCACTCCCTCAGTACGGACCCTCCATCAGTATCGTGCTCCCTCACAATGACTCTCTGACAATGCAGCACTCCCCCAGTACTGACCCTCCATCAGTATAGTGCTCCCTCACAATGACTCTCTGACAATGCAGCACTCCCTCAGTACTGACCCTCCATCAGTATAGTGCTCCCTCACAATGACTCTCTGACAATGCAGCACTCCCTCAGTACTGACCCTCCATCAGTAAAGTGCTCCCTCACAATGACTCTCTGACAGTGCAGCACTCCCTCAGTACTGACCCTCCATCGGTATAGTGCTCCCTCACAATGACTCTCTGACAGTGCAGCACTCCCCCAGTACTGACCCTCCATCAGTATAGTGCTCCCTCACAATGACTCTCTGACAATGCAGCACTCCCTCAGTACTGACCCTCCATCAGTATAGTGCTCCCTCACAATGACTCTCTGACAGTGCAGCACTCCCTCAGTACTGACCCTCCATCAGTATAGTGCTCCCTCACAATGACTCTCTGACAATTCAGCACTCCCCCAGTACTGACCCTCCATCAGTATAGTGCTCCCTCACAATGACTCTCTGACAGTGCAGCACTCCCTCAGTACTGACCCTCCATCAGTATAGTGCTCCCTCACAATGACTCTCTGACACTGCAGCACTCCCTCAGTACTGACCCTCCATCAGTATAGTGCTCCCTCACAATGACTCTCTGACAATTCAGCACTCCCCCAGTACTGACCCTCCATCAGTATAGTGCTCCCTCACAATGACTCTCTGACAGTGCAGCACTCCCTCAGTACTGACCCTCCATCAGTATAGTGCTCCCTCACAATAACTCTCTGACAATGCAGCACTCCCTCAGTACTGACCCTCCATCAGTATAGTGCTCCCTCACAATGACTCTCTGACAATGCAGCACTCCCTCAGTACTGACCCTCCATCGGTATAGTGCTCCCTCACAATGACTCTCTGACAGTGCAGCACTCCCTCAATACTGACCCTCCATCAGTATAGTGCTCCCTCACAATGACTCTCTGACAATGCAGCACTCCCTCAGTACTGACCATCCATCGGTATAGTGCTCCCTCACAATGACTCTCTGACAGTGCAGCACTCCCTCAATACTGACCCTCCATCAGTATAGTGCTCCCTCACAATGACTCTCTGACAATGCAGCACTCCCTCAGTACTGACCCTCCATCGGTATAGTGCTCCCTCACAATGACTCTCTGACAATGCAGCACTCCCTCAGTACTGACCCTCCATCTGTACAGTGCTCCCTCACAATGACTCTCTGACAATGCAGCACTCCCTCAGTACTGACCCTCCATCGGTCTCGTGCTCCCTCACAATGACACTCTGACAATGCAGCACTCCCTCAGTTCTGACCCTCCATCAGTAAAGTGCTCCCTCACAATGACTCTCTGACAATGCAGCACTCCCTCAGTACTGACCCTCCATCAGTATCGTGCTCCCTCACAATGACTCTCTGACAATGCAGCACTCCGTCAGTACTGACCCTCCATCGGTATAGTGCTCCCTCACAATGACACTCTGACAATGCAGCACTCCCCCAGTACTGACCCTCCATCAGTATAGTGCTCCCTCACAATGACTCTCTGACAATGCAGCACTCCCTCAGTACTGACCCTCCATCAGTCTAGTGCTCCCTCACAGTGACTCTCTGACAGTGCAGCACTCCCTCAGGACTGACCCTCCATCAGTATAGTGCTCCCTCACAATGACTCTCTGACAATGCAGCACTCCCTCAGTACTGACCCTCCATCAGTCTAGTGCTCCCTCACAATGACTCTCTGACAGTGCAGCACTCCCTCAGTACTGACCCTCCATCAGTATAGTGCTCCCTCACAATGACTCTCTGACAATGCAGCACTCCCTCAGTACTGACCCTCCATCAGTCTAGTGCTCCCTCACAGTGACTCTCTGACAGTGCAGCACTCCCTCAGGACTGACCCTCCATCAGTATAGTGCTCCCTCACAATGTCTCTCTGACAATGCAGCACTCCCTCAGTACTGACCCTCCATCAGTAAAGTGCTCCCTCACAATGACTCTCTGACAGTGCAGCACTCCCTCAGTACTGACCCTCCATCGGTATAGTGCTCCCTCACAATGACTCTCTGACAGTGCAGCACTCCCTCAGTACGGACCCTCCATCAGTATAGTGCTCCCTCACAATGACTCTCTGACAGTGCAGCACTCCCTCAATACTGACCCTCCATCAGTATAGTGCTCCCTCACAATGACTCTCTGACAATGCAGCACTCCCTCAGTACTGACCATCCATCAGTATAGTGCTCCCTCACAATGACTCTCTGACAATGCAGCACTCCCTCAGTACTGACCCTCCATCGGTATAGTGCTCCCTCACAATGACTCTCTGACAATGCAGCACTCCCTCAGTACTGACCCTCCATCTGTACAGTGCTCCCTCACAATGACTCTCTGACAATGCAGCACTCCCTCAGTACTGACCCTCCATCGGTCTCGTGCTCCCTCACAATGACACTCTGACAATGCAGCACTCCCTCAGTTCTGACCCTCCATCAGTAAAGTGCTCCCTCACAATGACTCTCTGACAATGCAGCACTCCCTCAGTACTGACCCTCCATCAGTATCGTGCTCCCTCACAATGACTCTCTGACAATGCAGCACTCCGTCAGTACTGACCCTCCATCGGTATAGTGCTCCCTCACAATGACACTCTGACAATGCAGCACTCCCCCAGTACTGACCCTCCATCAGTATAGTGCTCCCTCACAATGACTCTCTGACAGTGCAGCACTCCCTCAGTACTGACCCTCCATCAGTATAGTGCTCCCTCACAATGACTCTCTGACAATGCAGCACTCCCTCAGTACTGACCCTCCATCAGTCTAGTGCTCCCTCACAGTGACTCTCTGACAGTGCAGCACTCCCTCAGGACTGACCCTCCATCAGTATAGTGCTCCCTCACAATGTCTCTCTGACAATGCAGCACTCCCTCAGTACTGACCCTCCATCAGTAAAGTGCTCCCTCACAATGACTCTCTGACAGTGCAGCACTCCCTCAGTACTGACCCTCCATCGGTATAGTGCTCCCTCACAATGACTCTCTGACAGTGCAGCACTCCCTCAGTACGGACCCTCCATCAGTATAGTGCTCCCTCACAATGACTCTCTGACAATGCAGCACTCCCTCAGTACTTACCCTCCATCGGTATAGTGCTCCCTCACAATGACTCTCTGACAATGCAGCACTCCCTCAGTACTGACCCTCCATCGGTATAGTGCTCCCTCACAATGACTCTCTGACAGTGCAGCACTCCCTCAGTACTGACCCTCCATCAGTATAGTGCTCCCTCACAATGACTCTCTGACAGTGCAGCACTCCCTCAGTACTGACCCTCCATCAGTATAGTGCTCCCTCACAATGACTCTCTGACACTGCAGCACTCCCTCAGTACTGACCCTCCATCGGTAAAGTGCTCCCTCACAATGACTCTCTGACAATGCAGCACTCCCTCAGTACTGACCCTCCATCAGTATAGTGCTCCCTCACAATGACTCTCTGACAATGCAGCACTCCCTCAGTACTGACCCTCCATCAGTAAAGTGCTCCCTCACAATGACTCTCTGACAATGCAGCACTCCCTCAGTACTGACCCTCCATCAGTATAGTGCTCCCTCACAATGACTCTCTGACAATGCAGCACTCCCTCAGTACTGACCCTCCATCAGTAAAGTGCTCCCTCACAATGACTCTCTGACAGTGCAGCACTCCCTGAGTACTGACCCTCCATCAGTAAAGTGCTCCCTCACAATGACTCTCTGACAATGCAGCACTCCCTCAGTACTGACCCTCCATCAGTATAGTGCTCCCTCACAATGACTCTCTGACAATGCAGCACTCCCTCAGTACTGACCCTCCATCAGTGTAGTGCTCCCTCACAATGACTCTCTGACAATGCAGCACTCCCTCAGTACTGACCCTCCATCAGTATAGTGCTCCCTCACAATGACTCTCTGACAATGCAGCACTCCCTCATTACTGACCCTCCATCAGTATAGTGCTCCCTCACAATGACTCTCTGACAATGCAGCACTCCCTCAGTACTGACCCTCCATCAGTAAAGTGCTCCCTCACAATGACTCTCTGACAATGCAGCACTCCCTCAGTACTGACCCTCCATCAGTATAGTGCTCCCTCACAATGACTCTCTGACAATGCAGCACTCCCTCAGTACTGACCCTCCATCAGTATAGTGCTCCCTCACAATGACTCTCTGACAATGCAGCACTCCCTCAGTACTGACCCTCCATCAGTATAGTGCTCCCTCACAATGACTCTCTGACAATGCAGCACTCCCTCATTACTGACCCTCCATCAGTATAGTGCTCCCTCACAATGACTCTCTGACAATGCAGCACTCCCTCAGTACTGACCCTCCATCAGTATAGTGCTCCCTCACAATGACTCTCTGACAATGCAGCACTCCCTCAGTACTGACCCTCCATCAGTCTAGTGCTCCCTCACAGTGACTCTCTGACAGTGCAGCACTCCCTCAGTACTGACCCTCCATCAGTATAGTGCTCCCTCACAATGACTCTCTGACAATGCAGCATACCCTCAGTACTGACCCTCCATCAGTATAGTGCTCCCTCACAATGACTCTCTGACAATGCAGCACTCCCTCAGTACTGACCCTCCATCAGTCTAGTGCTCCCTCACAATGACTCTCTGACAGTGCAGCACTCCCTCAGTACTGACCCTCCATCAGTACAGTGCTCCCTCACAATGACTCTCTGACAATGCAGCACTCCCTCAGTACTGACCCTCCATCGGTCTCGTGCTCCCTCACAATGACTCTCTGACAGTGCAGCACTCCCTCAGTACTGACCCTCCATCAGTATAGTGCTCCCTCACAATGACTCTCTGACAATGCAGCACTCCCTCAGTACTGACCCTCCATCAGTATAGTGCTCCCTCACAATGACTCTCTGACAATGCAGCACTCCCTCAGTACTGACCCTCCATCAGTATAGTGCTCCCTCACAATGACTCTCTGACAGTGCAGCACTCCCCCAGTACTGACCCTCCATCAGTATAGTGCTCCCTCACAATGACTCTCTGACAATGCAGCACTCCCTCAGTACTGACCCTCCATCAGTATAGTGCTCCCTCACAATGACTCTCTGACAGTGCAGCACTCCCTCAGTACTGACCCTCCATCAGTATAGTGCTCCCTCACAATGACTCTCTGACAGTGCAGCACTCCCTCAGTACTGACCCTCCATCGGTATAGTGCTCCCTCACAATGACTCTCTGACAATGCAGCACTCCCTCAGTACTGACCCTCCATCAGTAAAGTGCTCCCTCACAATGACTCTCTGACAGTGCAGCACTCCCCCAGTACTGACCCTCCATCAGTATAGTGCTCCCTCACAATGACTCTCTGACAGTGCAGCACTCCCTCAATACTGACCCTCCATCAGTATAGTGCTCCCTCACAATGACTCTCTGACAATGCAGCACTCCCTCAGTACTGACCCTCCATCGGTATAGTGCTCCCTCACAATGACTCTCTGACAATGCAGCACTCCCTCAGTACTGACCCTCCATCGGTATAGTGCTCCCTCACAATGACTCTCTGACAATGCAGCACTCCCTCAGTACTGACCCTCCATCAGTACAGTGCTCCCTCACAATGACTCTCTGACAATGCAGCACTCCCTCAGTACTGACCCTCCATCGGTCTCGTGCTCCCTCACAATGACTCTCTGACAATGCAGCACTCCCTCAGTACTGACCCTCCATCAGTATAGTGCTCCCTCACAATGACTCTCTGACAATGCAGCACTCCCTCAGTACTGACCCTCCATCAGTATAGTGCTCCCTCACAATGACTCTCTGACAATGCAGCACTCCCTCAGTACTGACCCTCCATCAGTATAGTGCTCCCTCACAATGACTCTCTGACAATGCAGCACTCCCTCAGTACTGACCCTCCATCAGTAAAGTGCTCCCTCACAATGACTCTCTGACAATGCAGCACTCCCCCAGTACTGACCCTCCATCAGTATAGTGCTCCCTCACAATGACTCTCTGACAATGCAGCACTCCCTCAGTACTGACCCTCCATCAGTATAGTGCTCCCTCACAATGACTCTCTGACAATGCAGCACTCCCCCAGTACTGACCCTCCATCAGTATAGTGCTCCCTCACAATGACTCTCTGACAATGCAGCACTCCCTCAGTACTGACCCTCCATCAGTATCGTGCTCCCTCACAATGACTCTCTGACAATGCAGCACTCCCTCAGTACTGACCCTCCATCGGTATAGTGCTCCCTCACAATGACTCTCTGACAATGCAGCACTCCCTCAGTACTGACCCTCCATCAGTATAGTGCTCCCTCACAATGACTCTCTGACAGTGCAGCACTCCCTCAGTACTGACCCTCCATCAGTATAGTGCTCCCTCACAATGACTCTCTGACAATGCAGCACTCCCTCAGTACTGACCCTCCATCAGTATAGTGCTCCCTCACAATGACTCTCTGACAGTGCAGCACTCCCTCAGTACTGACCCTCCATCAGTATAGTGCTCCCTCACAATGACTCTCTGACAGTGCAGCACTCCCTCAGTACTGACCCTCCATCAGTAAAGTGCTCCCTCACAATGACTCTCTGACAATGCAGCACTCCCTCAGTACTGACCCTCCATCAGTATAGTGCTCCCTCACAATGACTCTCTGACAATGCAGCACTCCCTCAGTACTGACCCTCCATCGGTAAAGTGCTCCCTCACAATGACTCTCTGACAATGCAGCACTCCCTCAGTACTGACCCTCCATCAGTACAGTGCTCCCTCACAATGACTCTCTGACAATGCAGCACTCCCTCAGTACTGACCCTCCATCAGTAAAGTGCTCCCTCACAATGACTCTCTGACAATGCAGCACTCCCTCAGTACTGACCCTCCATCAGTATAGTGCTCCCTCACAATGACTCTCTGACAATGCAGCACTCCCTCAGTACTGACCCTCCATCGGTAAAGTGCTCCCTCACAATGACTCTCTGACAATGCAGCACTCCCTCAGTACTGACCCTCCATCAGTACAGTGCTCCCTCACAATGACTCTCTGACAATGCAGCACTCCCTCAGTACTGACCCTCCATCAGTATAGTGCTCCCTCACAATGACTCTCTGACAATGCAGCACTCCCTCAGTACTGACCCTCCATCAGTCTAGTGCTCCCTCACAGTGACTCTCTGACAGTGCAGCACTCCCTCAGTACTGACCCTCCATCAGTATAGTGCTCCCTCACAATGACTCTCTGACAGTGCAGCACTCCCTCAGTACTGACCCTCCATCAGTATAGTGCTCCCTCACAATGACTCTCTGACAATGCAGCACTCCCTCAGTACTGACCCTCCATCAGTATAGTGCTCCCTCACAATGACTCTCTGACAATGCAGCACTCCCTCAGTACTGACCCTCCATCAGTATAGTGCTCCCTCACAATGACTCTCTGACAATGCAGCACTCCCTCATTACTGACCCTCCATCAGTACAGTGCTCCCTCACAATGACTCTCTGACAATGCAGCACTCCCTCAGTACTGACCCTCCATCGGTATAGTGCTCCCTCACAATGACTCTCTGACAGTGCAGCACTCCCTCAGTACTGACCCTCCATCGGTATAGTGCTCCCTCACAATGACTCTCTGACAGTGCAGCACTCCCCCAGTACTGACCCTCCATCAGTATAGTGCTCCCTCACAATGACTCTCTGACAATGCAGCACTCCCTCAGTACTGACCATCCATCAGTATAGTGCTCCCTCACAATGACTCTCTGACAATGCAGCACTCCCTCACTACTGACCCTCCATCAGTAAAGTGCTCCCTCACAATGACTCTCTGACAGTGCAGCACTCCCCCAGTACTGACCCTCCATCAGTATAGTGCTCCCTCACAATGACTCTCTGACAGTGCAGCACTCCCCCAGTACTGACCCTCCATCAGTATAGTGCTCCCTCACAATGACTCTCTGACAATGCAGCACTCCCTCACTACTGACCCTCCATCAGTAAAGTGCTCCCTCACAATGACTCTCTGACAGTGCAGCACTCCCTCAGTACTGACCCTCCATCAGTATAGTGCTCCCTCACAATGACTCTCTGACAATGCAGCACTCCCTCAGTACTGACCCTCCATCAGTATAGTGCTCCCTCACAATGACTCTCTGACAATGCAGCACTCCCTCAGTACTGACCCTCCATCAGTATAGTGCTCCCTCACAATGACTCTCTGACAATGCAGCACTCCCTCAGTACTGACCCTCCATCAGTATAGTGCTCCCTCACAATGACTCTCTGACAATGCAGCACTCCCTCAGTACTGACCCTCCATCAGTATAGTGCTCCCTCACAATGACTCTCTGACAATGCAGCACTCCCTCAGTACTGACCCTCCATCAGTATAGTGCTCCCTCACAATGACTCTCTGACAATGCAGCACTCCCTCAGTACTGACCCTCCATCAGTAAAGTGCTCCCTCACAATGACTCTCTGACAATGCAGCACTCCCTCAGTACTGACCCTCCATCAGTATAGTGCTCCCTCACAATGACTCTCTGACAATGCAGCACTCCCTCAGTACTGACCCTCCATCAGTATAGTGCTCCCTCACAATGACTCTCTGACAATGCAGCACTCCCTCAGTACTGACCCTCCATCGGTAAAGTGCTCCCTCACAATGACTCTCTGACAATGCAGCACTCCCTCAGTACTGACCCTCCATCAGTAAAGTGCTCCCTCACAATGACTCTCTGACAATGCAGCACTCCCTCAGTACTGACCCTCCATCAGTAAAGTGCTCCCTCACAATGACTCTCTGACAATGCAGCACTCCCTCAGTACTGACCCTCCATCAGTAAAGTGCTCCCTCACAATGACTCTCTGACAATGCAGCACTCCCTCAGTACTGACCCTCCATCAGTAAAGTGCTCCCTCACAATGACTCTCTGACAATGCAGCACTCCCTCAGTACTGACCCTCCATCAGTATAGTGCTCCCTCACAATGACTCTCTGACAATGCAGCACTCCCTCAGTACTGACCCTCCATCAGTATAGTGCTCCCTCACAATGACTCTCTGACAATGCAGCACTCCCCCAGTACTGACCCTCCATCAGTAAAGTGCTCCCTCACAATGACTCTCTGACAATGCAGCACTCCCTCAGTACTGACCCTCCATCGGTATAGTGCTCCCTCACAATGACTCTCTGACAATGCAGCACTCCCTCAGTACTGACCCTCCATCAGTATAGTGCTCCCTCACAATGACTCTCTGACAATGCAGCACTCCCTCAGTACTGACCCTCCATCAGTATAGTGCTCCCTCACAATGACTCTCTGACAATGCAGCACTCCCTCAGTACTGACCCTCCATCAGTAAAGTGCTCCCTCACAATGACTCTCTGACAATGCAGCACTCCCTCAGTACTGACCCTCCATCAGTATAGTGCTCCCTCACAATGACTCTCTGACAGTGCAGCACTCCCTCAGTACTGACCCTCCATCAGTATAGTGCTCCCTCACAATGACTCTCTGACAATGCAGCACTCCCTCAGTACTGACCCTCCATCAGTATAGTGCTCCCTCACAATGACTCTCTGACAATGCAGCACTCCCTCAGTACTGACCCTCCATCAGTAAAGTGCTCCCTCACAATGACTCTCTGACAATGCAGCACTCCCTCAGTACTGACCCTCCATCAGTATAGTGCTCCCTCACAATGACTCTCTGACAGTGCAGCACTCCCTCAGTACTGACCCTCCATCAGTATAGTGCTCCCTCACAATGACTCTCTGACAATGCAGCACTCCCTCAGTACTGACCCTCCATCAGTCTAGTGCTCCCTCACAATGACTCTCTGACAATGCAGCACTCCCCCAGTACTGACCCTCCATCAGTATAGTGCTCCCTCACAATGACTCTCTGACAATGCAGCACTCCCCCAGTACTGACCCTCCATCAGTATAGTGCTCCCTCACAATGACTCTCTGACAATGCAGCACTCCCTCAGTACTGACCCTCCATCAGTAAAGTGCTCCCTCACAATGACTCTCTGACAATGCAGCACTCCCTCAGTACTGACCCTCCATCAGTAAAGTGCTCCCTCACAATGACTCTCTGACAATGCAGCACTCCCTCAGTACTGACCCTCCATCAGTATAGTGCTCCCTCACAATGACTCTCTGACAGTGCAGCACTCCCTCAGTACTGACCCTCCATCAGTAAAGTGCTCCCTCACAATGACTCTCTGACAGTGCAGCACTCCCTCAGTACTGACCCTCCATCAGTAAAGTGCTCCCTCACAATGACTCTCTGACAGTGCAGCACTCCCTCAGTACTGACCCTCCATCAGTATAGTGCTCCCTCACAATGACTCTCTGACAATGCAGCACTCCCTCAGTACTGACCCTCCATCGGTATAGTGCTCCCTCACAATGACTCTCTGACAATGCAGCACTCCCTCAGTACTGACCCTCCATCAGTCTAGTGCTCCCTCACAATGACTCTCTGACAATGCAGCACTCCCCCAGTACTGACCCTCCATCAGTATAGTGCTCCCTCACAATGACTCTCTGACAATGCAGCACTCCCCCAGTACTGACCCTCCATCAGTATAGTGCTCCCTCACAATGACTCTCTGACAATGCAGCACTCCCTCAGTACTGACCCTCCATCAGTAAAGTGCTCCCTCACAATGACTCTCTGACAATGCAGCACTCCCTCAGTACTGACCCTCCATCAGTAAAGTGCTCCCTCACAATGACTCTCTGACAATGCAGCACTCCCTCAGTACTGACCCTCCATCAGTATAGTGCTCCCTCACAATGACTCTCTGACAATGCAGCACTCCCTCAGTACTGACCCTCCATCAGTAAAGTGCTCCCTCACAATGACTCTCTGACAATGCAGCACTCCCTCAGTACTGACCCTCCATCAGTAAAGTGCTCCCTCACAATGACTCTCTGACAATGCAGCACTCCCTCAGTACTGACCCTCCATCGGTATAGTGCTCCCTCACAATGACTCTCTGACAATGCAGCACTCCCTCAGTACTGACCCTCCATCAGTATAGTGCTCCCTCACAATGACTCTCTGACAATGCAGCACTCCCTCAGTACTGACCCTCCATCAGTATAGTGCTCCCTCACAATGACTCTCTGACAATGCAGCACTCCCTCAGTACTGACCCTCCATCAGTCTAGTGCTCCCTCACAATGACTCTCTGACAATGCAGCACTCCCCCAGTACTGACCCTCCATCGGTATAGTGCTCCCTCACAATGACTCTCTGACAGTGCAGCACTCCCTCAGTACTGACCCTCCATCAGTATAGTGCTCCCTCACAATGACTCTCTGACAGTGCAGCACTCCCTCAGTACTAACCCTCCATCGGTATAGTGCTCCCTCACAATGACTCTCTGACAGTGCAGCACTCCCTCAGTACTGACCCTCCATCAGTATAGTGCTCCCTCACAATGACTCTCTGACAGTGCAGCACTCCCTCAGTACTGACCCTCCATCAGTATAGTGCTCCCTCACAATGACTCTCTGACAGTGCAGCACTCCCTCAGTACTGACCCTCCATCAGTATAGTGCTCCCTCACAATGACTCTCTGACAATGCAGCACTCCCTCAGTACTGACCCTCCATCAGTATAGTGCTCCCTCACAATGACTCTCTGACAATGCAGCACTCCCTGAGTACTGACCCTCCATCAGTATAGTGCTCCCTCACAATGACTCTCTGACAATGCAGCACTCCCTCAGTACTGACCCTCCATCAGTCTAGTGCTCCCTCACAATGACTCTCTGACAATGCAGCACTCCCTCAGTACTGACCCTCCATCAGTATAGTGCTCCCTCACAATGACTCTCTGACAATGCAGCACTCCCTCAGTACTGACCCTCCATCAGTCTGGTGCTCCCTCACAATGACTCTCTGACAATTCAGCACTCCCTCAGTACTGACCCTCCATCAGTATAGTGCTCCCTCACAATGACTCTCTGACAGTGCAGCACTCCCTCAGTACTGACCCTCCATCAGTATAGTGCTCCCTCACAATGACTCTCTGACAGTGCAGCATTCCCTCAGTACTGACCCTCCATCAGTCTAGTGCTCCCTCACAATGACTCTCTGACAATGCAGCACTCCCTCAGTACTGACCCTCCATCAGTCTAGTGCTCCCTCACAATGACACTCTGACAATGCAGCACTCCACCAGTACTGACCCTCCATCAGTATAGTGCTCCCTCACAATGACTCTCTGACAGTGCAGCACTCCCTCAGTACTGACCCTCCATCAGTATAGTGCTCCCTCACAATGACTCTCTGACAGTGCAGCATTCCCTCAGTACTGACCCTCCATCAGTCTAGTGCTCCCTCACAATGACACTCTGACAATGCAGCACTCCACCAGTACTGACCCTCCATCAGTATAGTGCTCCCTCACAATGACTCTCTGACAATGCAGCACTCCCTCAGTACTGACCCTCCATCAGTATAGTGCTCCCTCACAATGACTCTCTGACAATGCAGCATTCCCTCAGTACTGACCCTCCATCAGTCTAGTGCTCCCTCACAATGACACTCTGACAATGCAGCACTCCACCAGTACTGACCCTCCATCAGTATAGTGCTCCCTCACAATGACTCTCTGACAATGCAGCACTCCCTCAGTACTGACCCTCCATCAGTATAGTGCTCCCTCACAATGACTCTCTGACAATGCAGCACTCCCCCAGTACTGACCCTCCATCAGTATAGTGCTCCCTCACAATGACTCTCTGACAATGCAGCACTCCCCCAGTACTGACCCTCCATCAGTATAGTGCTCCCTCACAATGACTCTCTGACAATGCAGCACTCCCTCAGTACTGACCCTCCATCAGGATAGTGCTCCCTCACAATGACTCTCTGACAGTGCAGCACTCCCTCAGTACTGACCCTCCATCGGTATAGTGCTCCCTCACAGTGACTCTCTGACAATGCAGCACTCCCCCAGTACTGACCCTCCATCAGTAAAGTGCTCCCTCACAATGACTCTCTGACAATGCAGCACTCCCTCAGTACTGACCCTCCATCAGTATAGTGCTCCCTCACAATGACTCTCTGACAGTGCAGCACTCCCTCAGTACTGACCCTCCATCAGTATAGTGCTCCCTCACAATGACTCTCTGACAATGCAGCACTCCCCCAGTACTGACCCTCCATCAGTATAGTGCTCCCTCACAATGACTCTCTGACAATGCAGCACTCCCTCAGTACTGACCCTCCATCAGTAAAGTGCTCCCTCACAATGACTCTCTGACAGTGCAGCACTCCCTCAGTACTGACCCTCCATCAGTATAGTGCTCCCTCACAATGACTCTCTGACAATGCAGCACTCCCTCAGTACTAACCCTCCATC
Source organism: Heterodontus francisci (assembly GCF_036365525.1). Classification (NCBI taxonomy): domain Eukaryota; kingdom Metazoa; phylum Chordata; class Chondrichthyes; order Heterodontiformes; family Heterodontidae; genus Heterodontus; species Heterodontus francisci. Next base: position 3,255,527 of record NC_090417.1, read on the forward strand.
AGTATAGTGCTCCCTCACAATGACTCTCTGACAATGCAGCATTCCCTCAGTACTGACCCTCCATCAGTATAGTGCTCCCTCACAATGACTCTCTGACAATGCAGCACTCCCTCAGTACTAACCCTCCATCAGTATAGTGCTCCCTCACAATGACTCTCTGACAATGCAGCACTCCCTCAGTACTGACCCTCCATCAGTATAGTGCTCCCTCACAATGACTCTCTGACAATGCAGCACTCCCTCAGTACTGACCCTCCATCAGTATAGTGCTCCCTCACAATGACTCTCTGACAATGCAGCACTCCCTCAGTACTGACCCTCCATCAGTATAGTGCTCCCTCACAATGACTCTCTGACAATGCAGCACTCCCTCAGTACTGACCCTCCATCAGTATAGTGCTCCCTCACAATGACTCTCTGACAGTGCAGCACTCCCTCAGTACTGACCCTCCATCAGTATAGTGCTCCCTCACAATGACTCTCTGACAATGCAGCACTCCCTCAGTACTGACCCTCCATCAGTACAGTGCTCCCTCACAATGACTCTCTGACAATGCAGCACTCCCTCAGTACTGACCCTCCATCGGTATAGTGCTCCCTCACAATGACTCTCTGACAATGCAGCACTCCCTCAGTACTGACCCTCCATCAGTATAGTGCTCCCTCACAATGACTCTCTGACAATGCAGCACTCCCTCAGTACTGACCCTCCATCAGTATAGTGCTCCCTCACAATGACTCTCTGACAGTGCAGCACTCCCTCAGTACTGACCCTCCATCAGTATAGTGCTCCCTCACAATGACTCTCTGACAATGCAGCACTCCCTCAGTACTGACCCTCCATCAGTATAGTGCTCCCTCACAATGACTCTCTGACAATGCAGCTTACCCTCAGTACTGACCCTCCATCAGTATAGTGCTCCCTCACAATGACTCTCTGACAATGCAGCACTCCCTCAGTACTGACCCTCCATCAGTATAGTGCTCCCTCACAATGACTCTCTGACAATGCAGCATACCCTCAGTACTGACCCTCCATCAGTATAGTGCTCCCTCACAATGACTCTCTGACAGTGCAGCGCTCCATCAATACTAACCCTCCTGCAAGCCTATCCTGTCTTATGTGCTCTCTCTCCTAACTCTGGCCTCCTGTCCACCCTCGCCTCACTTTGCTCTCTCCTGGCTGGCAAGACCTCAGCAAACTTGGCCCCACACTCTGGAACACTCTCCCCTAAACCCCTCCCTCTTGCTGCCCCTCACTTCTAGTCCCTCTTCAAGCCTTGCATCTTTGACCATACTTCAGTCACCAATCCTAACTCTTTCCATCGCTGCTCATGATCACTATTGCTCTTTTGTCAAGTTTTGGTACGTTAAAGGGAGCTTTATAAATGCAAATATTTTGGTTAATTGGAGAGAGGCGTTACTTCCAAATTTGTTGGCTTTCGAGTAACTCCTTCACAGTTTAGTCCACGAATGACTGAAAATGAAGAGTTGCTATTCCTCCCATCTCCTATTGCAGTCTAAGAGTGCAGCTCTTACAGAGACAGCAATAAGGGCTCCCAAACAGATCTTACTACCCATTGCTTCAGCTACCCTCAAGAAGAAAATTCCCCGAAATGGAAACGGGAATGTTGGAGCTCATTCACAACTGGGATTTGTTATTTGCTCTCAGGTTGCGGGTGACACAGGAAAGGTTTCATTTATTACCCATTCCTGATTAAAATTATCGAATGTTACGGCACTGAATTAGGCCATTCTTTCCACAGTTACCGTGACAAGGTGGGATGTAATTTTATAGGGTTCTTTCACAACTGGGTGATTTGCTAGGTCATGCTTTACAGGGAATTAAGAGTTAATTGGGCAGTGAGGGACTGGAGTCACATGTAAGCTCGGATTGGGTCAGGGGTGACTGATTCCCTTTTCTGAATGACATCAGTGACCCCGCTGTGTTTTTATGGCAGTTGGGCAACAGTGCAGGATGTTGAGAGTCCAACATTCAGTGGGTCAGATCAGAGAGCACCAATATCTTTCTTAACGTGAGTTGCAAATGGGTTGCTTTACGACGAGGGGCAGTCAGTCCTGAGTAGATATTAGGCGTCTGCTGAGCAGAAGGGGACTGGGCATAATCGCATGTTGCTTTTCTGTGTGAGGGCCTTCCCAGATGAATTGCCTGTGCCTGCAGTCGTGCCACTGAACTTGTGCTCCACACCCAGCTTGCAAACGGAGCATAATATCACAAGATCTAAAAGAAAAAACCTTTTTCAAAGAAAAAGATATCAAAGTCAGGAACATCAGTCCAGAAAGTGCACAGGAGAAAAAGTTGTTCACTATATCCCCTTTGGTTTTATGGCCACAGTCAATAAATACTTGAGAGGGAAACATTTGTAGGGCTATGGAAAAAGAAGAGGGGAAAGGGACTGATTGGATAATTCTTTCAAAAAAACAGCACAAGCACGATGGGCCTAATGGCTGCCTTCTGTGCTGTATAATTCTATGACCATTCTGAGGCCCACTCAATTAGGCCTCTGGCTCAAGAGGTAATCTGGCTATGGCAGTGAGGTAATCTTGCCCTTTTAAATAGTTTTATACCCTATAAATAAACCAGAAATAAACATCTTACATATACTTACAGTTTATAGCAGTTTTCTTCTGTTGATTTATTATTCACTTTCCACAGTGGCACAAATTATTACCTCTTAATTCCAGGCTCAGAGCTCCAATGGGATGCGTTGACAACTGCCACTGAGGAGATGCGTGTGTTACAGACGCCACTTCACAGAAAAAGGTTTCTAAGATAATTATTTCTGTTGGTGACTCGTGTGGTGAATCCCCACCCGAGTTGGAGGCCTTATCTGAGAAAAACAAGCCTGCCTCCACCCTGGGCCTGCTGCTCCCATCACCATGGCAACTGCGGTCTCACAGGTCTGCATCTGCACATGTATCTCGCTGGCAAGCAGCTGCTTCCCAAGGGAGCAGCAATCACTAGAAAATGTCTGCTTGCTCCTCAAATACTTTATCCAGCTGGCTGCAGTGGATAAAACCCTGCACACTTCACAAGCAGCAGAAAGCGACAGCAGTCAAAACCTCTGGCAACAGGGCAGCTGTGCAGCCCGCAAACCCCACACACTTCACAACTCACAGCACACCGTCTCGCTTTCATCCAAGCGTGCCTGCCTGCCGAGGCCGGATGATTTTTAATTCAGCTGCTTGTGACCTCAGGAATTCAGACCTTCACCACTATTGCAAATGTAAAGTGCCTGAAGGAGCGAGAGAGCGTGTGGGACCCATCCTCAGCCCCATTCAGGAGTGCCTCCAAAGTCATTGCTCTATTCGGAGCCAAGTTCAGTGGGTAAAGGAATCACAACAGCAACAAATTGCATTTATATAGTGCCTTTAACAGAGTAAAATGTCCCAAGGTGCTTCACAAGAGTTTTACCAAAAATAAATTGACACGAAGTCACATAAGGAGATATTCAGGGCTAATTAGAGAGCTCTTTCAAAGAGCTCAATGATTGGAGATCTCTGCCTGTGTCTAAACTCACACCAAGTCCTGTCCACTCATCACTCCTGTGCTTGCTGACCAACTTTGGCTGGCAGCGCCTTGATTTTTACATTTCTCATCCTTGCTTTCAAATCCCTCTCTGGCCTCACCCCCCTCCCTCGCTCTGTAACCTCCTCCAACCTCACATTCCCTCCACGATCTCGCCCCTCCTCAAATTTTGGCATCTCGAGTGTCCCCAATTTTAATTGCTCCACCATTGGCAGCTGTACCTTCAGCTGCCTGGGCCCTAAGCTCTGGAATTCCCTCTCTACACCTCTCTGCCTCTCTACCCCTTTAAGATGCTTCTTTAAAACCTACCTCTTTGGTCACCTGCCCTAATTTTGCTTTACTTACCTCATGGTCTAATTTTGCTTTGTAATGCTCCTTGGAACTTACATTAAAGGCATTATATGAATGTAAGTTGTTGTTGGATGATATCAGTCTGCTTGCTGTAAGGGACGGATGTGGATGGTGCCTGTGTCTGCCTGATTCACAAAGCCTCCTGTTAGAATCAACAGTGAGCGTTTGCTGATGTTGGTGCGTTTGGACGGTCAGGACCTCTGATTGGATTGGATCTTGTCTCTCCGTAGTGTTGTGTGTTTGATCAGTCTCGCTAGGAGAGATTACTAGTCTTTGGTAAGTTTTAACAATAACATATTAAAGAACTATACACAGCTTTACAGAAGTATGTCTAGCACCACTGAAGCCATGCTGCTTCTCCTCTCCAAGTCTCTCTTTCATGTCATTCCCTAACATCATCACAGCGGAAGGTGTTACATTGTCCCAGACATTAACCCTTTCAAACCCTTATACTAGATGGAGATGCTGATGGACACTCTCAACAGATAGAAGTCACAGAATTGCAAACAAGTACTGCATTTAATGTTTTTTTAAATTTAGAAATACACCACTGAAACAGGCCCTTTGGCCCACCAACTCTGTGCCGACCATCAACCACCCATTTATACTAATCCTACATTAATCCCATATTTCTACCACCTTCCCTCAATTCCCCTACCTACACTAGAGGCAATTTCAATGACCAATTTACCTATCAACCTGCAAGTCTTTGGCTGTGGGAGGAAACCGGAGCACCCGGCGGAAACCCACGCAGACACAGGGAGAACTTGCAAATTCCACACAGACAGTACCCAGAATCGAACCCAGGACACTGGAGCTGTGAGGCTGCGGTGCTAACCACTGCACCACCATGTTAACTTAATGTTAACTTAACATGTTATATGGTATGGCATAGATGGTACAGCAGAGAAACAGGTCATTAGGCCTAACACCGTGCATGTTTTAATGCTCCGCAGGACCTCCCCCCCCCCCACCCCCGACCCATCTTCAGTTTGCCCTATCGACATAGTCTTTTCCTTTCTCCCTTGTGTACTTAACTAGCTTCCCCTTATGTGCATCCATGCCATTTGCCTTAACCACAGCCTGTGGTAGTCAGTTCCATACTCTAACCACTCTCAGAGTTTGTGAAGAATAACTGCAAAATAAATGGGCCTTCCTTACATGTCAAATGTGGAGCAGTGTGCATAAAGGACACTTGAGAAAGTGTTTCAAGGACAAGCCACAAGGCCAAGCCCTCAAATACATATAACTTGACAAGACAGTAATGCACAAGGGTTTTTACAAATGTCCACCAGCCGAGTGTGGAAATATTAACTCAGAAATGTGAGTGAATTATTGAAAATGGAGAATGTTAGTGTCAAGCAATCAAACATTTCTCCATTTAATAAAAGAGCAATGCACCCATAATAATAAAAGCAAAACACTGCAGATGCTGGAAATCTGAAATAAAAACAGAAAGTGCTGGAAATATTCAGCAGGTCTGGCAGCATCATGGAGAGAGAAGCAGAGTTAACGTTTTAAGTCAGAACTGATGAAAAGTCACTGACCTGAAACGTTAACTCTACTTCTCTCTCCACAGATGCTTCTTGACCTGCTGAGTATTTGCAGCAATGAACCCATGTCAGAGGAAGCATTCACACCCACATCAGCATTTGGGGCACTGATGAAGCCAGTCTCCCTCCCCCTCCCGTGCCCCTCCACTCCCCATCCTGCTCTACCTCACAGTCTCCACCGCCCCGTGCCTCCTCCTGCTGTACACAAACAGTCTCTTGCTGTATATCCACAGCCTCTTGCTGTATAAATACACACACACACAAACTGTCTTTTCAGTAGATACATATAGTCTCTTGCTCTATATATACTTAGCCTCTTGCTGTATACACATAGTGTCTTGCTGTATGCACGCATTCTCTTGTTGTAGTACACAGAACCTCCTGCTGCATACAAATAGCCTCTTGCTGTATGCAAACAGCCTCTTGCTGTAGATACACACAGTACCTTGCTGTGTACACACAACCTCTTCCTGTATAAACCGTTTCTTGCAGTATACACACAGATTCTCGCTGTAGAGACACACAGACTCTTGCTGTATACACAGTCTCTCACTGTATACACACAGCCTCTCGCTCTAGAGACACACAGACTCTCACTGTATACACACTGTCTCTCACTGTATACACACAACCTCTCGCTGTAGAGACACACAGACTCTCGCTGTATACACAGTCTCTCACTGTATACACACAGCCTCTCGCTCTAGAGACACACAGACTCTCGCTGTATACACACTGTCTCTCGCTGTATACACAGTCTCTCACTGTATACACACAGCCTCTCGCTCTAGAGACACACAGACTCTCGCTGTATACACACAGCCTCTCACTGCAGAGACATGCAGACTCTCGCTGTATACACACTGTCTCTCACTGTATACACACAGCCTCTCACTGTAGAGACACACAGACTCACGCTGTATACACACTGTCTCTGACTGTATACACACAGCCTCTCGCTGTAGAGACACACAGACTCTCGCTGTATACACACAGCCTCTCGCTGTAGAGACATGCGGATTCTTGTTGTATACACACTGTCTCTCACTGTATACACACAGCCTCTCACTGTAGAGACACACAGACTCTCACTGTATACACACAGCCTCTCGCTGTCGAGACATGCAGACTCTCGTATACACACTGTCTCTCTGTATACACTTTTTGCTGTAGAGACATGCAGACTCTCATTGTATACACACAGCCTCTCACTGTTGAGACACACAGGCTCTCACTGTATACACACAGCCTCTCGCTGTAGAGATATGCAGACTCTCGCTGTATACACACTGTATCTCGCTGTATACACACTGTCTCTCACTATATACACACAGCCTCTCACTGTAGAGACACACAGACTCTCACTGTAAGCACACAGCCTCTCGCTGTATACACACTGTCTCTCACTGTATACACACAGCCTCTTGCTGTATACACACAGTCTCCTGCTGTAGATACATACAATCTATTGCAGTATATACACAGCCCCTTGCAGTATACACACAGTCTCCTGCTGCAGATACATACAATCTATTGTAATATACACACAGCCTCTGGCTACATACACACAGCCTCTTGCTGTACTCATACAGTCCACTGCTGTAGATACACAGCCTTTCGCTGTATACACAGAGCCTCTTGCTGTATACGCAGACTCTTGATATAGATTCACGCAGCCTCTCGGTGTATACACATATTCTCTTGCTGTATACACACAGTCCCTTGATGTAGATACATACAGTCTCTTGCTGTTTACACACAGTCTTTTGCTGTAGAATAAAACAGCCACTCCAGGTATACACACAGTCTCTTGCTGCAGATACAGACAGCCCTTTGCTGTATACATAGAGCCTCTTGCTGTATACACATTGACTCTTGCTTTATACACAACATCTCTTGATATAGATAGACACAGTCTCTAGGTGAATACAGACAGCCTCTTGCTGTTTACACACAGTCTCTTGCTATAAACACAGAGCTTATTGTTATAGAGACATACATCCTCTTGCTGTAAATACACACATCTTACTGAAGGTGCACACAGTCTCTTGCTGTATGCTCACAGCCACTTGCTGGGGAAGCACAGTCTCTTGATATAAATACACACAGCCTCTTGGCGTATATGCACAGTCTCTTGCTGTGTACAGATAGCCTCTTCCAGTATACACGCAGTCTCCAGCTGTAGATGCACACAGTCTCTAGGTGTAATCACACAGCTTCTTGCTGTATACACACAGCCTCTTGATGTAGATACACACAGTCTCTTGCTGTAGAGACACACATCTTCTTGCTGTAGCTGCCACAGAACCTCTTGCTGTAGACACACAGTCTCTTGCTGTCGACACACAATCTACTGCTACCCACAAACAGCCTCTTGCTTTCGATTTAGCAGGATTTAGCATTTCGGGAACAGTGACCATAATTCTGAAAGTTTTAAGGTACTTTTGGATAAGGATAAGAGTAGTCCTCGGGTGAAGGTGCTAAATTGGGGGAAGGCTAATTATAACAATATTAGGCAGAAACTGAAGAATTAGATTGGAGGCGGCTGTTTGAGGGTAAATCAACATCTGACATGTGGGAGTCTTTCAAACGTCAGTTGAGTAGAATCCAGGACCAGCACATTCTTATGAGGAAGAAGGATAAGTTTGGCAAGTTTCGGGAACCTTGGATAACGTGGGATATTGTGAGCCTAGTTAAAAAGAAAAAGGAAGCATTCGTAAGGGCTGGAAAGCTAGGAACAGACGAATCCCTTGAGGAAGATAAAAGACAGTAGGAAGGAACTTAAGCAAGGAGTCAGGAGGGCTAAAAGGGGTCATGAAAAGTTATTGGCAAACAGGATTAAGGAAAATCCCAAGGCTTTTTATACATATATAAAGAGCAAGAGGGTAACTTGGGAAAGGGTTGGCCCACTCAAGGACAGAGAAGGGAATCTATGTGTGGAGCCAGAGGAAATGGGCGAGGTACTAAATGAGTACTTTGCATCAGTATTCACCAAAGAGAATGACTTGGTGGATGATGAGCCTAGGGAAGGGAGTGTAGATAGTCTCAGTCATCTCATTCTCAAAAATGAGGTGGTGTTGGGTGTCTTGCAAAGCATTAAAGTAGATAAATCCCCAGGGCCTGATGGGATCTACCTCAGAATACTGAGGGAGGCAAGGGAAGAAATTGCTTGGGCCTTGACAGAAATCTTTGCATCCTCATTGGCTACAGGTGAGGTCCCAGAGGACTAGAGAATAGCCAATGTTGTTCCTTTGTTTAAGAAGGGTAGCAAGGATAATCCAGGAAATAATAGGCCGGTGAGCCTTACGTCAGTGGTAGGGAAATTATTAGAGAGGATTCTCCGGGACAGGATTTACTCCCATTTGGAAACAAATGGACTTATTAGCGAGAGGCAGCATGGTTTTGTGAAGGGGAGGTCGTGTCTTACTAATTTGATTGAGTTATTTGAGGAAGTGACAAAGATGATTGATGAAGGAAGGGCAGTGGATGTTATCTATATGGACTTCAGTAAAGCCTTTGACAAGTTCCCTCATGGCAGACTGGTACAAAAGGTGAAGTCACACGGGATCAGAGGTGAGCTGGCAAGATGGATACAGAACTGGCTCGGTCATAGAAGACAGAGGGTAGCAGTGGAAGGGTGCTTTTCTGAATGGAGGGATGTGACTAGTGGTGTTCCGCAGGGATCAGTGCTGAGACCTTTGCTGTTTGAAGTATATATAAATGATTTGGAGGAAAATGGAGCTGGTCTGATTTGTAAGTTTGCAGACAACACAAAGGTTGGTAGAGTTGCGGATAGTGATGAGGATTGTCAGAGGATACAGCAGGATATAGATCGGTTGGAGACTTGGGCGGAGAAATGGCAGATGGAGTTTAATCCGGACAAATGTGAGGTAATGCATTTTGGAAAGTCTAATACAGGTGGGAAGTATACAGTAAATGGCAGAACCCTTAGGAGTATTGACAGGCAGAGAGATCTGGGCGTACAGGTCCACAGGTCACTGAAAGTGGCAACGCAGGTGGATAAGGTAGTCAAGAAGGCATACGGCATGCTTGCCTTCATCGGTCAGGGCATAGAGTATAAAAATTGGCAAGTCATGCTGCAGCTGTACAGAACTTTAGTTAGGCCACACTTAGAATATTGCGTGCAATTCTGATCGCCACACTACCAGAAGGACGTGGAGGCTTTGGAGAGGGTACAGAAGAGGTTTATCAGGATGTTGCCTGGTCTGGAGGGCATTAGCTATGAGGAGAGGTTGGATAAACTCGGATTGTTTTCACTGGAACGACGGAGGTGGAGGGGCGACATGATAGAGGTTGACAAAGTTATGAGCAGCATGGACAGAGTGGATAGTCAGAAGCTTTTTCCCAGGGTGCAAGAATCAGTTACTAGGAGACATAGGTTTAAGGTGAGAGGGGCAAAGTTTAGAGGGGATGTGCGAGGCAAGTTCTTTACACAGAGGGTGGTGAGTGCCTGGAACTTGCTGCCGGGGGAGGTGGTGGAAGCAGGTACGATAGCGACGTTTAAGAGGCATTTTGACAAATACACGAATAGGATGGGAATAGAGGGATACGGTCTCCGGAAGTGCAGAAGGTTTTACTTTAGGCCGTCATCAAGATCGGCGCAGGTTTGGAGGGCCGAATGGCCTGTTCCTGTGCTGTACTGTTCTTTGTTCTTTGTTCTATTCTCACAGCCTCTAGGTGTATACACACAGTCTCTTGGTGTAGACACACAGTCTCTTGGTGCAGATACACAGTCTCTTACTGTAGATACACACATCCTCTTGCTTTAGATACACACAGCCTCTAGGTGTATACACACAGTCTCTTGCTGTAAATACACAGTCTCTTGCTGTAAATACACAGTCTCTTGCTGTATACACACAGTCTCTTTCTGTAAATACACAGTCTCTTGCTGTGTACACACAGCCTCTTACTGGAGATACACACAGCCTCTTGCTTTAGATACACACAGTCTCTTGGTGTGTACACAGTCTCTTGTTGCATACACACAGCCTTTTGCTGTAGATGAACACAGCAGCCTGCTATAGACAGACAGTCTTTTGATGTATACAGACAGCCTCTTGCTGTAAATACAGACAGACTTTTGCTGTATACACAGTCTCTTGCTATAAACACTTGCCGTAAATACACGTCTTCTTGCTGTAGGCACACACTGTCTCATGCTGAATGCACACAGTCTCTTGTTGTTAATGTACAGCCTTTTGCTGTATCCAGGCACTCACTTTCTGTAGATTCGCATCCTCTTGCGGTACACATACAGCCTCTTGCTTCCAGTATACACACATTCTTCTGCTGTAGATTCACACAGTTTCATGCTGTATCCATACAGCCTCTTGTGGTATACACACACATCTTGATATAGATACACATAGTCTCTTTGTGTAGATACAGACTCTTGCTGTAAATAAACATAGTCTCTTGCTATAAACAGAGAAATTTGCTGTAGATACACTCATCTTGCTGTATGCACACAGTCTCTTGCTCTATGCACAGTCTCTTGCTGTATTTACATAAAGTCTATTGCTGTATACACACACACCTCTTGCTAAAAACACAAAGTGTCTTGCTGTATACACACAGACTCTTGCTATATACACAATGTCTGATGCTGTATATGCACAGCCTCTTGCTTTATACACATGACTGTTACTGTATATACACCATCTCTTGATGCAGATACACACAGCCTCTAACTATAGATACACACAGCCTCTTGCTGTGTACACACAATCTCATGCTGTAGATACATGCAGCCTCTTACTAATACTGAGCTATACTAAGATTGTATTAGGAACAGTATCAAAAATCAATATAAGCAACCACATATAAGGAATTTATTTAATTCTTGACATTATGAATGACGCAATTTGCAAATGTAGATGATCTCATTCGGTTGAGTAAATGAATGAGGTGGCTGCTGAATTTGTGTCATTGTCTTTCATTAAAATTTTATAATGAACATTGTGACATTGAGTCTCGACCTCAAACTGATTAACATTTCTTGAAATTCCACTGTAGAAAGTTTGGGCGTTCTTGGTAACTGTTGTTTGTCTAATTTATACATTCTAATTTAGCAATAACACAAAAATAACAGCATTTAAACCGTTGGACAGTCACTGAGTAGCTGGTTCTGTAAGAGGCTGAGGTTTATAAAGTTAACTTCACTGCGTGCTTGAATCAGCAGGTAACACTCCGTCAGCAGAAGCTGCTTAAAGAAGATCTGTTGTAGGAAATGTGATAACTTTGGTCAAACAGATTAAAGATCCTTTGACACAAATTGAGATTCCATCAGTTACACTAAGTGCTGGTCTGATTCAGAAAGGCTGTACAGAAAAATCTGCTCAGCAGGTCTCAGTTCCATAAAGGTAGTTAACTGCTCTTTTTGATATATATTAATGACGTGGACTTGGATAAATAGGGCATCATTTCAAAGTTTGCAGCTGACATGAAACATGTAAATGTAGTAAGCAATGAGGAGGATAGTAACAGACTTCAGCAGGATATTGACATACTGGTGAAATAGGCAGACACACGGCAGATGAAATTTAACGCAGAGAAGTGTGAAGTGCTACATTTTGTTAGGAAGTATGAGAATTGGCAGTATGAATGACATGGTACAATTTTAAAGAGGATACAGGAATAAAGAGATCTTGGGATCTATGTGTACAAATCTTTTGAAGGTGGCAGGACAAGATGAAAAGGCTGTTAAACAGGCAGACGGGGTCCTTGGATTTATTAATAGAGGCATAGATTACAAAAGCAAGGGAGTTATGCTAAACCTTTCTAAATCACTGGTTAGGCTTCAGCAAGAGAATTATGTTCCCATTCTAGGCATCACACTTCAGGAAGAATGTCAAGGCCTTGGAGAGGGTGTTGAGGAGATTTACAAGCAAGGTATCAGGGATAAGGGATTGCAGTTATGTAGAGAGACTAGAAAAGCTGGATTGTTGTCCTTACAGCAGGGAAGGTTAACAGGAGATTTGATAGACGTTCCAAGTCATGAAAGGTTTTCATAGAGTAAATAAGAGGAATCTGTTTCCAGTGGTAGAAGGGACAGTAACCAGAGGACACGGATTTAAGATGATTGGCAAAGGAAGCTGGGGAAAAGAGGAGAATTTTTTTACACAGAGAGTTGTTGTGATCTGGAATGCGCTGCCTCAAAGGGAATTGGATAAATACTTGAACAGGAAAATTTTTCAGGGGAATGGGAAAAGAGCAAGAGAGTGGAACGAATTGGGTAGATCTTTCAAAGAGCTGGCTCAGGCATGATGGGCTGAATGGCCTCCTTTTTTAGTGTATTATTCGATGATTCTGTCATTATTGATCTAATTTCATTGATGCCTCCAGTCGGGTGGACATCTCTCCTTCCAGCTGGGGTTGGGCCACCGCTCCTGGGGAGACATTCACCCAGTGTGTCGAAGATTACTGAAACTGCCTGATCAGGGATGATGCTGCCTTCTGTGTCTGAGTTTTTGGTATGTTCAGTATTACTTCATTTTACCTTTTGTGTAATGGAATAATTGAAAGCACCTCTGAAACCCTGATTCAGATGACAATCTTAAACGTCCAGCAGTAAACTGATGAAGCACTTTCAAAACTTTGAAAAATGACGAAAACTAAATCTTGCATTTCAATAGCGCCTTTCACAACCACTGAATGTCTCAAAGCGCCTTACAGCCAGTGAAGTTCTTTTGAAGTGTAATCACTTTTGTAATGTAGGCAGCCAATTTGTGTACAGCAAGATCCCACAAACTGCACCATGATAATGATCAGATAATCTGTATTTTGTGATGTTAGTTGAGGGAAAATTATCGGCCAGGAACTGGGGTCGCTCTCCTGTGAATATAGGATCTTCTAACGTCCACGTGAGCGGACAGATGGGGCCTCAGTTTAACATCTCATCCGAAAAACGGCACCCATGACAGTGCAACACTCCCTCAGTACTGCACTAGAGCGTCAGCCTGGATTTTAGTACTCAGGTCCCAGAGTGGGACTTAAACCCACAATCTTCTGACCCAGGAGTAAGGGTGCTATCAACATAGCCACGGCTGACACCTAAAATAAAACAAATATCATCAACAACTGTAAATCACAGTGTCGGTCCTCTCTACATTATGTGTTGCTACTCAATGCTCAACAGATAGAATTAAAAGTCCAGCGCAGTGTCAGCCATCTGCAGTAATGTGTTGTGTTTGCAAAAGTGCGCAGTAAAGTGGCTGAGTAATGCAGTGAGGTCAAAAGCTGCCCTTTGCCTCTGTGATCGGGCTATGATGGGATGGAAAGCCTGCTCTCTCCAGTGCTTTTTTATGCCATGTGTTTGAATTGAGTTCCTGGTGGATAAAGAGGCTGTAACAGTAAGTAACCATCATTCAGCTTTCATTTGGTAAATGCCCACAGTAAAGCCACAAATATCATTAGTTTTGCGAAAGAATATGCCAACACTGAACAGCGCGAGAACTCTCAGAGAAGCTAACCTGAAACAGCACAGAATCAGCATGAAATTACATCTAACCAGTGATATCCCCATCATGGGAAAAACTGACGCCAACACTGAATGCATAAAGACAAATCCATTCCCCAACACTGTGCTCATCCATGAGCATCAAGCTCAAACATAAAGTGCAGCAGAGCTGTTGGAGCTGTATTTTGGTGCCATTAAACTATCTGTCCAAGCCTAGGGAATGAATAAGCTTACAATTCCTGATATTGTCATGGCAAGTGTGGTGAATAAATGGGTACAGGACATACATAGTAAAGTTTACAAATGGCACTATGTTAGGAGGTTAGGAAGCTGGTGATAGGTTTGTGGTTGGCATCAGTTGCTAGACAGTTCGCATCAGTTTTAAGAGTTGATGGAAACAGAGCTGTGACGTACTCAATGCAAACAGAGTATCACAGCTCCAACAGCAGAATGCTCATTGATAAAGCTCTTACAATGACAGCCCAGCGAGTCGTCCTGAGCCCTCGATTACAATAGATCCCTGTAAACACTCCTATTCCGTATACAAACCATCTGAAAGTCTCAATTAGATTACAGCCTTGTCATTTCCTCCCATATCGACCTTATAACTAGGAGTTTGTATTACATAAAGTACAAAATCTGAGCTTTGCTAAAACAAGCTTTTTGAACATTCTGGGTTCTTGATATCAACAGCAAATAAGAACGTAAGGAATAGGAGCAGGAGTAAACCATTCATCTCCTCCAGTCTTCCCTGCCATTCAATACGATCATGGTTGATCTTCTGCCTTAGTTCCACGTTCCCATCCACTTCCCATATCCCTTGATTCCCTGACAGACCAAAAACTTGTCTATCCCAGCCTTAAATATACTTAACGCTGGAGCATCCACAACCCTCTGAGGTAGAGAACTCCAAAGATTCACAACCCTCTGAGCAAAGAAAATTTCTCCTCATCTCAGTTTTTTTTAAGGTCTTCATATCAAGGTTGAAATGTTTTCTCTGAAGCATCGCTTTATCTCAATTGGTCACTTAAAACCTGCTTTCATTGTGTGTCAGCTTGCCTCAGTGGTAGGGGCATGCTTAGCTTTGAGCAGACAGTGGTGGGTTCCAGCCCATAATCCAGGCTGAGGTAGATGTGTTAAACTGAATAAGATGTTAAACCCGGGATCCTGTCTGCTATGGGTCAAAAAGATCCCACAGTACTATTTCAGAGAAGAAACAGAGGAGTTCTTCTTGTCAAGATTTATCCCTCAACTAACACCACCAAAACGATCATCTGGTCATTCAACTCATTTGCAATGCACAAATTTGTTATGTTTGCTACAAATTAACAGTGTCTGTACTTCTGAGATGTTATGGGATGTGCTGGGCTAGTGAAAGCTGCTCTCTAAAATGCTACTTTCTCTTTATTTCCTCAATCCTCCCTGCAGAAGTAGGGTCCGCAGCAAAACGTCAAAGGTCAAGCATTGGGTCCTGGCCTTTCCCAGTGCCAGTCCATAGCCCCTGAATGGGAGGCATGTGGAAAATATCAGTGACACCTGCCCCCTCCAAATCTTTCCCCGTTCCTTCGGGAGAAATGTCTGAGCAGCTGTCCCTGGCAGGATGATTCACTGCGGGGTCATGTTGCACGCACTCCATGTAAACCTCTCCTCAAGATGTGTGGGCCCAGAGTGGCCAGTACCCTCCCAGTGCCTCGCTTTCTTCCTGTATCAGCCTAAAGTGTCATCGGCTATTTGGCTGTGGGAGCATCCCAGTCTTATTCTCACCCAAAGGGCTTGTACTTTCGATCACAAATCACAGGACTTTGATGAGAAGCAGGCCTGTGACCACCCCCCACCCCCCCCCCACCCCCAAACGGAAAAGAACTTACAATAAAAATCGACAAAATCGTCAGCAGTGATGATACGCAGAATGAATGCTGTCTATAAAAACAAAACAAGCTTCCAAAAGGAAAATATTTGACTCATGCTATTGTGCTTGAGCCTCAATCTCAAATGTTCTGAATATTTTACACAGTTTTGGTCTTGTCACAAAACTGTGCATAATCTCACCTTGAAGCTCCAGAAGCTCTCATCAAAATACAATTTGAAAAATGTTTCATTTTCAATTAAATCTAAATACTTCCAAAATTAATTTCTATTATCACTGTTCTATATAGTCAAGTGTTGGTGGAGGGTGCAACCCCCAGGACATTCTATATTTCATTCACAAAACTGCATGCTGGTGTGAAATATTACTGAACAGAAATAGACAGCAGTGTAACAATGAGAGGTAATAGCCAGCCTGAACACCAAAATGTACATATGCTGGAGAAAGACATGAATAACTTTACAATTCGGTTCATTTATCTGGCTATTGAAGGATGACTTTTTTTTTCCTCCCTTACATACTGAATCTAATCTCATTCCCCTTTTGACAGTCCCTGCTGTCACAGGAATCGCCCTCCGACATGTTAAGAAACAGAGGAATATGCACCTTCTGAACAGGAAGGGCAGTTGTCTTGCAAAGAAAAGAATGACAAAAAGCCGCAGAGTGTAACATTCATTTTATAGTTCCTCAGTGCTTACCGTTTAGCACGACCAGCTCTCTCTCTCTCTCTGTGCCTCTGCTAGTAGCTGCTATAGCATTGTGCACAGGCTGGGTACCAGAATATCTCTCTGTGTCCTTCGCTTTGTCAACCCAAATGCCTTTCTGTGCTGGAAGCTTCCAGCTTTGCAAAAAACAGCAAGCACATCCTTTTTGTTCCCAAATGCAACTTCAAATTTTAAAACAAAATAAATTCCGTGATGTTTCAAAGCTTGAAGCGAGTCAGTCTTCCCTGGGGAAAAGCAAAATGACTGAAAAAATTCTTTGCTGATTAAAAAGGTCCCTGGCGCGCCAAGTTGTACCCTTTGGTCCTCCCTCCTATTGCCAAAATTGAGGGAGATGCTATGACAAGGGCAGCAGTACAAGCTGCTAAATTCAGATTGTAATGTGCAGCCTGTTGCCTCCCTCCCAGCCGGTCATCAGCTGGGTAAATCCATTTCCAGAGAGAAGCAGGGGTGAGAGGTAGCATGACAAAGCAGTATCACCAACAGCACTGCTAAGACACAAAGCATACTTGCCATTTTAAGAATTCTCAATTCACCTGACAGCCAGAAAAATCACAGAAAGGTATGAAAGGAGATCTCAGCAGGGCAAGCATTGCCAGAGTAAAGTTGCTGCTTCAGTCGTGAATCTACTGAGACTCTGATAAGAACACATCTGTCTGTTGTCGCAGATTTATTATTTTTCAGGAAGGATAATAAGCCCTTTTCAAGGTCGTTGCACCATGGTTCCGTTCTATTTTCATTGTAGAAAAGCATTTCCTGTTTCAGTGACATCTCAAGCCCCCAACACATGGCCATCCATCCACAATCATCTTTTCCACCCCACAGTACAGCTTGATTACCTAGGCAACCATCTCAATGGTATGAAACCTTGCAGTGTTGATTTTAAATAGGTCAGTGATTTTGCTGAAGCATTTTGTTGTCACCAGCACCACACATTATTTGTAAAAAGAGACAAATTTCCTTGGAAAAGGGGAAAGCTGAACTCCAATGGACCAACTCACCTCCAGTCCTGATTAATTGCATACATCTCCTGATGATTGCATATAGTGACCCAAAAGGAAGCCTCTATAACCTGTCCATACTGTGGTAGTGTGTATATTCAGTGGGGTTCAATCCTTCACTACACTAGGCAGTGCACATCCCTCTCCCTAGCAGGGAGAGGGGAAAAACTACTCGCACAGTGTGAGTAATGTTCATTGTATATTTTTGCTAATTGTATATTAATTGTGTTTCATTGTATGCGGGTAGTAGCGAGGGATTCACTCGTGCTCCTATAAATAGGAACAGACTGAAACTGTGGCTGTTGGTTTAGGGGTTGCATTCTTGTAATGTGTATCTCTGCAAATAAATGCTAATAAAAGTGTGGAATGATTGGATCCAGTTCTATCCTTCACCACCTGGTATTCTGGAGTACAGCTTTGTAAATTCTTCTGGTCAAACTGTTACCAGTCACCATCAGAGCAGCAGGAAATTGCTGTGCTGGATTTGTGCAGAAACCACCCCACCGCTAAATAGTTAACTTCAAATTCCCATTAGCTTTCTCTAATGGGGCTATCGTCATTTTGAGGAGAAGGAGCTGGAAGTCAAGCATGTTGCTTGCGTTACCCCACATTGCCCATTACCTCAGATTGCTTGTGTGACCCCCAAGTTGCTTGTGTTTCTGGCTTGCCCTGAAACTCACAGGATTGTGTAATGTGTTCTTAATGTTGTCTGATGCAACATAAATGAGATGCATGGAGACATGTTGGTTGAAGACCTCAAGCAATTTTATTACAGCTAAAGTATAATATACAGTACAGAACAAACTATTTACAGAACCTTGGTGTGGCGTCTCTGAGAAGGTGCTGATATTTTACAAGCCAGAACCACTGAGATCCTGGAGGAACTGTGACTCAATGCTGATACCATCGGTCTCTTCTGCTGTAATTGGTACCTTGGTGACCTCGTGGATAGTAATGATGGTGAGGTCCTTACATGCTGGTAGTCCTGCCACTGCTGGTCCACGTGTGTCTACCAGGCAGAATATTTGTGGTTTCCATGCCGACTTGCCATACCTGCATTGTGTTGTTAGTGTGCCATTGCATGGGATGGGTGACCCATTGTTTGCAGATAACTTTGCATTTGTCGCTTGTATCATTGATTTCCAACGACTCCGGTACATATCCTTGAGGATTTGGACTGGTAGGATATTTGCACTAGCTCCAGTGTCAATCTTAACCCTGAGTGTGTGTTTGCCAACTTTCTTTGGGCACATGATGTTAATAGTGGTGAAAGCTTCCTGTTGTTTGACTTCATCAATGTGATGTGTCAGGTTCACAATGTGGAATGTTTGTTCATCATTTGACTGAGAATTGCTTCTCTCCAAGTCTTGTCTCAGATCTGTTCCATTGTGTACTTTGTGTATCGGCTTGCGTTTATGCAGGTTTCTGGCACTTTCCTTGCCTCTGTTGCCCTGTTGCTGTGCTTGTCGTCTGTTTGTTTGTGTTCTACTGTGACTTCTGGCTGCGTCTTTGGAGCCATTTTTCTTGCATAGGTGGGCCTAGCCTTCTGTGTACACCTTGCACAGATCTTGAAATGCAGGACAACTTCCCGGTTAGTGGGACAAACCACACTTACCACACAGCTTGTTTGCTTTTTTCAACCTGGTTATCGTGCCGATACTGTTGGCTGTACCTGGTGCTTGCAGATGTTGTTGTCCAGCTACAATGTCTTTGTATTTCCTGCCATCTTCGAGCACTGCATCAATGCTGTGACCTTTCTTTTTCCCCAAGAGGTCTTTCTGAGACCCTTCAATGAGTGTTGATAAAGTCACCAGCTCCATTAGTCACACTGACAGTTCAGTTTCTGAAAAATTGCATTCGTTGTCCTTCCTATGGTATCTACTTATGAACTGATTTCTAGATTCCTGTGGCTGTTCCCTGTAGGACATTAATTCCAGGCGATGAATTCCAAAATTCACTCTTAATTGGAACTGATCTTCAAGCACTTTCCATGTCTTTGTGGGATCTTCCTGGTCCTCTTCAGATAATCCAGAGGTATTGATTCTGTGGAACCCCTCATTTCTGACTGCTTTTAGGATTTTTACAGCCTGTTTTTCTGGTTCTGCAATCACTTGGTTTGTGAACAATAACTGCATTCTTTGTTTGAAAAGTTGGAACTCGGATAGGATATCCATGGCCTTTCAGTTCATGCTGGGAGATTTGGTACCCATCTTTCTGCTGTACTTTTTCTTTAAAACTTGCTTTAAGACTTATTCTGTGACTCTGTGCTGTTTCCCCTTTCAGAAACTCTCTGTTATTTGGACTAGCTGCTGGATTGGGAGGAGCAGGTGTTTGACAGTGCTCTGTGTTTATCTTGCTTGCAGCACTTAAGCCTGTCTGTTTATACAGCTGTTTAATAGCCAGTTGTTACAACTGACCACTCAAGACAAAGCCCCCAATCAAAGTATATGATTCTGATTGTGGTGGGAGAAATGCACTGTCAATTCAGTCGCATCCCTCCACAGATCACCTAACATATCACTTTAAACTTTCCAAATTAAAGAAAACCACAGCCAAATTGAACCATCTATTAACCCCCGAATGAGGCAAATCAAATCAGGTGTCTTTAGATTAACAAATTAATTCTTTAATTAGAAAAACTAAATTCTCAAACACGACTAAGATCTAAACAACATTTTAAAAAATAGTAAATACAATAAAGTCCATGCAGATTTACAGTCCTGCCGAAGTGGAATCTTCCAATGTGGAACATCCAAGATTGCTTGAAGTCCTCGCAGCCATCCGATGGGAATAAAAGAATGTCCAACATCCAAAGCTTCAACTCCTCATCTGTCCACTGTAGATCAACCACTCGCAAAAACTTTTCAATGAATCAATTTGGCTTTAGAATTTTTTGAGAGATAAAAGATTATCACAGTCTGACTTCCCTTCCTTCAGTTTAAATCAACAGAGATCTCTGTTTCACTCATGCTGGTCCAGCTGTCTGTCAGAACAGTCTGTCTCCACTAAAAAAAAAGTTCAAAAGATAATCGCAACATTGTATCTCAATCCTTCGTCTCTGAGTGGCTGTGTCCAGGGCAACCAGGATACACGAGCTGAACTTGGTTGGTTCCCTCTCTGTAGCGTTATATCCAACGGCAACCGGAATGCGCCTTCTTTATAACTCCTGCTAACTTCTGAGGCTTACTTGTTCTTAAAGCAGCACTGATTCTTTGCTGACTTAAAGACACACCGCATACATCCCGAAATAAAACACCAGGATCATAACACAGTTCAATAGCTTTTTTTTTGCTAGAGTTTGTTTATGTTCTTCATACTCAAGTGGTTTAATGTTTTTTAGGCTGTGACTGCATGAATGGAAACTTTTCTTCCCGCTCAAGTGATTTAATGATGTTTTTTTTACTTTGGCTGCATGAAGGGAGACTCTGCAGTGATCAGGGTTTACCAACACTTTTTGCAATTGGACGCTTCCTGTAATGGCGCCGACCTCGATCAGCCTGGGAGATAAGTCGGGTCTTCCCCTTTTTTTTTAACAGAATCTTTAAAAAATCAATCTTTTAAGCACTTCAAAGCTTGTTTTTCTTTAAACCAGTATCCCTCGACCGTCAGTACAATGACTCACCCCATTTAGTTACAGTCGGTCGTTCAGTGCTCTGTCTTCTACAGCTGGAGGTAAGTTCCCTTTTCCTTTATACTGTTTGGGCCAGTATTTCTGTGGAACTTTCTCTCTTTTAGTTATAGGAAGGGTCATTTTCAAAGCTGTTTTACCCATGGTCTTCAACTTAGACTTTGTCTTCTCACCACAGCTGTCACCATGTAATGAGTTTTTTATGTTGTCTGATGTAACAAAAATGAGATGCATGGAGTCCAGTTGGTTGAAGATCTCAAACAGATTTATTATAGCTAAGCTATTATATACTGTACAGAGCAACCAATTTACAGAACCTTCCTCTAGGTGTTACAGTTGCAGAGTGACTCGGGCTTTCAGTCACATGACTACATCCTGGCACTCAGCTCCTGAGCATACTAAGATCTTAGCAGGACATCACTCTTAAAGGCAATCATACAACAGACTGCATTGGGACTTCTTATGCAGGTTATAAAAGGAGCAAAATCTCTTGCTTGGAATATCCATGTTCTTTGCCCATCTTCACTGGTATCACCGCCCTCCACTCTCTCACTCAGGGCCCATCGTTCAGCAATGAGGTGAAACACTGACGTCAGCAGCTGATCAATTCCCCTCATGTCCACATATCCCAGTTCCTATCAGCAGGCCTCGGTGACAGTCAGCAGCAGGAGCCTTGCCCGGGTTCACCCTACCTTCCCACTGAGGAGGCTGGGACTATTTGCTGAGACCCATTCTTCTGGACCTCACATTTCACTAATTTGCCAAATGGACACCAATGTCAGGAAATAGTCATTATTTCTTGATTTTATAGGGTAAACAAGGTGAAACTGTTTGCACTGGCACGAGGGTTGGGAACCAGAGGACGCAGGATTTAGGCAATTGGCAAGAGCAGAGGTGAGAGGAGGAATGTTATTTACACAGTGAGTTGTTGTGATCTGGAATGCACCGCCTGAAAGGCCTGTGGAAGCAGATTCAATAGAAACTTTCAAAAGGGAATTGGATAAATACTTGAAGAGGAAAATTTTGCATGGGCTATGGGAAAGAGTTGGGACTAATTGGATTGCTCTTTCGATCGGTGAAATGGACTCCTTTGATCCTGTGCAAAACGAGAATTCTATGATAATAGTAATGGCTATCCAAGTTTGACTAATGGCACAATAGATTCCTTCAAGTGGCCATCCAATTTCCTTTTGAAATCATCCATTGTCTTCATTTCCACCCTCGTGGGCAGAAAGTCTCAGAACATTACCACTTGCTGCATGAAAAAATCCTTGCTCACATTCCCCCTGTGTCTCTTGCACAAAACTTTCAATCTGTGTCCCCTAGTGCTTGTACCATCAGATAGTGGGAACAATTTTTCCTTGCCTATCTTAACTAAGCCTGTCACCTGTTCACGTTCTGATTGTTGTGGGGGTGGCAGGGTGATTTGACTTGTGGTGTGTGCATGGATAGATACAATTTGGCTAGCGGGGGATGAAGTTGCTGCAATGGAATTTTCTGTCCCATTTGAACCTTGCACTATAACTGCACCCTAACCCACATCGCAGAAGGGAGACTCCAGTTGCACCATGCGACATTTTCATTTCGCACTTCAGCCTTCTCTGCCATTCTACATGGCATTCAGGAACAGAGTCGTGATTGTACCTAATTGGACTGCAGTCTGTCGACATCCATCTGCTAGTTGCTTGGTTACAGATTCACAGAGAACAGACTTTGTTCCTCCGTCTGGACCAGATCCAAACTAAGGCCCTAGAGGCTATGAACATTTCTGCTCAATCAATCAATACTGATTTTACTCTGGGGAGTAGGATTTATTCAAAGTTTCCACTGTTTAATAGACAACGATACAAATGACAATTTGACTTTTTAAAACTAAATGTCTGCAGTCAGGTTTCCTGCCCTCAGAATGGCATACAGTGTAGAAGTTCCCGACAATCGTGTGGCTTTTTGTGGGTCCAATGCATCTGCCCCAGAGAAAGGCCCCTTGCTACCAATGTTGACACTCTGAGACACCCAAGGACCCTGAAACAGTTCAAACACTCAGGCAGTGAAACACATTTTGTGTTTGCAGTGGTTGTATGTTGTAAGTAATCAAAATGGTAACCGGACCCTTGCTAGGTGTTTATAAAATTCTGAAATGATGCACCTTGGCAATCAATGGCTGATTCATCTCTTTGCCTCTGACATCTCCATCTCCATGTAATTTAACACAAATACACCAAATTCATTGTTCCTTACAAACCAATGGGCTCAGCCATGCAAAATTCACTGACTGGCACAGTGCAGACTGTTCACAGGAGCATAAAAACATATTCGTCTTGCCACAGAGCATTCAGGTCATTGCAAAGCAGAGTAGCATTAGTAACTAAAGGGACAAAGCAGTGTAGGACCAGTAACTAAAGAGACAGAGCGGTGTAGGAATGGTAACTAAAGAGACAGAGCAGTGTAGGACCAGTAACTAAAGAGACAGAGCAGTGTAGGACCAGTAACTAAAGGGACAGAGCAGTGTATGACCAGTAACTAAAGAGACAGAGCAGTGTAGGAATGGTAACTAAAGGGACAGAGCAGTGTAGGACCAGTAACTAAAGAGACAGAGCAGTGCAGGAATGGTAACTAAAGAGACAGAGCATTGCAGGAATGGTAACTAAAGGGACAGAGCAGTGTAGGACCAGTAACTAAAGGGACAGAGCAGTGTAGGACCAGTAACTAAAGAGACAGAGCAGTGTATGACCAGTAACTAAAGAGACAGAGCAGTGTCGGACCAGTAACTAAAGGGACAGAGCAGTGTAGGAATGGTAACGAAAGGGACAGAGCAGTGTATGACCAGTAACTAAAGAGACAGAGCAGTGTAGCAATGGTAACAAAAGGGACAGAGCAGTGTCGGACCAGTAACTAAAGAGACAGAACAGTGTATGACCAGTAACTAAAGGGACAGAGCAGTGTAGGAATGGTAACTAAAGGGACAGAGCAGTGTAGGACCAGTAACTAAAGAGACAGAGCAGTGTAGGACCAGTAACTAAAGAGACAGAGCAGTGCATGACCAGTAACTAAAGGGACAGAGCAGTGTAGGAATGGTAACTAAAGAGACGGAGCAGTGTAGGACCAGTAACGAAAGGGACAGAGCAGTGTAGGAATGGTAACTAAAGAGACAGAGCAGTGTAGGACCAGTAACTAAAGAGAAGGAGCAGTGTAGGACCAGTAACTAAAGAGACAGAGGAGTGTAGGAATGGTAACAAAAGGGACAGAGCAGTGTCGGACCAGTAACTAAAGAGACAGAACAGTGTATGAGCAGTAACTAAAGAGACAGAGCAGTGTAGGAATGGTAACTAAAGGGACAGAGCAGTGTAGGACCAGTAGCTAAAGAGACAGAGCAGTGTAGGACCAGTAACTAAAGAGACAGAGCAGTGTATGACCAGTAACTAAAGGGACAGAGCAGTGTAGGAATGGTAACTAAAGAGACGGAGCAGTGTAGGACCAGTAACGAAAGGGACAGAGCAGTGTAGGAATGGTAACTAAAGAGACAGAGCAGTGTAGGACCAGTAACTAAAGAGACGGAGCAGTGTAGGACCAGTAACTAAAGAGACAGAGCAGTGTAGGACCAGTAACTAAAGAGACGGAGCAGTGTAGGAATGGTAACTAAAGAGACAGAGCAGTGTAGGACCAGTAAGTAAAGAGAAGGAGCTGTGGAGGAATGGTAACTAAAGGGACAGAGCAGTGTAGGACCAGTAACTAAAGAGACAGAGCAGTGCAGGAATGGTAACTAAAGAGACAGAGCAGTGCATGACCAGTAACTAAAGGGACAGAGCAGTGTAGGACCAGTAACTAAAGGGACAAAGCAGTATAGGAATGGTAACTAAAGGGACAGAGCAGTGTAGGACCAGTAACTAAAGAGACAGAGCAGTGCAGGAATGGTAACTAAAGAGACAGAGCAGTGCATGACCAGTAACTAAAGGGACAGAGCAGTGTAGGACCAGTAACTAAAGGGACAAAGCAGTGTAGGACCAGTAACTAAAGAGACAGAGCAGTGTAGGACCAGTAACTAAAGAGAAGGAGCAGTGTATGACCAGTACCTAAAGAGACAGAGCAGTGTAGAACCAGTAACTAAAGAGACAGAGCAGTGTAGGACCGGTAACTGAAGAGACAGAGCAGTGTAGGAATGGTAACTAAAGAGACAGAGCAGTGTAGGACCAGTAACGAAAGAGACAGAGCAGTGTATGACCAGTAACTAAAGAAACAGAGCAGTGTAGGACCAGTAACTAAAGAGACAGAGCAGTGCAGGAATGGTAACTAAAGAGACAGAGCAGTGTAGGACCAGGAACTAAAGAGACAAAGCAGTGCAGGACCAGTAACTAAAGAGAAGGAGCAGTGTAGGACCAGTAACTGAAGAGACAGAGCAGTGTAGGACCAGTAACTAAAGAGAAGGAGCAGTGTATGACCAGTAACTAAAGAAACAGAGCAGTGTAGGACCAGTAACTAAAGAGACAGAGCAGTGTAGGACCAGTAACTAAAGAGAAGGAGCAGTGTATGACCAGTAACTGAAGAGACAGAGCAGTGTAGGACCAGTAACTAAAGAGAAGGAGCAGTGTATGACCAGTAACTGAAGAGACAGAGCAGTGTAGGACCAGTAACTAAAGAGACAGAGCAGTGTAGGAATTTTAACTAAAGAGACAGAGCAGTGTCGGACCAGGAACTAAAGAGACAGAGCAGTGTAGGACCAGTAACTAAAGAGACAGAGCAGTGTAGGAATGGTAACTAAAGAGACAGAGCAGTGTAGGACCAGTAACTAAAGAGAAGGAGCTGTGGAGGACCAGGAACTAAAGAGACAGAACAGTGTAGGACCAGTAACTAAAGAGACAGAGCAGTGTAGGACCAGTAACTAAAGAGAAGGAGCTGTGGAGGACCAGGAACTAAAGAGACAGAGCAGTGTAGGACCAGTAACTAAAGAGACAGAGCAGTGTATGACCAGTAACGAAAGAGACAGAGCAGTGTAGGACCAGTAACTAAAGAGAAGGAGCTGTGGAGGACCAGGAACTAAAGAGACAGAGCAGTGTAGGACCAGTAACTAAAGAGACAGAGCAGTGTAGGACCAGTAACTAAAGAGAAGGAGCTGTGGAGGACCAGGAACTAAAGAGACAGAGCAGTGTAGGACCAGTAACTAAAGAGACAGAGCAGTGTAGGACCAGTAACTAAAGAGACAGAGCAGTGTATGACCAGTAACGAAAGAGACAGAGCAGTGTAGGAATGGTAACTAAAGAGAAGGAGCAGTGTAGGACCAGTAACTAAAGAGAAGGAGCAGTGTAGGACCAGGAACAAAAGAGACAGCGCAGTGTCGGAATGGTAACTAAAGAGACAGAGCAGTGTAGGACCAGTAACTAAAGAGACAGAGCAGTGTAGGATCAGGAACTAAAGAGACGGAGCAGTGTCAGACCTGTAACTAAAGAGACAGAGCAGTGTAGGACCAGTAACTAAAGAGAAGGAGCAGTGTAGGACCAGGAACTAAAGTGACAGAGCAGTGTAGGAATGGTTACTAAAGAGACAGAGCAGTGTATGAACAGTAACTAAAGAGACAGAGCAGTGCAGGACCAGTAACTAAAGAGAAGGAGCAGTGTAGGAATGGTAACTAAATAGACAGAGCAGTGTATGAACAGTAACTAAAGAGACAGAGCAGTGCAGGACCAGTAACTGAAGAGAAGGAGCAGTGTAGGACCAGGAACTAAAGAGACAGAGCAGTGTAGGACCTCTAACTAAAGAGACAGAGCAGTGTAGGAATGGTAACTAAAGAGACAGAGCAGTGTATGAACAGTAACTAAAGAGACAGAGCAGTGCAGGACCAGTAACTAAAGAGAAGGAGCAGTGTAGGACCAGGAACTAAAGAGACAGAGCAGTGCAGGACCAGTAACTAAAGAGAAGGAGCAGTGTAGGACCAGGAACTAAAGAGAAGGAGCAGTGTAGGACCAGTAACTAAAGAGACAGATCAGTGTAGGAATGGTAACTGAAGAGACAGAGCAGTGTATGACCAGTAACTAAAGAGACAGAGCAGTGTAGGACCAGTAACTAAAGAGACAGAGCAGTGTAGGAATGGTAACTGAAGAGACAGAGCAGTGTAGGACCAGTAACTAAAGAGACAGAGCAGTGCAGGACCAGTAACTAAAGAGAAGGAGCAGTGTATGACCAGTAACTAAAGAGACAGAGCAGTGTAGGACCAGTAACTAAAGAGAAGGAGCAGTGTAGGACCAGTAACTGAAGAGACAGAGCAGTGTAGGACCAGTAACTAAAGAGAAGGAGCAGTGTATGACCAGTAACTAAAGAGACAGAGCAGTGTAGGACCAGTAAGTAAAGAGACAGAGCAGTGTAGGACCAGTAACTAAAGAGAAGGAGCAGTGTATGACCAGTAACTAAAGAGACAGAGCAGTGTAGGACCAGGAACTAAAGAGACAGAGCAGTGTAGGACCAGTAACTAAAGAGACAGAGCAGTGTAGGAATGGTAACTAAAGAGACAGAGCAGTGTAGGTCCAGTAACTAAAGAGACAGAGCAGTGTAGGACCAGTAACTAAAGAGACAGAGCAGTGTAGGAATGGTAACTAAAGAGACAGAGCAGTGTAGGACCAGTAACTAAAGAGACAGAGCAGTGTAGGACCAGTAACTAAAGAGACAGAGCAGTGTAGGAATGGTAACTAAAGAGACAGAGCAGTGTCGGACCAGTAACTAAAGAGAAGGAGCTGTGGAGGACCAGGAACTAAAGAGACAGAGCAGTGTAGGACCTCTAACTAAAGAGACAGAGCAGTGTAGGAATGGTAACTAAAGAGACAGAGCAGTGTATGAACAGTAACTAAAGAGACAGAGCAGTGCAGGACCAGTAACTAAAGAGAAGGAGCAGTGTAGGACCAGGAACTAAAGAGACAGAGCAGTGCAGGACCAGTAACTAAAGAGAAGGAGCAGTGTAGGACCAGGAACTAAAGAGAAGGAGCAGTGTAGGACCAGTAACTAAAGAGACAGAGCAGTGTAGGAATGGTAACTGAAGAGACAGAGCAGTGTATGACCAGTAACTAAAGAGACAGAGCAGTGTAGGACCAGTAACTAAAGAGACAGAGCAGTGTAGGAATGGTAACTGAAGAGACAGAGCAGTGTAGGACCAGTAACTAAAGAGACAGAGCAGTGCAGGACCAGTAACTAAAGAGAAGGAGCAGTGTAGGACCAGGAACTAAAGAGAAGGAGCAGTGTAGGAATGGTAACTGAAGAGACAGAGCAGTGTATGACCAGTAACTAAAGAGACAGAGCAGTGTAGGACCAGTAACTAAAGAGAAGGAGCAGTGTAGGACCAGTAACTGAAAAGACAGAGCAGTGTATGACCAGTAACTAAAGAGACAGAGCAGTGTAGGACCAGTAACTAAAGAGACAGAGCAGTGTAGGACCAGTAACTAAAGAGAAGGAGCAGTGTATGACCAGTAACTAAAGAGACAGAGCAGTGTAGGACCAGGAACTAAAGAGACACAGCAGTGTAGGACCAGTAACTAAAGAGACAGAGCAGTGTAGGAATGGTAACTAAAGAGACAGAGCAGTGTAGGACCGGTAACTAAAGAGACAGAGCAGTGTAGGAATGGTAACTAAAGAGACAGAGCAGTGTAGGACCAGTAACTAAAGAGACAGAGCAGTGTAGGACCAGTAACTAAAGAGACAGAGCAGTGTAGGAATGGTAACTAAAGAGACAGAGCAGTGTAGGACCAGTAACTAAAGAGAAGGAGCTGTGGAGGACCAGGAACTAAAGAGACAGAGCAGTGTAGGACCAGTAACTAAAGAGAAGGAGCAGTGTAGGACCAGGAACTAAAGAGACGGAGCAGTGTAGGATCAGGAACTTAAGAGACGGAGCAGTGTCAGACCTGTAACTAAAGAGACAGAGCAATATAGGACCAGTAACTAAAGAGAAGGAGCAGTGTAGGACCAGGAACTAAAGAGACAGAGCAGTGTAGGAATGGTAACTAAAGAGACAGAGCAGTGTAGGAATGGTTACTAAAGAGACAGAGCAGTGTATGAACAGTAACTAAAGAGACAGAGCAGTGCAGGACCAGTAACTAAAGAGACAGAGCAGTGCAGGACCAGTAACTAAAGAGAAGGAGCAGTGCAGGATCAGTAACTAAAGAGAAGGAGCAGTGTAGGACCAGGAACTAAAGAGACAGAGCAGTGTAGGACCAGGAACTAAAGAGACAGAGCAGTGCAGGACCAGTAACTAAAGAGAAGGAGCAGTGTAGGACCAGGAACTAAAGAGAAGGAGCAGTCTAGGACCAGTAACTAAAGAGACAGAGCAGTGTAGGAATGGTAACTGAAGAGACAGAGCAGTGTAGGACCAGTAACTAAAGAGACAGAGCATTGCAGGACCAGTAACTAAAGAGAAGGAGCAGTGTCGGACCAGGAACTAAAGAGAAGGAGCAGTGTAGGAATGGTAACTGAAGAGACAGAGCAGTGTATGACCAGTAACTAAAGGGACAGAGCAGTGTAGGAATGGTAACTAAAGAGACAGAGCAGTGTAGGAATGGTAACTGAAGAGACAGAGCAGTGTAGGACCAGTAACTAAAGAGACAGAGCAGTGTAGGACCAGTAACTAAAGGGACAGAGCAGTGTAGGACCAGTAACTAAAGAGACAGAGCAGTGTAGGACCAGTAACTAAAGAGACAGAGCAGTGCAGGACCAGTAACTAAAGAGACGGAGCAGTGTATGACCAGTAACTAGAGGGACAGAGCAATGTAGGACCAGTAACTAAAGAGACAGAACAGTGTATGACCAGTAACTAAAGGGACAGAGCAGTGTAGGAATGGTAACTAAAGGGACAGAGCAGTGTAGGACCAGTAACTAAAGAGACAGAGCAGTGTAGGACCAGTAACTAAAGAGACAGAGCAGTGCATGACCAGTAACTAAAGGGACAGAGCAGTGTAGGAATGGTAACTAAAGAGACGGAGCAGTGTAGGACCAGTAACGAAAGGGACAGAGCAGTGTAGGAATGGTAACTAAAGAGACAGAGCAGTGTAGGACCAGTAACTAAAGAGAAGGAGCAGTGTAGGACCAGTAACTAAAGAGACAGAGGAGTGTAGGAATGGTAACAAAAGGGACAGAGCAGTGTCGGACCAGTAACTAAAGAGACAGAACAGTGTATGAGCAGTAACTAAAGAGACAGAGCAGTGTAGGAATGGTAACTAAAGGGACAGAGCAGTGTAGGACCAGTAGCTAAAGAGACAGAGCAGTGTAGGACCAGTAACTAAAGAGACAGAGCAGTGTATGACCAGTAACTAAAGGGACAGAGCAGTGTAGGAATGGTAACTAAAGAGACGGAGCAGTGTAGGACCAGTAACGAAAGGGACAGAGCAGTGTAGGAATGGTAACTAAAGAGACAGAGCAGTGTAGGACCAGTAACTAAAGAGACGGAGCAGTGTAGGACCAGTAACTAAAGAGACAGAGCAGTGTAGGACCAGTAACTAAAGAGACGGAGCAGTGTAGGAATGGTAACTAAAGAGACAGAGCAGTGTAGGACCAGTAAGTAAAGAGAAGGAGCTGTGGAGGAATGGTAACTAAAGGGACAGAGCAGTGTAGGACCAGTAACTAAAGAGACAGAGCAGTGCAGGAATGGTAACTAAAGAGACAGAGCAGTGCATGACCAGTAACTAAAGGGACAGAGCAGTGTAGGACCAGTAACTAAAGGGACAAAGCAGTATAGGAATGGTAACTAAAGGGACAGAGCAGTGTAGGACCAGTAACTAAAGAGACAGAGCAGTGCAGGAATGGTAACTAAAGAGACAGAGCAGTGCATGACCAGTAACTAAAGGGACAGAGCAGTGTAGGACCAGTAACTAAAGGGACAAAGCAGTGTAGGACCAGTAACTAAAGAGACAGAGCAGTGTAGGACCAGTAACTAAAGAGAAGGAGCAGTGTATGACCAGTACCTAAAGAGACAGAGCAGTGTAGAACCAGTAACTAAAGAGACAGAGCAGTGTAGGACCGGTAACTGAAGAGACAGAGCAGTGTAGGAATGGTAACTAAAGAGACAGAGCAGTGTAGGACCAGTAACGAAAGAGACAGAGCAGTGTATGACCAGTAACTAAAGAAACAGAGCAGTGTAGGACCAGTAACTAAAGAGACAGAGCAGTGCAGGAATGGTAACTAAAGAGACAGAGCAGTGTAGGACCAGGAACTAAAGAGACAAAGCAGTGCAGGACCAGTAACTAAAGAGAAGGAGCAGTGTAGGACCAGTAACTGAAGAGACAGAGCAGTGTAGGACCAGTAACTAAAGAGAAGGAGCAGTGTATGACCAGTAACTAAAGAAACAGAGCAGTGTAGGACCAGTAACTAAAGAGACAGAGCAGTGTAGGACCAGTAACTAAAGAGAAGGAGCAGTGTATGACCAGTAACTGAAGAGACAGAGCAGTGTAGGACCAGTAACTAAAGAGAAGGAGCAGTGTATGACCAGTAACTGAAGAGACAGAGCAGTGTAGGACCAGTAACTAAAGAGACAGAGCAGTGTAGGAATTTTAACTAAAGAGACAGAGCAGTGTCGGACCAGGAACTAAAGAGACAGAGCAGTGTAGGACCAGTAACTAAAGAGACAGAGCAGTGTAGGAATGGTAACTAAAGAGACAGAGCAGTGTAGGACCAGTAACTAAAGAGAAGGAGCTGTGGAGGACCAGGAACTAAAGAGACAGAACAGTGTAGGACCAGTAACTAAAGAGACAGAGCAGTGTAGGACCAGTAACTAAAGAGAAGGAGCTGTGGAGGACCAGGAACTAAAGAGACAGAGCAGTGTAGGACCAGTAACTAAAGAGACAGAGCAGTGTATGACCAGTAACGAAAGAGACAGAGCAGTGTAGGACCAGTAACTAAAGAGAAGGAGCTGTGGAGGACCAGGAACTAAAGAGACAGAGCAGTGTAGGACCAGTAACTAAAGAGACAGAGCAGTGTAGGACCAGTAACTAAAGAGAAGGAGCTGTGGAGGACCAGGAACTAAAGAGACAGAGCAGTGTAGGACCAGTAACTAAAGAGACAGAGCAGTGTAGGACCAGTAACTAAAGAGACAGAGCAGTGTATGACCAGTAACGAAAGAGACAGAGCAGTGTAGGAATGGTAACTAAAGAGAAGGAGCAGTGTAGGACCAGTAACTAAAGAGAAGGAGCAGTGTAGGACCAGGAACAAAAGAGACAGCGCAGTGTCGGAATGGTAACTAAAGAGACAGAGCAGTGTAGGACCAGTAACTAAAGAGACAGAGCAGTGTAGGATCAGGAACTAAAGAGACGGAGCAGTGTCAGACCTGTAACTAAAGAGACAGAGCAGTGTAGGACCAGTAACTAAAGAGAAGGAGCAGTGTAGGACCAGGAACTAAAGTGACAGAGCAGTGTAGGAATGGTTACTAAAGAGACAGAGCAGTGTATGAACAGTAACTAAAGAGACAGAGCAGTGCAGGACCAGTAACTAAAGAGAAGGAGCAGTGTAGGAATGGTAACTAAATAGACAGAGCAGTGTATGAACAGTAACTAAAGAGACAGAGCAGTGCAGGACCAGTAACTGAAGAGAAGGAGCAGTGTAGGACCAGGAACTAAAGAGACAGAGCAGTGTAGGACCTCTAACTAAAGAGACAGAGCAGTGTAGGAATGGTAACTAAAGAGACAGAGCAGTGTATGAACAGTAACTAAAGAGACAGAGCAGTGCAGGACCAGTAACTAAAGAGAAGGAGCAGTGTAGGACCAGGAACTAAAGAGACAGAGCAGTGCAGGACCAGTAACTAAAGAGAAGGAGCAGTGTAGGACCAGGAACTAAAGAGAAGGAGCAGTGTAGGACCAGTAACTAAAGAGACAGATCAGTGTAGGAATGGTAACTGAAGAGACAGAGCAGTGTATGACCAGTAACTAAAGAGACAGAGCAGTGTAGGACCAGTAACTAAAGAGACAGAGCAGTGTAGGAATGGTAACTGAAGAGACAGAGCAGTGTAGGACCAGTAACTAAAGAGACAGAGCAGTGCAGGACCAGTAACTAAAGAGAAGGAGCAGTGTATGACCAGTAACTAAAGAGACAGAGCAGTGTAGGACCAGTAACTAAAGAGAAGGAGCAGTGTAGGACCAGTAACTGAAGAGACAGAGCAGTGTAGGACCAGTAACTAAAGAGAAGGAGCAGTGTATGACCAGTAACTAAAGAGACAGAGCAGTGTAGGACCAGTAAGTAAAGAGACAGAGCAGTGTAGGACCAGTAACTAAAGAGAAGGAGCAGTGTATGACCAGTAACTAAAGAGACAGAGCAGTGTAGGACCAGGAACTAAAGAGACAGAGCAGTGTAGGACCAGTAACTAAAGAGACAGAGCAGTGTAGGAATGGTAACTAAAGAGACAGAGCAGTGTAGGTCCAGTAACTAAAGAGACAGAGCAGTGTAGGACCAGTAACTAAAGAGACAGAGCAGTGTAGGAATGGTAACTAAAGAGACAGAGCAGTGTAGGACCAGTAACTAAAGAGACAGAGCAGTGTAGGACCAGTAACTAAAGAGACAGAGCAGTGTAGGAATGGTAACTAAAGAGACAGAGCAGTGTCGGACCAGTAACTAAAGAGAAGGAGCTGTGGAGGACCAGGAACTAAAGAGACAGAGCAGTGTAGGACCTCTAACTAAAGAGACAGAGCAGTGTAGGAATGGTAACTAAAGAGACAGAGCAGTGTATGAACAGTAACTAAAGAGACAGAGCAGTGCAGGACCAGTAACTAAAGAGAAGGAGCAGTGTAGGACCAGGAACTAAAGAGACAGAGCAGTGCAGGACCAGTAACTAAAGAGAAGGAGCAGTGTAGGACCAGGAACTAAAGAGAAGGAGCAGTGTAGGACCAGTAACTAAAGAGACAGAGCAGTGTAGGAATGGTAACTGAAGAGACAGAGCAGTGTATGACCAGTAACTAAAGAGACAGAGCAGTGTAGGACCAGTAACTAAAGAGACAGAGCAGTGTAGGAATGGTAACTGAAGAGACAGAGCAGTGTAGGACCAGTAACTAAAGAGACAGAGCAGTGCAGGACCAGTAACTAAAGAGAAGGAGCAGTGTAGGACCAGGAACTAAAGAGAAGGAGCAGTGTAGGAATGGTAACTGAAGAGACAGAGCAGTGTATGACCAGTAACTAAAGAGACAGAGCAGTGTAGGACCAGTAACTAAAGAGAAGGAGCAGTGTAGGACCAGTAACTGAAAAGACAGAGCAGTGTATGACCAGTAACTAAAGAGACAGAGCAGTGTAGGACCAGTAACTAAAGAGACAGAGCAGTGTAGGACCAGTAACTAAAGAGAAGGAGCAGTGTATGACCAGTAACTAAAGAGACAGAGCAGTGTAGGACCAGGAACTAAAGAGACACAGCAGTGTAGGACCAGTAACTAAAGAGACAGAGCAGTGTAGGAATGGTAACTAAAGAGACAGAGCAGTGTAGGACCGGTAACTAAAGAGACAGAGCAGTGTAGGAATGGTAACTAAAGAGACAGAGCAGTGTAGGACCAGTAACTAAAGAGACAGAGCAGTGTAGGACCAGTAACTAAAGAGACAGAGCAGTGTAGGAATGGTAACTAAAGAGACAGAGCAGTGTAGGACCAGTAACTAAAGAGAAGGAGCTGTGGAGGACCAGGAACTAAAGAGACAGAGCAGTGTAGGACCAGTAACTAAAGAGAAGGAGCAGTGTAGGACCAGGAACTAAAGAGACGGAGCAGTGTAGGATCAGGAACTTAAGAGACGGAGCAGTGTCAGACCTGTAACTAAAGAGACAGAGCAATATAGGACCAGTAACTAAAGAGAAGGAGCAGTGTAGGACCAGGAACTAAAGAGACAGAGCAGTGTAGGAATGGTAACTAAAGAGACAGAGCAGTGTAGGAATGGTTACTAAAGAGACAGAGCAGTGTATGAACAGTAACTAAAGAGACAGAGCAGTGCAGGACCAGTAACTAAAGAGACAGAGCAGTGCAGGACCAGTAACTAAAGAGAAGGAGCAGTGCAGGATCAGTAACTAAAGAGAAGGAGCAGTGTAGGACCAGGAACTAAAGAGACAGAGCAGTGTAGGACCAGGAACTAAAGAGACAGAGCAGTGCAGGACCAGTAACTAAAGAGAAGGAGCAGTGTAGGACCAGGAACTAAAGAGAAGGAGCAGTCTAGGACCAGTAACTAAAGAGACAGAGCAGTGTAGGAATGGTAACTGAAGAGACAGAGCAGTGTAGGACCAGTAACTAAAGAGACAGAGCATTGCAGGACCAGTAACTAAAGAGAAGGAGCAGTGTCGGACCAGGAACTAAAGAGAAGGAGCAGTGTAGGAATGGTAACTGAAGAGACAGAGCAGTGTATGACCAGTAACTAAAGGGACAGAGCAGTGTAGGAATGGTAACTAAAGAGACAGAGCAGTGTAGGAATGGTAACTGAAGAGACAGAGCAGTGTAGGACCAGTAACTAAAGAGACAGAGCAGTGTAGGACCAGTAACTAAAGGGACAGAGCAGTGTAGGACCAGTAACTAAAGAGACAGAGCAGTGTAGGACCAGTAACTAAAGAGACAGAGCAGTGCAGGACCAGTAACTAAAGAGACGGAGCAGTGTATGACCAGTAACTAGAGGGACAGAGCAATGTAGGACCAGTAACTAAAGAGACAGAGCAGTGTATGACCAGTAACTAAAGAGACAGAGCAGTGCAGGACCAGTAACTGAAGGGACAGAGCAGTGTAGGACCAGTAACTATAGAGAAGGAGCAGTGTAGGACCAGTAACTAAAGAGACAAAGCAGTGTAGGAATGGTAACTGAAGGGACAGAGCAGTGTAGGACCAGTAACTAAAGATACAAAGCATTGTATGACCAGTAACTAAAGAGACAAAGCATTGTATGACCAGTAACTAAAGAGACAGAGCAGTGTAGGACCAGTAACTAAAGAGACAGAGCAGTGTAAGACCAGTAACTAAAGAGACAGAGCAGTGTAGGACCAGTAACTAAAGAGACAGAGCAGTGTAGGAATGGTAACTGAAGGGACAGAGCAGTGTAGGACCAGTAACTAAAGAGACAGAGCAGTGTAGGAATGGTAACTAAAGGGACAGAGCAGTGTAGGAATGGTAACTGAAGTGACAGAGCAGTGTAGGAATGGTAACTAAAGAGACAGAGCAGTGTAGGACCAGTAACTAAAGGGACAGAGCAGTGTTGGACTAGTAACTAAAGGGACAGAGCAGTGTAGGAATGGTAACTAAAGGGACAGAGTTTGTATCAATGGTAACTAAAGGGACAGAGCAGTGTAGGACCAGTAACTAAAGGGACAGGGCAGTGTATGAATGGTAACTAAAGGGACAGAGCAGTGTAGGAATGGTAACTAAAGGGATAGAGCAGTGTAGGACCAGGAGCTAAAGGGACAGAGCAGTGTAGGAATGGTAACTAAAGAGACAGAGCAGTGTAGGACCAGGAGCTAAAGGGACAGAGCAGTGTAGGAATGGTAACTAAAGGGACAGAGCAGTGTCGGACCAGGAGCTAAAGGGACAGAGCAGTGTAGGACCAGGAGCTAAAGAGACAGAGCAGTGTAGGACCAGTAACTAATGGGGACAACAGTGTAGTAATAGTAACTAAAGGTACAGAGCAGTGATGGACCAGTAACTAAAGGGACAGAGCAGTGTCGGACCAGGAGCTAAAGGGACAGAGCAGTGTAGGACCAGGAGCTAAAGAGACAGAGCAGTGTAGGACCAGTAACTAATGGGGACAACAGTGTAGTAATAGTAACTAAAGGTACAGAGCAGTGATGGACCAGTAACTAAAGGGACAGAGCAGTGTCGGACCAGGAGTTAAAGGGACAGAGCAGTGTAGGAATGGTAACTAAAGGGACAGAGCAGTGTCGGGATGGTAACTGAAGGAACAGAGCAGTGTAGGACCAGGAGCTAAAGGGACAGAGCAGTGTAGGACCAGGAGCTAAAGAGACAGAGCAGTGTAGGACCAGTAACTAAAGGGACAGAGCAGTGTAGGAATGGTAACTAAAGGGACAGAGCAGTGTAGGACCAGGAGCTAAAGGGACAGAGCAGTGTAGGAATGGTAACTAAAGGGACATAGCAGTGTCGGACCAGGAGCTAAAGGGACAGAGCAGTGTAGGACCAGGAGCTAAAGAGACAGAGCAGTGTAGGACCAGTAACTAATGGGGACAACAGTGCAGTAATAGTAACTAAAGGTACAGAGCAGTGATGGACCAGTAACTAAAGAGACAGAGCAGTGTAGGACCAGTAACTAATGGGGACAACAGTGTAGTAATAGTAACTAAAGGTACAGAGCAGTGATGGACCAGTAACTAAAGAGACAGAGCAGTGTAGGACCAGTAACTAATGGGGACAACAGTGTAGTAATAGTAACTAAAGGTACAGAGCAGTGATGGACTAGTAACTAAAGGGACACAACAGTGTAGGAATAGTAACTAAAGGGACACAACTGTGTAGGACCAGTAACTAAAGGGACACAACAGTGTAGGACCAGTAACTAAAGGGACACAACAGTGTAGGAACAGTAACTAAAGGGACACAACAGTGTAGGACCAGTAACTAAAGGGACACAACAGTGTAGGACCAGTAACTAAAGGGACACAACAGTGTAGGAACAGTAACTAAAGGGACACAACAGTGTAGGAATAGTAACTAAAGAGACAGGGCAGTGTTTTATCTGCCAGCAGTGACTCAATCAAATCATCAATCACCAGATCACCATTATTAAGTCAAAGTCACTTTAAAACGGCTGGTGGAGAATTGAAAATCAAACAGACAACAATGCTTTGGAATAAATGCACACAAGGAAATACCACAACAGCTCTGTGCAAATACTCTTCCTGATTTGACTGGGTGATTGTTCTGTGAATCAACACAATTCCTGTGGATTAAGACTACTTGTCTGTAATCATTGTTTAACATGAAGCATATTTATAAAATGAGCAAGTTTCCAGTTGAATCCCTGCTTATCTGCTCTTCGCCAGGTTGGCACTGGGCACTGTTAGAGTTCTTGGCTGAGGGTCTGCTACAAAACAAAACCAGCCAGATCTCATAGTCACCATCAGTGATCCCTGGCAGGAAAAACATATGCTGTGGTCTCCAAGCTCAGCTTTGATTCTTGATGCTTCAATAACCAGCCAACAGTGGTCACTCGGGCTCAGCATGGGAAATCAGCAAGCAGTGCTGAATTATACCTAGTGGGTTTGGGGTCACTGGAGAGAACGGGACAAAAGTGGGGAGAAAATAAAGAGACACACAACACTCCAAATTGAAACTGCTTTGCACAGAGTTTGCACAACTTTAAAAGCTAACTCCCCTGACCAGAAATATTCCTCAAGTTTCTTCCTGATGTCCCTGGGTTACCATTTACAATTTTAAATATGCAACTGATTCCCACCTGCTCCTTGTTAAATTATTCCAGCTTAGCACATTCGAAAGGCATTTTGAAATCCATTTCTCCTGCTTGTTATGTGAACATAGGTTCCTCAGTAAATCATGTGCAACCCTAAAAGCTTGGTGTTAGAAATACCAGAGGTGGAAAACCTTTGATCAGATCTCAACCTTGGCAAGCAGGAAACACTACATTCAAATATCAGTTTACAAGTTCAAGTAAGAAATAGAACACGGGTGCTCTTTGTGAATTCAGTCCTTTTGGCAGTGTTTTCAAGGAAAAGTTAACCTAATAAATATTAGTATGAAATGTCGGGTTACTCATTAACAGTAAGGCCCACAGGCAGTTTTGTGTGTGATTACAGATTAGCAAGGGAAAGATTTTGAAATAAATGTACCATGGACTGGTTCACCCACTCTACCTGCCTCCCAAGAGAACATTATAAAAACACTAGGTTGTGAAACACATGAAAAATTCAGTGTAGTCTTCAGTGTAATTGTAGGGAGAATAAGTAGAATCTATTTTAGTGGTTATTAGGGGAGCTACAATGACAATAAAACTGGATGGACCACTAGGCATCGACACTGGACACTAGGCACTGGACACGACAAATGCACACTCTGCCCAATCAACCCTGCAAAGTTTCCTCATTAACATCTGGGAATTTGTGCCAAAAATTGGGAAAGTTGTTCCACAGACTAGCCTGACATAGATATAATTCAGTGAGTATGACTATCAGCCAACATCCCAGATTCCTTCATCACCATCCCTGGGTATATCCTGACCCACTGGCAAGACAGACAGAATAGGTAGCACCACAGTGGTATATAGTCAGGAGGGAGTAGCCCTGGGAGTCCTCGACATTGCTTCTGGTTCCCATGAAGTCTCTTGACGTCAGATCCCACCCACCACCCTCGCTCAGCTGATGAATCAGAGCTCCTCCATGTTGAGCATCACTTGGAAGAAGCACTGAGGGTATCAAGAGCACAGAATGTACTCTGCGTGGGGGACTTCAATGCCCATCACCAAGAGTGGCTTGGGAGCACCACTATTGTCTGAATCCTGAAGGACCTTCTCACCGATGCTCTGTTTGGGTTTTGTCCTGACCACTTGGCTTCGGAACTCTTGGCTTCAGACCTCATTACAGCCTTGGACCAAACATGGACAAAAGAGCTGAATTCCAGAGGTGAGGTGATAGTGACTGCCTTTGACATCAAGGCAGCATTTGACAGTCTGTGGCATTAAGGAGCCCTAGCAAAATTGAAGACAATGTGAATCAAGGGGAAAACTCTCCACTGGTTGGAGTCATACTTAGCACAATGGAAGATGGTTGTGGTTGTTGGAGGCCAATCATCTCAGGGCAGTGTCCTAGGGCCAGCCATCTTCAGCTGCTTCATCAATGGCCTTCCCTCCACCATAAGGTCAGAAGTGGGGTTGTTCAGTGATGATTGTGTTCAGTACCATTCACGACTCCTCAGATACTGAAGCGGCCCATTCCTGACTACCACAAGACTTGGACAACATTCAGTCTTGGGCTGCGAAGTGGAAAGTAACATTTGAGTCACACAAGTACCAGGCAATGACCATCTCCAACAAAAGAAAATCTAACCATTTCCCCTTGACATTCAACAGCATTACCATCGCTGAATCCCCCACCATCAACAACCTTGGGGTTACCATTAACCAGAAACTGAACTGGACCAGCCACATAAATACTGTGGCTTCAAGAGCAGGTCAGAGACTGGGAATTATGCAACGAGTAACTCACCTCCTGTCTCCCCAAAGCCTGTCCACTCTGCGCAAGGCACAAGTTAGTTGTGTGATGGAATACTGTCCACTTGCCTGGATGGGTGCAGCTCCATCTTGACACCATCCAGGACAAAGCAGCCTACTTTATCGGCATCGCATCCAGCACAATAAACACTCACTCCCTCCAGCACTGACACACTGTAGCTCCAGTGAGTACCATCTACAAGATGTACTGCAACAACTTTCCCAATCAAAAAATAATCAAACTCCTAACCAAACTCTGTTTAAAACAGCTTTTTCCAATTCTTTTTGATATTTTTTCTTCAACTTTGCCCAAATTTATCCTTGGGGATTGGAAACAACAAAGATCATTAGTGACATCAGCTTCAAAGGAAAACATTTCCATTAGGGAAGATAAAATTCCAATTGTTTCCAAACTTTTTAACATCTTTTTGAAAGAGGATTCTAACCCAAAGTTTTTTTTGTGGCACAACCAAGATGAATAAACAAACAACATTACCTCAAATATTCCAAATTCTCATTCACACCATTAACCATCTAAAATTCAAAACTCCCAACCTTTAAATGTGTGAGCCTTAATATCTGGAATTAAAGACTCCCACATCCTTTATCATAACAACCAGAATTTCACTATGGCCGTCAATGAAATTCGAGATTTCACAACTTAACAGGTCAGTTAACCTTAATAATTCCAACTTAACTTGGTTGATAGGTAAATTGGCCATTATAAATTGCCCCTAGTTTAGGTAGGTGGTAGGGGAATAAAGGGACAGGGGACAGGTGAGGATGTGGTAGGAATATGGGATTAGTGTAGGATTAGTATAAATGGGTGGTTAATGGTTGGCACAGACTCGGTGGGCCGAAGGGCCTGTTTCAGTGCTGTATCTCTAAATCTAAATCTAAAAATCTTAACTCAGGCCAATACTTATTAACTAAACACAAAGCAGAATAGTGTGTGCCTGTTTTTTGATACAAAGATAAAATACACAATTCTTTCTTGTTCTTTCTTCAAGCGCCTTTCCAAACGATTATTATAACACTGAAGAAAAATAAAACTAAAGAAAAAGTTAGTTCTCACAGTTAAATAACAGCTTCAATATTCTTACAGCAAAAAGAGTTAAAGACAGCACTGCAACCTTGCAGCCCTTTAACAGAAGGGGACGGAATCTTTCCCATATCTCCTTTATTTAACCTTTTTCTACCTTAAATCAATTTGCAACTGCTGATGTTCGCTACTTAACCTCATTTGGGAAACAGGGGGCGAGCTCCTCTTGGAATGGGAGGACAATCTGGATGCTTGTATGTCTGATAATGAAGAGATCACCTATTACACCCAACATAGTAAATGGTTGCAAACAGCCGAAATGAGCAACCCTCCAGAAGTGCCATCTCCCACTGTTCCTGTTATTACACCCCCATGCCCCCAAAGGCACATCAGTCCCTGTTGCTGTCATAACAAAAGCCACTATTAAGAAAGCGCAAGGTTCCACCTTCCTCCCCGGTTTGCTAAAAGTGTCACACATCTTCAAAGCTTCAAGATTGAAGTTATCTCTTACAAAACAATATGTTCAGTGCCTTTTCACAGTTGCAAAACGAACTGTTAAATCGAAATAAAAGACTACAGCAGCCTCTTTAATTTAAAATGTAATTCAGTTTTTATATCCCATTTCTGGGTGCACAATCTCAAATTGAAATGTACACACTCAACAATCACATTCACCATTTCTTAATTCCAAACAACTTAGAAATATTGATTCCCGTAATGGATTATGAATTCAATGTGCCACAAATCTGTGTTAAATTCCAATTTCTGAGCCCAAGGAACACACACTTCAACCGATTCACAACCAAAACATGATTCAAGTTTTACATAAAAAGTACACATAGGGAGAAGTCACAAACTTATGCCATGAATGTCAACAGCCTAACTACAAAGAGTTAATGACTTTTAGTTCATGGAAAAGAGCAGAGGCATACACAGAGATAAGAACAGACATTCATTCACACAAGCTTCCAACATTCAAACACATAAATAATGAAAACAAAATCCAGTCACCATTCTCTTAAAAATGAAACATGACACACACACACACTTCTTTTCTCACAGCAGTTTTTGACTTTCGCTGTGAGCCTTTATAACTTATCTTCATTTTCCTCTTAGCCGTTTTCCCTCACCTAGGATTTTCTTTTATTTTTGAACTGTCTTTGGTATACTGTGAGCCAAACAGCTTTTAGCAAACCAGGGAAGAAGGTGGAACCTTGCGCTTTCTTAATAGTGGCTTTTGTTATGACAGCAACAGGGACTGATGTGCCTTTGGGGGCATGGGGGTGTAATAACAGGAACAGTGGGAGATGGCACTTCTGGAGGGTTGCTCATTTCGGCTGTTTGCAACCATTTACTATGTTGGGTGTAATAGGTGATCTTTTCATTATCAGACATACAAGCATCCAGATTGTCCTCCCATTCCAAGAGGAGCTTGCCCCCTCTTTTGGAGAGGAGCTGACCCTCCTCTCATAACGGCGGGCACCAGATCTTACTGCCTACCCACCTTCCTTTTAGTTCATATATTTTCAGTCTCTGGTGGCACTGGTTAATAGTTTCTCAAAGGGCCCATCTAGCATCTTCTAGACCTTGTTTAAGTTTCACAATCTCCCTGGTACAAAATTCAATTCTTCCTCCTTCTGGTCAAATTTAACTGTTAGTGAATTAACCTGTAAGCAAGTAAAGCTGCATAGCTGCAACATTGCTGCGTTTTGCTGCTTGTCTAACTTTAAACTTTGGACTTGTTTTTCCAATCACATAATCTCCTGATCATTCTGCTTTTGTTGTGCCCAATCATCACTTTTATTAGCATAATAAAAAGGGCCATAGCCAAGTAGGTCTCATTCCTTTTGTGCTTTCAAATTTTTGATGTCCACGCTCTCTTGAATGGACGCAACTACCTCATCGAAGGGAGCTCTGTCTCCCTTTGTTAAATATTCTGTCAACAAAATCTGGACCTCATTATCTGACACCTTATCTACTTTCTCTTTGTATGTGGATGGAATGCTATTCTTATTCTTCCCTGACATCTTTTCACTTGCCTTTAACCAATTGGTGGGTTCTATTGATCCCACGACCCCTATGCTTTCCTTCCC
The DNA here is from genome assembly GCF_036365525.1 of Heterodontus francisci. Classification (NCBI taxonomy): domain Eukaryota; kingdom Metazoa; phylum Chordata; class Chondrichthyes; order Heterodontiformes; family Heterodontidae; genus Heterodontus; species Heterodontus francisci. The sequence continues at coordinate 3,298,947 of NC_090417.1, forward strand.
TGGTGTAAATGATGGCTGGCCGAACACTACCAAGGTCCCAAATCACTAATACCAAATATTTCAAGTCCTAGTCTGGGCCTGCAGCGGGTCGCCAATTGTAAGATTTAGAACCTTACTTATAATCTGTTCTTGGACTCGACATAAAGAATTCAGACAAGAAGACACCTGAATGTAGTGAGTATGGGAGAAAGCTGGCAAGAAATATAAAGACAGATAGAAAGAGTTTCTGTAGATATTCTTGCGAGAGTCCATATTTTTTGTTAAAGCTTGGAATCTATATTCGTAAAAACTAAAAAAAAGATTTCATGGACATTGAAACATCTGGATATAGATGAACTTTATGGATGCTTTTGAAAACAGCAGGGTCAACAAGATGTTCCTGGTTTTGACCAGTAAACAAATACTGGATTTCAAGGAGACCACAGGGAGTTTTGACCTAAGAGCTACCCTTTGTCATGACAAGAGAGAATTTATGACTTAGCATGAGACCAGCTTGGAAAAGTAGTTTCACTTTGAACTGTTAAAAGATGCTGGTTTTAAGACTAAAAGCAGGCAGTTGGAATCTGCAAATGGACCTGCCAGGAGATCAGAAGAAACTGGGGACAGAGTATCTAATTAGCTTTTTCAGTAAGTGGGAAAATTTATTGATATGCTGTGACCTGTGGAGAAGTGGGACTGAATTAACAGTGCACTCCTCCCACCTCAGATAACTGTTACCTGCATCTTTGAAGAATCCCTGCTCTGGAAAAGCAAAAGCTTGTATGATGTGGTATGGTTGCCTCCTGTAATTTTGGAGACATCCTGAATGCTTGCAGAAACCTTGCATCTTTAAAAAAGGACTTTCGCATCAAATGTGTGGGAGAACTGATACCTCTGTTGCTGCACACCTGATGAAAGACCTATGTGAAGCTTCTGCAGTTGAATTTCTTTGAACGTCTACCCCAGAACAGACTGTTCATCAACCTCACCAGGAAAGACTCCGAGTGGCATCCAACTATTCGACTTTGGGACACCTTGCCAAACCAAAGGACTTCCTTCCAGATCATTGCAGTCTAAGTTTTTTTTTATTCCTTTTATTCCTTTGAAACAGCTGTAAACAAAAATCCCTTTTTTTCCCGGTTAACCGGTTTTTGGATGTATGTGCTTGGATAGGGCTAGGATAATAATATGGGGCTTTAATGTTTCGATTTACATATATATTTGATTCATTATTGGTTAAGACTTGGTTTTACAATACAAGGATAGTTTTATTGTTTATTAGAGAAACCTGGTTGGTGTGCTTTATTCTGGGGACAGAGTATCTAATTAGCTTTTTCAGTAAGTGGGAAAATTTATTGATATGCTGTGACCTGTGGAGAAGTGGAACTGAATTAACAGTGCACTCCTCCCACCTCAGTCATAACAATATTTAAAGCAGAAAAGAGTTAACAAAATGAGTGTTGATTCTATAGAAAGTGAGTCTGGGGAAATTAATAAGGGAAAATAAAGGAGATGGCAGATGAACAGGTATTTTTCATTGGTCTACACCCATCCCACAAATAGCTGTAAATCAGAAAATGGAAGGGAGGGAGGAACTCAAGAAAATTACAATCACCAGGGAAATCGTACTGAGCAAGTTGTTAGAGCTGCAAGCTGACAAATTTCCAGGTCCTGATAGACTTCATCCTAGGGTCTTAAAAGAAGTGGCTAGCGAGATAGTTGATGTGTTGGTTTTGATTTTCTGAAATTTCCTAGATTTGGGGAAGGTTCCATTAGATTGGAAAATAGTCAATGTACCTCCTTTATTCAAAAAAAGAGGGAGACAGAAAGCAGGAAATTACAAGCCAGTTAGCTTAACATCTGTTATAGGGAAAATGTTAGAAGCTATTATTAAAGACGTTCTAGCAGGGCACTTAGAAAAATTCAAGGTAATCAGGCAGAGGCAACATGGTTTTGTGAAAGGGAAATCATGTTTAAGCAATTTATTGGAGTTCTTTGAAGAAGTATTTTGTGCTGTGGATAAAGGTGGATGTACTGTACTTAGGTTTCCAGAAGGCATTTGATAAGGTAGTTTGTAAAGTAGTTTGATCTGTGTAGCTGAATGATCACCTTTAAACTGAATTCCACTCTAATTGTAAAAAAAAATACAGTACTTGAAAAAGAAGCCAATTAATAATTTATCAGACAATCTGATATGTTCGCTGTTGAAGTAAGACCAGAATATGTTGGAAATTTACAGGTCAGTCAGCTTCTGTAAAGATATTGCCGATGCTGGCTGACCTGCGTACCCCGGTATTTTGTGGTTTTATTTAAAATTTCCAGCATTTTCCACCTTTCGTTATATTAGCGAGTAGGGTGTCAATGGCGGTGCTGCTTTCCCATAGTTCCCAGTGAGTCAGAAAGTCCCCTGTGGATTATTGCTGGGTAATCGGCGCAGGCGCCCTACGGCTGAGCTGTTCCCCGGCGGCGGACGCCATTTGGGGCGGGAGCAGCAAGTTTGCTGATCAGCCAGGAGTGCAGATGCTGCGTTGCAACAGCGGTAAGGATTATGGGGTGGGGGAGGAGTGACTGGGGGCAGCGAGCCCCTCGGGGGGAGCCCCTATTCCCGGGATAGTCCGTTGCAGCCTTGCCCGGAACAAACTTTGACCTGGGAGTGGAGCAGCGGCTGAGCCTTTGTCCAGAAGTAGCTGGGCTGAACAGGGTCCTAGCGCCCGCTATATCTTGACCCATCCTTCCAGTGAGTGGGTGAGGTTATTTGAGGGCACCTCTTAGACTTCAGATCACTGTATACTTGGGAGTGAGCTGCATCAGTTTGAGCATCAAAGTTTCTTGAGGCGTAGGTTTGACTCTTTCAGGGCAAGAAGTCCAAATAAGAGGAACTTGTTAGAAATATTCAATTGGGAACACTGAGACAGCACGAGGGACAACACTTTGTTTGAAGGCAACCAGGTCGTTTGTTGTGGCAGTGCTCACTTTTACAGTCACAGGAGCTTTACCTAAAATACGCCTTCAGCTAATCCAATTGAACTGGCCAAACCCTTAAACGGCCTAAGGGCAATTGTAGGTTCATTGCAATTGATGAAAGAGGTCTGTAGGTTGGCAGATGCCTGTAAATTTAATGCTTGGAGGCAGAAGGAAGCAATGTGAAATAATTCTCCTTTTCTTTCAAACAATACTTTTGACAGGTTGACCTGTGCCTGTTGCCGTGGAACCGCCTGTAATAAGAGCCATAGTTATTTAACTGTAGGGGTGTTTTTTTTTAAATTGTTAGTGGGATGTGGGCGTCTGGCTAGGTCAGCATTTATTGCCCATTCCTAATTGTTCTTGAGAAGATGGTGGTGAGCTGCCTTCTTGAACTGCTGTAGTCTTTGGGGTGTAGGTATACATACAGTGCTGCTAGGAAGGGAGTTCTAGGGTTTTGATTAGATTAGATTAGAGATACAGCACTGAAACAGGCCCTTCGGCCCACCGAGTCTGTGCCGAACATCAACCACCCATTTATACTAATCCTACACCAATCCCATATTCCTACCAAACATCCCCACCTGTCCCTATATTTCCCTACCACCTACCTATACTAGTGACAATTTATAATGGCCAATTTACCTATCACCCTGCAAGTCTTTTTGGCTTGTGGGAGGAAACCGGAGCACCCGGAGAAAACCCACGCAGACACAGGGAGAACTTGCAAACTCCACACAGGCAGTACCCGGAATCGAACCCGGGTCACTGGAGCTGTGAGGCTGCGGTGCTAACCACTGCACCACTGTGCCGCCCAGTGACAGTGAAGTCCAGTACCTAGGTCAATGCCAGGCGATCTGTCTTAGACTTCATAGCAGTTTAATACAACTGAGTGGCTGAGGGACATTTAAGACTCAACCACATTGCTGGGGTCTGGAATCATATGTAGGCCAGACCAGGTAAGGATGGCAGATTTCCTTCCCTAAAGGACATTAGTGAACATTTAGGTTTTTACAACAATCAACAATGGTTTCATGGTCACCATTAGACTAGCTTTTCATTTCAGATTTATTAATTGAATTCAGATTTCACCATCTGCCATGGTGAGATTCGAACCCATGTCCCCTGAGCATTAGCCTCTAGATTACTGGTCTAACGACATTACCACTATGCCACCACCTCCTCCATGAGGGGAAATAGGGGGGTTTTGTATAGAATGAAATGGGAGAAATGGATTGAATTCCATTCCTGATCACCATTTGTCTCTAATGTGTCCTTAGGATTATACTGGGGTGAAGTAGCACAGTAAAGTTTCTTTGTACGTTATTTTAACATTAATCTCTCAGTGTGCACTATGTTGAAATGACACTGTGAAATTTTAAATAAAATTTTGACGTAATCGGTTCTCTGGATTTGGGTGAGGCTGGCATTTATTGCCCATCCATAGTTGCCCTAGGATGATGGTGGACCTTCTCTTCGAATCACTGCAGTTCTTGTGGTGATAGTGTTCCCATGATGGGGCATCCATAACTAGAGTTCTCTGGATGATAAAGGAAATCGAAGTTAAAATGAAACAGTTAAAGGTGGCTTATGACAAATATCAGCTGCAGAATACAATCGAAAGCCAGACAGAATACAGAGAGTGCAGGGGGAAATTGAAAAAGGATAGAAGGGCAAAGGGGGATTAAGAGAAAAGACTATCATGTAACATAAAGGAACCCAAAAATCTTTCATAAACGTATAAAAAGCAAAAGGATAGTTAAAGAAATAGTGAGATGATTAAAGGAAATCTTGTGAAGGCAGAGGGCATGACTGAGATAATGAATGAGTACTTTGCATCTGTCTTCACAGAAGAAGAGGATGAAGTTAATGTCACAGTAAATGAGGAGGGAGTAGAGATATTGGAAATAATAAAATAGCTAGATAGGTGGTGCTAAATAGGTTGGCATCACTCAAAGTTAACAAGTCACCTGGTTCAGATGGGATGCATTCTAGGTTGCTGAGGGAAGTTAGCGTTGGTATTAAGACATTGACGTGAGTAGAGAAAGTACAATTTAGAAGTATGCCAATTATATAATACGTAGCATATGCAGTAAATAGTGAGCATGATAAAAGCAGACTTCAAGAGGACATAGACGGACCGGTGAAATGGACAGACACGTGGCAAATACAATTTAATGCAGGTAAGGTCAAAGCGATGCAGATTGGGAGGAACAACATGGAGAGGCAGCATAATCTAAATTTCAGATTTCCAGCATCTGCAGTATTTTGCTTTTATAATCTAAATGATACTATATTGAGGGGGGGGGGGGGTGCGAGAACAGAGGGACCTGCTTATTCACAAATCCTTGAAGGTGACAGGGCAAGTTGATAAGGTGGTTAGGAAAGTGTATGGGATAGTTAGCTTTGTAAATAAGGGCAAAAACATAGACGTTATACTCAATCTTTACAAACCTCTGGTTAGGCCTGAACTGGAGAAGTGTACAGTTTTGGGCAGCACACTTTAGGAAGAACGTCAAGACCTTGCAGAGGATATGGAGGACATTTGCCAGGATGATGCCCAGGGATGAGGGGGGTTGAGTTCTATGGAGAGATTGGAGAAGCTGGAATTGTTCTGCTTGGAGCAGAGAATGTTAAGGGGAGACCGAATAGAGATATTCAAAATTATGAGAGGTTTTGATCGAGCAAGTGGTGGGAAACTGTTTCCTTGAGCAAGTGGGTCAGTAACCAGAGGTCATAGATTTAAATAATTGGCAGAAGAGCTAGAGAGGAAATGAGACATTTCTTCACATGCAGGGCTGTTAAGATCTGGAAGAGACTATCTGAAAGGATGGTGGCATCAGATTGAACAGGAAATTGGATGTGTACTTGAAGAGAACGAGTTTTCAGGGTTATGGGGAAAAAGCTGAGGTGGGGGACTAAACTAGCAGCTCTTTTAAAGAGCCAGTACAGGCAAGACGGGCCGAATAGCAGTCTTCTGTGCTGTAAGTTTCTATTATTCGAATGTTAATGGATAAGATAAGCCTGAGCAACATTTGGACTGATTGTGAAGGATGCGTTGGGCCTCCAGTGACGTTGTGCAGTTGGGATACACCGTTTTAGGACAAGAACATTTGAAACCTTCAAGCCACATCAGCTCCACAATAATACTCGACACATCACATCAAATAAACCTCTGCTGACAAAACATCATTCACCATGAGCAGAGCCACAGGTGATCTGCCAGTACGTCTCCCTCATTTGCTGCATTCCACAGGAATTCTCTGCAAGTGCTTGAGATATTTCTGACACGAGTTGGTAAGCTAAACTAATGCAAATGATTGAAATCTTCCTTTATTTCAGGCCATTGCAACAACTTGTCGAAGTTAGAGATGGAGCTGGATGTTGACTCAGTGAGGGGAGCAGACATGCCAGAGGGGCCTGAAGCCGCTGAATACATTCAGCACCCTCCCGCCTTTCAGGAGCTGAGTCGATACTGCTGCTCTCTGTGTGGCAAGGGCTTCAATATTCCTTCCCGGCTGGAGGTCCACCTGCGTGTCCACAGTGGGGAGAGGCCCTTTGAGTGTTTTGCTTGCCAAAAGAGATTCCGCACGTCTGACCACCTGACACAGCATGAGCGGATTCACACCGGGGAGAAACCATTCGAATGTGCTGAGTGCGGAAAGCGGTTTTACACATCTGGGCAGCTGACGGTCCATCACCGCTCGCACACGGGCGAGAAACCGTACCAGTGCAGTCTGTGCAAGAAGTGCTTTTGCACGTCTGGACAGCTGACTGTGCACCGTCGGTTTCACACCGGAGAGAAGCGGTTTGAATGCAGCGTCTGCAAGAAACGCTTTTACACGCTGAGCCACGTGACCATGCACGAGCGATGTCACACTGGGGAGAAACCGTTTGAATGCACCGTGTGTCATAAACACTTCTACACATCGGGCCAGCTGATCAAACACCACCGGTCGCACACTGGGGAAAAGCCGTTTGAGTGCACCAAGTGCAAAAAACGCTTCTGCACGACCAACGGCCTAATGAAGCACCGGCATTTGCACAGCGGCGTGAAACCGTTCCAGTGTTCCGTGTGCGGCAAAGGATTTGTTCAGTTCACTCACCTTTCCAAACATCAGCACACTCACCTGAAAGAGGAGGCATTCTCATCAGGTTTTCCCCCGCCAACGTAGAACGCTACAGCCTGACATCACTGCATCATCACTTTCTCCAAACAAGCGCAGCCAGGAATTCTACCGTTTTCTGTCTCAGAAAGAAATGAATCCCGGGAAGGTTTGATGCAAAGTGCGGAGAAATTTGCATACTTTATGCAGACAAAGGATGGATATCAAAATTTCTGCTTCCTGTGCATCCTTTGGCAGTCACAATTCTATCAGATGTTATACTTGTAAGGCCGAAAGAAGTCGCAATCGAGGAAATTGGGAATTTCCCGGTGCCAAAGTCACAAGTAGGAATGAAAACTATAAGTCGCAAAGTTCAAAAACTTACCGGTCAAAAATTGACAGCAAACAACTCGGGAGCAAGAAGTCACAGGGGAGCAAGGATTTGTGAGTTTATCACTAAGCTGAGGACTTAGTGCTGGAAATAAGATTTATAAAATAACAATGACATCAACATGACTAAGGAAAGAAAAAAATGTACTTGCCTTGCAGGTGCTTTTTGTATGTTTGCAATCTTTCTAATATCTTTGTTCATCTGAGCTATGTATCTTTTGTGAGAAGCCTGAGGCTTGAGTTGATGGTGAATCGAAAGATATGACTCTGTTAGCTGAATCATGGAGTTAAGCAGTAATGCGCCATTCTTACTGCAAGCAGGCTTCAAGCTGCCTCCATTCTGTGTCCAATAACAAGCTGGAGTGAGCCACACTGCTGGATTTTATTGTGATTGAGCGAAATGCCGGTCATTCACATTGTGTGCCAAGACTTACAGTCCAGTTACGGGAGAGTATTAACAATGAATGTTAGGAAGAAATTACTAGGACTGTAATGATTTTTTGTGTAAAAATACCAAGATGTCATAAAGCATAAACTGATTGGTTTTATCTGTCATAACTTTGACAAGAAAAACAATATAAAGAAACATATTCAATGGACTTTCCTTTCCAGCTTATGAAACAGCCATAGCCCAGAGATATATTCCTCCTACCATCACTAACCCCCCACCTTCAATGTCCAGCAATGGTCATGCGGTCAGTTGTCTGGAGACACCCTGGGGTCACTGATCTCTCTTTTGTTGACTCTTCCAGTGGGGAGTGTGCGTATTCGCAGAGAATGTCTGACCGTTGTAGTGGGCCTCGGGCCTGGGTTTCCGTAGCTGCTGTCCTGCAGCTGTGCCGTGTGATAACTGGAGAGGCAGGAAACCCCCCCAGGTAGGTTGGGCCCAGGTGTCAATGGCTACCCAGAACCAGACCCACTGCTTGTGGTGTAAAACGGGCTGGTCCCTGGATTAAGATCTGATATTTCAACAAACCCCCTCCTTCCAGCAGGTGTTCCCCCTCCCCAGCTTCCCCCCCCCCCCCCACCCAGGTGTATCAGCAGGAAATATATTTTGTCTGCTTCTGTCCAGTTAATGGAGCGATGTTCACTAGTTTCTTCTGTACAAAGTTGGCAGTCTGGCAGACAAACTGCAAAACTATTGCCAATTGGAAGGTGTTATTGGGTTTCAGCTTCAGGCTTTTGAGATTCCCAACACTTTGTGATTGTTTTGCATTTCTGTGCAATGTAGATGTGGCAGTTTAATGTTTTCATATGCTGTTTTATATTTATATCTAGAGCCTGTGGGATTACCCACAATCAGATGATCAATATAAATTTTCATGTACAGAATGGCAGTAGATGGGAGAGAACTCGATCCACAGGGACACCTACTGGGGCCGTTTGCAACTGCACTGTGACCGTTGACATACAGATTTGAATGTGAAATGTTGACACAATGTCATAACGGCAAGGAGTAAGGGTTGTGGATGGGGTATGCATGCCTGTAGAAGCATTGTAACATACATAGTTACACATATTATCTCTGAGTCTGATGTGATCCTGATAAAATTATAAAGGAGGCCCAGAATTTGACCAGGCAGAATTAGTTATTGTGATGACTCTTAACTGCAAATTTATGTGGTATATTTACTATCAGATCGATTTTGGATCTTTTTGTATTGTTTTGGGAGGTTTATCGAGTGTAGCTAGTGCCTTCCGATGCAGATTTCAACACAGAATTGATTTAAAGAATCAGAAATCCTGATGATCAGTTCCTTCAGGAGTGCTGGAGATGTCTGGAACAGATCCTCCTCTATGAGCCCTTGCAGAGGAATGCCAGTGTTGTGTGCGTGGAAAGAGTTTAGATCGCCCCAGACTTTAAAAAAGCTACCTGTGCATTAACATTGGAGAGAGACCACTTTAACGTACATTGTGTGTCCTCCTGGTCAGCTGACGAAACAGGAAAAGCTTCTTCACGCAGCGAGTGGTGAAGGTCTGGAATGCGCTGCCTGAGAACGTGGTGGAGGCAGGTTCGATTGAAGGACTGAAAAGGGAATTAGACAGTCATGTGAAAAGGAAGAATGTGCAGGTTGAAGGGGAGAAGGCAGGGGAATGGAACTGAGGGAGTTGCTCTTTCAGAGAGCCGGTGTGGACACGATGGGCTGACTGGCCTCCATCTGCACTGGAACGATTCTGTGATTCAGCTTCACACTGGAGAGAAGATGAGTGGATGTGCGGTGTTTAACGGCAATTTTGCATGCCCGGAAAAGTAAGAGTCTTTGACAATCACAAGACATTCCAAAGCGCTTTACAACAAGTGAAGTACTTTCCAAGTGTACTCACTGGTGTAATGTACGAAACGTAGCAGCTAATTTGCGAACAGCAAGTTCTCACAAAGCAATGTGATAATGACCAGATAATCTGATTTATTGATGTTGATTGAGGGATAAATATTGACCAGAGCACTGGGGAGAAGAACTCCCCTGCTCTTCTTTGAAATATTGCCATGGGATCATTTACATCTCACAGTCCACAGTCACGATAGCATGACACGACTGGCGACTAAGATAAAGTGATAGTCTGGAGTCTTCCTCGTTCACAACATCCCAGCTCGGTTCAGTAGTGCCGACCCAGAAATAGGATGAACTAAGACTCAGTCGCCATTAATGACTGGATAGCTGTTGGGGAATGAGCCTCAGTGAAGTCAGATAGTGCAACATTAGCCTGGGAGAACTAACCGAGAAAGGAAATGTGGCACTCAGTATCATAAAAACAATAATCAGAGCCTCACAGAAATAAGTATTGGACCCCATTTATTGTGTATCGATAAATGCACATCATACGGGACCAGTTTACAGATCGGACCCATTGGTACAAGTTAGGGTTAAGATTACATATTGCCTCCTTCGATGGTCAAATGCCTGAATAGTATTTTCTCAGGCCATTTATTTGACAAAGAACCAGCACAGACACAATGGTCCTTCTGCACTGGATGATTCTGTGACCCAATGTGCTTCCCCTTTCTCCAAGAATCTTGTAGTGTGCTGCTGTGGGCCCACAACAGGAGCTTGTGGACACTCCTTGATCTATGTTGTTGAGGGTGAAATCCATTTTACTGCACACTCCTGCTACTTCCCACGTGGGAGCAGCGATAATTTCCACCATATGATACCCCAGGTCGAGTACAAGATTTGAATACTGCATCTTGTCGATGGTACACACTGCTGCCACTGTGCGTCAGTGATGGAGGGAGTGAATGTTTGTAGATGGGGTGCCAATCAAGCCGGCTGCTTTGTCCTGGATGGTGTCGAGCTTCTTGAGTGTTGTTGGAGCCGCACTCATCCAGGCAAGTGGAGAGTATTCCATCACACTCCTGACTTGTGCCTTGTAGATGGTGGATAGGCTGTGATGAGTCAGGAGGTGAGGATACTACTAAAAGCTCTTCATCTAGTAGGTTATCTCTCTCAATCATTACCCTGCTGGCCTGGGCCTGATGGGCCGAATGTCCTCCTTCTGTGCCGTAAATACTCAGCGACTCTCCAGACTCTCTGTTGCCTCTTGTCTCATGGTTTTAGCACAGTTACAATAGTAATTTCTCACCGGAATCTTCTTTTGTCTAGCCCAAGGATCTAATAGGAGGTCGTACACTTTCATGCTCTTCGCAAAATCTCCACTACCTAGAAATGCAGCATCCTCACAATATTCTGTACTCACTTTCCCCATGACATCAGAACACTTCACCTCCCTCAGTCCCCCTACAGTCTACGCAATTTAAAAACCTTCACTTGACATTCAACGGCATTACCATCGCTGAATCCCCCACTATCAACATCCTGGGGGCTACCATTGACCCAAAACTGAACTGGAGTAGCCATATAAATACTGTGGCTATAAGAACAGTTCAGAGGCTAGGAATCCTGCGGCGAGTAACTCACCTCCTGACTCCCCAAAGCCTGTCCACAATCTACAAGGCACAAGTCAGGAGTGTGATGGAATACTCTCCAGTTGCCTGGATGGGTGCAGCTCTAAAAGCTGTTGAAGCTCGACACCATCCAGGACAAAGCAGCCCACTTGATTGGCACACCATCTACAAATATTCACTCCCTCCATCACCGACGCACAATGGCAGCAGTGTGTACCATCTACAAGATGTACTGCAGCAACTCACCAAGGCTCCTTCGACAGCACCTTCCAAACCTGCGACCTCTACCGCCTAGAAGGACAAGGGATGACTATCGCTGTAATGCCCTTTCCAGTATCCATGTGACAATACTCTACTGCTTCATAGTCTGTTAAACAATCAGATGAATTTCACAATCCAAACATGTAGTGTTTTTCCTATTGGCGTAAAGACTAATGTACATTGTAACGTGGGTACGTGAAATGTCACACTCTGCCCACTTGAACTGTCAAAAGCACCTAACCATACAATTGTAGCTCGTGCTCTTTCCAGACTTCTGCTGAAGTAATCGGAGGGGATGAATTCAAAGCATCATATGAGCTGCAAATGCTCAGCATTAAGTGTTGTGCATAAGTATGAATCTTTTTTTTTACACTGGTATTAATATATTCAACACACGGTTTACAGGATAGAGCAGACTGCCTCTGCTACCATGGTTACACAGGAGTGTGTTATGCCATTCTGAATATTATCTCAGTTATGCATCAGCTGATAAACTGCCAGGGCTGACGATTGCGTGAAGGACTTAGCGCAGCTCGGACACTTGTACGGTTTATCCCTCGTGATGTTTAAAGCAATCCAACGAGGTGTTAAAGGTCTTTTCATAGTGATGGCAACCCTAGGGTACCTAATATGCTAATGAACAGTCAGATATTGGGAATAATTGAACGTCTTGTTACGGACAGGCGGTAACATAGAAAATAGGAGCAGGAGTAGACCATTCGGCCCTTAGAGCCTGTTCTGCCATTCAAAAAAGATCATGGCTGATGTGGGGTGGGTGACTTCCACTTTTCACTTCCCAACTGACCGCAATGGTTTTTTGTTAAAAATGGTGCGTTAGTCCCCGAGTGTCTTTTTCATGGTCGAATAAACAGACAAATGACAGGTTTTCTCGTAGGTTTAAAAAAAACCATTTTAAACAATTCCCGAAATGGTCGCAAACTCACCCACCACGCATACACAAGATTAGATAGATGGAGAGAAAAGGGTAGAATGCAGTTATAGTCTGAAGTGATTGTAAGGGCTCGTTGTTGACAGAAAACTGTTGAATCTTCTCGGGAGGAAAGTCTTTTTTAAACATGCAGGCCTGGATGTGTGCAGTCTTGAACTTGCTGGGATGTTGTAGAGTTCTAAAACTTACCCCAAAGTTGTTGGAGGTGTAAATTTGATTTACCTTCACAGACGAGAGTCTCCAAGTCACTTTGTGATGTCTCTGCTGTATTGGTTGTTCAAGTCTGTTGTTCAGGATTCTTCCAGCTTAGCTGGATCTCTCTCATAGCCTCTGGCTGGAAACTGGCTTCCTGTGGTCTTGCCTTGATCTTCCCCTCTCTCTCCAGAGGGCTACTTTTTAAGGCAAAAATCCATCACATTTGATTTTCTGTTAGGTGGCACATGGCTCTCTCCCCTGGTGTGACCACACAATGGACCAAGCTTTGGAAACCACGGCTATCTGTTGATGTTTAAATGGAGAACATTCTGTTATAGTGCTGCTACTTTACATCTATTGATTTTGGTTTGGACTGTGAGTCAGTCTGTCTCCAGAACCCTTTGTCAGTTCATTCATGTAGATAGGAATCATCAATATGCAACAGTGCCCCTTTCAATTTCAGTGGGTTCTCCCCAGAGCTATTTCAGACGAGGTAACAAGTTTCATCCTTAATACACAGAGGTGTGTATTGTCAATACAGGAGGGGTCACCTGACTGCTACTCCATTTTATCTGTGGTATAAGTGTCAAGTGATTCAGTTTAACAGTTGACTTTTTATTTCCATAATTCTTCCAATTCATTGTTCATTTCACAGCTCCATCCGAGCTTGACAGTCTTCTCACAATAGCAGCATTTAAAAGGCCTTGCTCCTGTATGAATGCACTTATGAGCTGCCAGCAAGGATAATACGGTTAAGGAATTTTTACAATAGGAACGTTTGAATGGTTTGTCTCCTATGTGGGTGTGCTGCTGTAGGGCAAGGCATCATGATTGTTTAAAGGTCTTTAGGCAAAGGGGATCTCCTCCGTGTGGTTACATTGGTGTTTCAAGCAGTCGGAGGAGGTGCCGAAGGTCTTTTCACCGTCGGAGCATTTATAAGGTTTGTCCCTCACGTGAATTCACTGGGGAACTGTGAGCAAAGACTGAGTGAAGCTTTTTCCACCATCAATGTCCTTGTACGACTTCTCCCCAGTGTGTTTGCGTTCGTGAAGTGTCAGGGATGACACCTGAGTGAATATCTTTTCGCAGTACGAGCGTCAGTAAAATTTCTTCCCGATGCAGATTTGCAGCTTTGTCAAGATCTGGCAGATTGAAGGAGTGAGAATCCTGTTCTGTGCATGGTTTCTCCATCACTTCAATCTGTGAAAAAATCATTGGAATAATGAATATTCCATTCAGTTCTTTGTATACCAGTTAGTATCTGTAATCGGGCACACCTCTTGGTAAATCCATCACTGGATAGGGACCAAAGCAAAATACTGTAGATGTTGGAAAACTGCAATAAAAACAAAGTGCTGGAAATACACATCAGATCAGATAACTCTGTTACTCTCCTCAGAAGTCAATGAACTTTTGTTATAATGGAAAAAGTTAGTGGTGAGCAGGTCTTAAGCAAGTTCAGAGGCAGGGAAAGATGATAGGTAAGGAAAGAACAAAAGGGAAGGTTTGACAGTGGAAGGCAGATGAGATTAAATGACAAAAGGGATGAAGGTGGAAGGCAAATGAAGATGGTAATGGGGCAAGTAAAGAAAGGAAAATTCGTCTGGGGAACTGTAAATGGCAGATGAGGTGCTGTACCTCGAACTTGTGTTGAGCTTCATTGGAACAGTGTCGGAGGAGGTAGAGGTCAGAGTGAGAGTGGGGTGGAGAATTAAAATGATAGGTGACCAGAAACCGGGGCCATACTTGCAGACTGAATGTAGGTGTTCAGCAAATCTTTGGTCTCCCCAATATAGAGGAGACCACATCATGAGCAGCAAATACAGTAAACTAAATTGAAAAGTAAATCACTATTTCACATGGATGGAGTGTTTGGGGCCCTGGACAGTAGGGAGGGAGTTTGGATCAGTCCTCAAGTTCTGATATATTGCTGTTACTGAAACTTCACTAAAGCATTAAAAACTAAAGCCCCGAAAGGATAAGACACGGAATTTTTAAAACAAGATTTGATGTGCAGATTCATTGTAGAAATTACTGCAATCCGCTCAACAGCTTATTTGTAATTGATTCCTTCACGTTTGCAGATTACCTAACATGAGAGTTCATTTTGATTAATTCACATCATTTATGTTTCAAACACCTCCACTGTCTCTCAGTTTCCCCTTTAGTCAAGGCAGTGAGTCATGCTGGAGTGCAGGCTGCAGCAGCCCTCAAGACATGAGTGACTGACGGGAGGCTCTCGAACTGGTGAGCAAGGAACCCCAGCCATTACTTTCTGCTCCTTAACCCAGGAGTACCAAGTGAAACAGTAGAAACACAACTACTGCCACATCTAAGATCAGACAACTCAACACAGGCCAGGAATACAATCTGGGACCTCCTGTTCTGTGTGCACTCTACATATTGGTACAGTGCAATGAAACAGTCTGTGAAATCCTATTAACTGAACTGAAAATAAAGCTGTAGAATAACCCTGATAGCTGTACTCTGTGCTGGGAGGCACTCATGAAGTGGTACAGTCAGAATTGGCGAAGGATGAAGTCCAGGCACAGTGGCGCAGTGGTTAGCACCGCAGCCTCACAGCTCCAGCGACCCGGGTTCAATTCTGGGTACAGCCTGTGTGGAGTTTGCAAGTTCTCCCTGTGTCTGCATGGGTTTTCTCCAGGTGCTCCGGTTTCCTCCCACATGCCAAAAGACTTGCAGGTTGATAGGTAAATTGGCCGTTATAAATTGCCCCTAGTATAGGTAGGTGATAGGGAAATATAGGGGGATGTGGAAGGGCCTGTTTCAGTGCTGTATCTCTAAACTAAACTAAATCTACCCTGCCAACTTTGTACTTGGAAATACAACTGAACACCTGTTGCCCATGATTAATGCAAAGTGTTGACTTTTAACTTTATTTTTTATTTCATTTCGAGATACAGCACTGAAACAGGCTCTTCGGCCCACCGAGTCTGTGCTGACCATCAACCACCCATTTATACTAATCCCATATTCCTACCACATCCCCACCTGTCCCTATATTCCCCTACCACCTATCTACACTAGGGGCAATTGCTAATGGCCAATCAACCTGCAAGTCTTTGGCATGTGGGAGGAAACCGGAGCACCCGGAGGAAACCCACGCAGACACAGGGAGAACTTGCAAACTCCACACAGGCAGTACCCAGAATCGAACCCGGGTCACTGGAGCTGTGAGGCTGCGGTGCTAACCACTGTGCCGCAGCCAGACGAAATATGTTTCGACAGGAGAGGTGGGTGTTGAATTTGGGACAGGGTAATCTTTGGCTCCAACCAGAATATGTGAAATCTGGAGCTCAGACAATTAAAGTACATTTGAAGGCATGGTGCTGCAGGCCCTCTGCTGGCTGGAGGCGGCGCTGCAGGAGCTGGATCGAGTTCTACAGTGTTTGGCGCTCGGGTCCGACACTGGATGATGCTCGGGTCCTGGAGCAGCCACTCTGTGAGGTTTCCAGCCCTGGCTTGAGAAGCTGACAGACAAACCTGGGGTGGTTACAAATCAAAGGATAGCCCATGTTTATTTAGCAAGGTCGTAATGGGAAGTGCAGAGGCGGTGTGTCTGCCTCTGCTGTCATCAAGGGGTTAAATTATTCTTATTATTTCCCAGAACAAAAAGAAGATTTGAAGTTGGAGGTAGTTAGCTTCAGTTGGTATCTGGGACATCCCACGTGTACCAGTTGCTTGGGAGATGGGTCAGAGGTAGAACTCTGGCGCAGGGGCGGCACAGTGGCGCAGTGGTTAGCACTGCAGCCTCACAGCTCCAGGGACCCGGGTTCGATTCCGGGTACTGCCTGTGTGGAGTTTGCAAGTTCTCCCTGTGTCTGCGTGGGTTTTCTCCGGGTGCTCCGGTTTCCTCCCACAAGCCAAAAGACTTGCAGGTTGATAGGTAAATTGGCCATTATAAATTGTCACTAGTGTAGGTAGGTGGTAGGGAAATATAGGGACAGGTGGGGATGTTTGGTAGGAATATGGGATTGGTGTAGGATTAGTATAAATGGGTGGTTGATGGTCGGCACAGACTCGGTGGGCCGAAGGGCCTGTTTCAGTGCTGTATCTCTAATCTAAAAAAAAAACTGTGTTTGCTGATGCAGTCAGACAGTTGGCTTTGAAGGAGCAAAGTGAGCATCGAACAAGCTGGAGAAACTAAATTCGTGAGGTGTTGAAGACAAACTGGAGGATTTGCCTCGCCAAAGCTAGAGAGAGAATCACCAGGAAATCTCAAACCTCAAAAAAACAGCTGAGAAATCAAGGAAATCAAAGTGAATTCCGAAGAGCTGTGATACACTTTGGATTTTAAATTTAAAATATAATTGTCTCAAGTTGTAGTGTTAAGTTAGTGGTGTTTTGCTTTGTTTAACTCTTGTACAATTTATTTAAAACGGGCTGTTTCACTGTTTTGATTGTCCATAAAGGTACGCACATTCCAGGTAGAGAAATTTGTGCGTTCTTTTTTGCTTGTGTGTGTATTTTCGACCGCAAGGATGGTGGTCCCACCGGGTGCAGTTCCCCAAGTCAGGACAGTTTGGGACACCCTATGTTTGAGACACTTTTTCTAACCTCTTCCTCAAGAGCTCCGTGATCATCGGCCTCCGCTGCCTTTGTGCAGATTTGTGACTAGACGCCTCCAGGTTCACAGCCCTATCTCCAACATCACCCGTCCATCACCGTAGGGCTTTCGGTGTCTCTGTTGGAGGACTGCAAGTGTCATCTTTTAACGTGAGGAAGTCGATGCACAGTTGACAACCGGACAGTCTTGATGGGTTGGCAATCTTTACCCAATGGTATAGCAAGCCATAATGACTGGAGCCTTCACAGCCGTTGGGCTCAAGAGCTCTGCCCAGTAGTATCTTGCCGCTGGTACTGGTCTTCGCATCCCAGGGACGCTGGGCTCACGCCTCGTCTTTCCACCAAGACTGTCCCCAGCTGAAAGCTGTATGAGGTGAACCTGCTACATGGATCTAGAGGGGCGAATCTCAATAAAAACATGCGTTGCAAGCCCTCAATAGCGGAACTGGCAGATGAATTGTATCATCACGATGAATTGAGCACAGTTCTCCAGGTGTGATCTTTGTCACATAAACATCACAATCTCATGGATCCAGAATGAACTGGCTGGTAATCATTCCAGGGAGTAAATTCAAGTACAGCGCAGGGTAGGACTCCAAAATCCACTCAGGTTTACTGCAACATTTGGGAATATTTTTCGGTTGGTGTGGGTAACACCTTACAGCAACATGCTGCTGTTTGGTGGCAGTAAAATATTTTGTTTCTCACTCTTGCTTTCAATTGTTTTAATTGAGAAATGCAGGAGAAGAGAGCAGGATAACCCAGGGTGAGAGAGAGGCAGAGAGCTATGCCAGAAAGTAGAGGGTAGTTATTGTCAAGATTGGGACTTAAAAGGATGGGACAGATACAGATACAGATAGATACAGACTGAGGGGGAATAGAGGAATTCAACAATGTTCCAGCCTTGGCGAAAATAAATTTGAGTTGGAATGATGCATGAACCTGGATTTGAACACAGAAAGATGTGCAGGAGATAGTCTTGCAGGAAGGCATATTTGCAATTTAGGAGAAAGAGAGGAAATTACCTGAATGAAGCTAAATTTATAACAATCTTTGCAACTTTTCCAGACAAGAAAAATAATCAAAAGTGACATTGTGGAATGAGAAAGTCACTGTAGAACAATCTTAAATCTTCAGCTGAATGATCTTTTCCAGTCACCCCTGCTATTATTCCTGCTGCACACAGAAAGGATGATTTCAAATGTTTATTTTATCGCATCTTAAGAATAATCTGCCTCATTGAGTGAAGCCAGCTGCAGGAGAAACTGTGTAGTGTGTCGAAGGCATATGCTGAATAAGACTGCCATTGTCAGGAGCTGTGCAATGCTGCGCCTGGTTTTGTATCGAGGATGAAGGACACTTTGCCAGGTTCAAAGCACTGCATGTATGCACAATGGGCCGTGTACAGCATCTAGAATTACTGAGGCCTCTTAACATACAATGGAATACAAAATATGGAAGTTATATTTCTGTAAAAGTCTTGCTAGTTCCATGTGCTTTGACCATTGCACCTGGGGAATCAAGCTTCAGCTGTCAACACATCTCTCCGTGCAAATTCTGTATCAGACTTGAGTCTTATTGAGTGAGCTTTGTTCCGAGGAAATGAGGCTGCATTTATTGCCTATTCCCAGTTCCCTGCAATGGTGAAGGAACAGTGAGACGTGTCCAATTCAGGATGGTGACGGGGATCTTGGAGATGGTAGCATTCCAACAAGCTCTTGTCCCTCTCAATGGTCGAGGTCACGGGCAGGCTGAATATTTATTTAGTTAACTGGTATATGCGAGGAGGAGCCATCTCTGTATCTCTACTTGTAGTGAAAGTAAGAAAGACTTGCATTTATCTGGTGGCTTTTACGACCACACAACATCCCACCGTGCTTTACAGCCAACCATGTTGTAATGTAGGAAATGCGGCAGTCAGTTTGTGCACAGAAAGCTCCCACAAACAGCAATGTTTTGTGATGTTAGTTGAGGGATAAATATTGGTTATATAAAAACAGGTTCAGTACTGTCAGTCCATTAGCTTCAGCACCAGGCACATGACCTTCCTTATTTAACAATTGATCTTATTGAGTGGCTGACATCATTTCATTTTCCTTTCACTTTGGCTGGTACTGTCAGATCAGTGAGCTCGTCGCAGAGGGGAGAAGTGTTAGTGTTAAAATCTGAACTCAGCTTGTGAGCAAAGCATTGATATTCAGGACGACTTGACAGCTGAGTGGCCACGTCTGAATGTTAAGTGGGTCACATCCAGTGAGGTGCGACCTCCCTCAAAGCCTGCTCTGCCAGGAAGGAACCACAAACAATGTGTACTAAAGGCTTGGGCTGCTTTCTTCAGCGACACAGCAGCTTCCCAGGATGAGCACGCCTGTGAGCAGCCTTCCCAAGCGAAGGGTTCCCACAGCGATGTCCTTGCTTTGGATCCTCGGCTTGTCTCTCTCGGTGGAATCAGCGAAGTATCACAAAGACTCCAAATGTCCCGCCTCCTGCTCTTGTACCAAGGACAGTGCATTCTGTGTGGCCTCAAAATCCATCCCGCAAACTTTTGCCGAGGACCTGATCTCTCTGTAAGTAAAGCTAAAGGTGATGGTGATATAGGTTGGGGGTGGGGGAGCCTATGAAATAGGATGGTTCTATCAGCAGCTGAACCTGTGTCAGGCACAGGAACACTGGTATCATTTGAAACACAATTCACTTCATTAGCCTAATGTTCTTGATTATTTCTCAATGTCTCTTATTCAATATGTATAAAAAATAATTACTTTTATTTCGGACTTTATCTCCCTAATTTTGTAGTCTTGTCTCCTGGAGGATCTGACCCTTGCTGGACATGACCAGTACCCTCTAGTACCTCATGAATACAGACATCTCTCATGTGTTAGGCTGGACAGTGAATGTTGGCAGCTGGTTGACTGTGTGAAGCATCACAGTTGAGTGCAATGCTGTCCTCACCTGATATACACGCACAGGATAGGGACCTAGAACAATAAGCCCTGGCTGAATGTTCCAGGGGTGAGGAGTAAAATCAGAGAGACAAAACAAATTGCCAAACAATTCCTGCAGAAAATACAATCAAAAACTACAAATGAGATTCTTTTACAGCACGCTGAAGATTAACATTGACTTTTTTTGTACTGTTTCTTTGGAAATCTGTCTGCGTTGTATCAATTAGTATTTTCCATTTTTGTGCTTGAATGCCGTGGGATGTTTTACTGCATTAAAGGGGCGATATAAATGAAAGTTGTTGTTGTAATCAAATTTTCTTTTTTGCTAAGTCTCAAATAAAACTGGGACTTTTTATATATTCCATGATTGAGAAGCCTGGGTTAAGGGCTGAGCCCACTGCAACTTTGAGAAGGGTAGGAGAGAAAGTTAAATCAAGGAGTCATGTTTGGGCCAGGGCAATCTTGGATTTTAATAGTGTAAGATGGTGTTCTTCAAGACAGTGCTTATGAGAATGTGGTGTCACAGTTGAGAAGAAAGCCAAGTGTCATGGCGACTAGAGAATAAGAACTGAATGATTTAGTGCTAACGATTTTTTGCAGGGCTGGTATGTAACACTCCTGTATATAATATGAAATAACATGCCATGTGTTACTGGTTGGAACATTCCTGTATGTACTATATAGTAACACATCATGTGTTTCTGGCTATATCAGTCCCCTATATATTATATAATATGATATATATACAATATAACAACACACTGTCTTCACCATAGTGCTCCAAATGTGCATCAAATCCTGTATAAATAGGACATTAGTTAATGAGACTGAGATGTGACATATGCAGCAAACACACTGTATGTTACAAGCTCTTTGAGGTAATGCGTAAAACATCAGCTTTATGGATGAGCTAACTCAGGCGGGTGCAGCCGATTTGTTAAAGGGGTCAACATTTGGTGCCCAAATATTACTCCCATTTCTTTAGATGCAAGGTCAAGGTTTTAGAGGATTACTTGCCAGAGGCTGTAACATAAGAACATCAGTCAGATACCCTTTCAGTGACTGGTTGCTGGGAGTGCATCATGAGTTTGTTTTATTTTATTCTGCTTTCCAGTTTGCTGCAGTTGTGCAAACTAAATTAAATAACAGTCCCATTGTTGGTCATATACAGGTGTCACAGACACAGAGTCACTGTGAGATACCTGAAATCGAGATAGTGAACACACAGGATGCCCCAGCTTTACACCATTTGTAGAATGGGTATTCGGGAAAACTGAGGACTGAACCCAACCAGCAGAGGGTCAAACCTGGAGATAATGATTATGTCCCAGGAGCGTTATCTTTAAAACCTGCCCTTTTAATGACCAAACGCTCTACCGTTCAAGTTTGCCGACAAATTTGAATGCACCAAGTGATTTTACTCAATCCGACAAACCGGGCTGCAGAGTTTGAGCCAGATTTCTGTGTGCTCGGCTCATTCTGTTCTGTATTCATGTCACGCAGCTCCATTGCCTTCACAAACTGTCTGAAGAGGCGCTCCATAGTTTATTTTTAATGAGAATATCAGTAAGACAGAACAATTCATGAATGATTAGCAGACACGAACAAGCTGCAAGTTAATTTAAAAGTCAATCCGAGTGTTTGATGTGTCTAACCCTTTTTCTTTCCTCCAGGAATAAGAATCACAGCTCTGTTGGTCAGTTTGATGCTGATCCTTTGCTATCTAAGTAGTGGTGGTGGTACTGGGGAAAGGGGTAGGTAGGATCCTGGGGAAGTAATTCTGAATTGTATTTGGAGCACTCTGCATCCAAGAGTGACTCCACAGTACAAAGCGACCTTCGACTTGGCACCTTCGGAGTGTTTCATGGGGACAGTGTAGAGGGAGCTTTACTCTGTATCTACCCCCGTTTTTTTTCTTTTTCTAACCCCATACTGTGCCTGTCCTGGGCGTGTTTGATGGGGACTGTGCAGAGGGAGCTTTAATCTGTGTCTAACCCTGTTTTGTTTTTTTTACCCCCATGCTGTATCTTTCCTGGGAGTGTTTGATGAGGACAGTGGAGAGGGAGCTTTACTCTGTATCTAACGCTTTTATAAAAATCTTTTTTTACAGTGTAGAAGGAGCTTTATTTTGTATCTAACCTGTTTCTTCCCCCTTTTTTTGGGAGCTTTCTTTGTATCTAACCCCATGCAGAACCTGTCCTGGGGATGTTTGATGGGGTCATGCAGTATCAGATGACCAGATAATATGTATTGATAATGTTGGTTGATGGATAATTATAGGCCAGGACACATTATCCAAAAGTTGGCACCTCTGACAGTGTATCACTCCCTCAGTACTGGACCAAGCATCCACCTGGATTATGTGCTCAATCCTTAGAATCGGGCTTGAACCCAACATCTTCTGACTGCAAGATTGAGCCAAGGCTGATAAATTGAAAATTAATGGCTTTCTTTTGCTGATGTTTCTACAAATAAAATGTTATTGTGCGTAGAAAAAACATTTTCATTATTAAGTTACATCAGGGTATTAATCATTCAACAATGTGTCATTTGGGTCTTCCAGAACTTTTGTGAATGCGAAATTCAGACGAATTCCCGAACGTGCCTTTTCCCACCTCCGGACTCTACAATTCCTGTAAGTACATGTGACAGAATGGAGAAATCTCTGTCTTTAACTTCACACAATCCCAATCTTTGGTCTTTGTGGGTCATATATAAAATTTTAATTGTTCATCTGTATATACGTCAAGCTGTGGATACTAACAGATCTTGGCTTTCTCATTTAGGATTTGTCCCATCCATGAAACAACAGCTATTTCCAAACCTCCAGTCCTCAGAATTCAAACAGGGAATATCAGCAATTGGGTCGGATTGATGTGCCTGGCCTCAGGACTGTGCCTTGCCCTAAAGCCATGGGCTGGATATCTTTGGTCTATTGAATGTGGAAATTACTTTGGATTTTGTCTAGTTTCTCAAGCAGTGATATATCTTGGGAAACCAGACAATGTGTGAGCACCTGGACAGATATATGATGATGTGTTTTACTCAACAAAGACTGAGGACTTGTACTTTACAGCTATGTCACAATATTTTGGTCAACCCCAAGGCTGTTAAGGAAGAGGCATAATATCTTTATGGTTTAAACTTCATGATTTGATCAGAGCTGTGTTTCCATCTCAGAAGGTTGGTATATTTAGATCTTAGGAGGAACAAGAGGAAAGTGTAGAGATACATTGACCATTGTAAAGTAAACATTCCTTGACACACAGTCCTCTGAAAAACCCAGCTTAATTGTTTCCTCATCTTTCATCTTTCTGGCCTGAATCCTGCTGCAACTAGCAAAGATAAAATGACACTCTCCAGCCTTCTCAGTGTCTGTATTATGGAGTGGGTAAGGGTTTGTCTCAGGAAGGCTTGTCACAAATCCCGAGGCAGTTGCTGAGAAAATGGCTAAAACTGGGAGTTCCAGTGCCATCTTCTTGAAGTCTTTCCCCTCGCCAGTAATTTAATTTTGACCAACAGTCGGTGGTGTGAAGGGTGAAGGAAGGTCCTGCTAGTTATTGTGACCACTAATCTTACAGTGGGCAGCATTCACTTCACCAGCACTGTTTGAAATGAAAAGTAAGTTATAGAGTCATGGCAACACCGAAGGAGGCCTATTGGCCCTCAGAGTTAATGACATTACCAGAAGCGCCCAAATGATTTTTTTCAGTCGATCAATTACCCATTGCCTTCCACTTGCTTTCTCTTGAATTGTTAGTGAGAGTTACAACCTGGCCTTGTTTCCAGTGTTACTTTTTCCCTCTCTTTTTTTCTGCCTTCTTTTTGTATCTGCCTTATTTGTATCTCCCCCATTCCGGGGGGAGGGGGGGATGCGCGGCGCAGGGGATTTTTAGCCTAAAAATAAGGGCTGGGTTTGGGTCTGGTGAAGGGTTTAAAGTTGGTGAATTCTGTTTCCTGATCTGAAGCTGCCTACAACCATTGAGGCCAGAATGTGGGTGGGTGATCAACCTGTTCCAAGGAGGCACCTTGGAACTTTAGAAACCCAGCAGCTTCATTGAGGTGAGGGCTTGGCGGAATGCGGAGGTAAGCACCTTTACACTGACCTCTTGGATACAGCTGGCTGCCTGAGGAGTCTCCACGATTGAGCTCCACCCTCCCCGCCCCCCTCCCCACACATCCTTACCCCCAACCGAGGCCTCTGACCTCCCACCACTCTCCACCCCCCCCCCTCCCCCCCACAACCTGCCCTCATCCTTACTAGCCTCCATACCACTGCCAATCAACAGTTTGACTCTCATTCAGGAACGTGACTAAATATGCAGTTTCATGGAGGCACTGTTCCCACAAACCCCTGTACAGGAACGTACCTGTTGCAATCACTATGGGTTATGGAGCAGTTTCACACCCGCTAAGCAACATGGGTAAGCTGTGCCTCCATGAGCATGAAATTGATTCTTTCTCACTTCGCATACAGTAACAGTGTTGGAGCATACACGAGCTCATTAAAATATGAACTACATTTAACAAGTTCGACAATAGTTGTGGCTGAATAAAGGCATCATGGGATCCAGTTAAACGTTGAACAATCTCACACTTACCCATCGATAACCTTAAATACATTGAAAACCATTTAACTTCCTGTTCGGGATAGGGAAAGGCAAAAACTGTAAATTAGAGCTGAGAGAAGGTATGTATCAGATAACAAGTTGCCCAGCAGTTTGAAGCAGAGAAATGACTACGAAACTCTCGATTGATGATTTTTGTTCTATCCTCTTTCCCCTTAGCTTGTTGAATTCAAACACCTTCGACATGATTGAAAATGATGCATTCAATGGTTTATCTCACCTGCAGTATCTGTAAGTTTAAGCCATGTTTCGCCATTGCTCTTCTCATCTTTACAGATAATTGTGTTTGCACTGAACTCTGGCTTCCTATGTGTGTTCACAGTTTCATAGAGAACAACAACATCCAATCACTCTCCAAATACGCGTTCCGAGGACTCAAGTCTCTTAACCATCTGTAAGTAGTTCTGCAATCAATGATTAGTTTAGAAAGGTTGGAAAGATTGATAAGGACAAAGAGTTGTGTTATGTGCATCTCAGCTGGGGATCATCAGTTACTGTTTCCCTACATCGGTTTACTCCTCCTCTCTGCAGAATGTACTGACTTCCCATTAGCATACAATCTCACAGCTTCTGACATTTGTTGCCCATCTTTAATTACCTGTCGACAAATTAGTGGTGAGCTGCCTTCTTGAACCGCTGCAGTCCGTGTGGTGTAGGTACGCCCACAGTGCTGTTAGGAAGGGGGTTCCAGGATTTTGACCCAGCGACAGTGAAGGAACGGCGATATACTTCCAAGTCAGAATGGTGTGTGGCTTGGAGGGGAACTTGCAGGTGGTGGTGTTCCTATATAGCTGCTGCCCTTGTCCTTCTAGGTGTAGAGGTCACAGATTTGGAAGGTGTTGTCGAAGGAGGCTTGCCGAGTCGCTGCAGTGCATCTTGTAGATGGTACACACTGCTGCCGCTGTGTGTCAGTGGTGGAGGGAGTGAATGTTTAAAGTGGTGGGTGGGGTGCCAATCAAGCGGGCTGCTTTGTCCTGGATGGTGTCGAGCTTCTTGAGTGTTGTTGGAGCTGCACCCATCCAGGCAAGTGAAGAGTATTCCATCACATTCCTGACTTGTGCCTTGTAGATGATGGACAGGAGGTGAGTTACTCACCACAGAATTCCCAGCCTCTGACCTGCTCTTGTAGCCACAGTATGTATATGGCTGGTCCCCCCCCGAGTTAAGTTCTGTTCAATAGTGTCTCCCAGGATTTTGATGATGGGGGATTCAGTAATGGTCATGCCATTGAATGTTTCTCTCTTGTTAAAGACGCCCACTTATGTGGCACCAATGTTACTTGCCAATTGACAGCCCAAGCCTGAATGCATGTAAAGAATTGTTTCCTGAACCTTGGGGAAACTAGTAACCCTGTAAACGTGGGCTTTACACCACTTCTGCCTTGCTGTGATGTCAAGGTAATTAACTTAACTGCTCTCCTCCAGCATTTGGCTATTCAGCCCAACGAGCTATTCCGCCATTCACTTCGATCTTGGGTGACCTATTCCTCAACCTCATTTACCCACCTTTGTTCCATATCCCAGTTCCCTTACCGAACAAAATTCTATCGATTTCCACCTTGAAAGCTCGAATTGTCCCAACATCCACAGATTTTTCAAGATTTCCAATGGGATTTGTGTGAAAAACTGCTTTTTGACACTATCTCTGAAGGGCCAAACTCTAATTTTAAGTTTACCCCCTCCCCCCTCCCCTCAGGGATCAGTATTGGAACCACTATTTTTCGTATTCTATATTAATGACCTGGACTGGAGTACAATTTTGAACTTGTCAACATACTAAATAGTGACCATGATAGGGTGACTGGTGAGTTGGGCAGACAGAGGGGAGGAAGAAGAGTGGAAGAGCAATAGTGATAGGGGATTCAATAGTCAGGGGATCAGACAGGCGTTTCTGCAGCAGTAAACATGACTCCAAGATGGTATGTTGCCTCCCTGGTGCCAGGATCAAGGATGTCACGGAACGGCTGCAGACATCCTACTGAGGGAGGGTGAACAACCAGAGGCCGTGGTCCACATTGGTACAAATGACATAGTTAGGAAGAAGGGTGAGGTCCTGAAAGCAGATTTTAGGGAGTTAGGAAGGAAATTAAAAAGCAGGACCTCGAGCAGTAATCTCAGGATTACTCCCAGTGCTATGAGCTAGTGAGCATAGGAACAGGAGGATTGATCGATTGAACACATGGCTGGAGGATTGGTGTAGGAGGGAGGGCATCAGATTTCTGAGGCATTGGGACCGGTTCTGGGGCAGGTGGGACCTGTACAAGATGGACGGGCTACACCTTAACAGAACTGGGACTAATATCCTCACTGAGAGATTTTCTAGTGCTGTTGGGGAGGGTTTAAATTAGCTTGTCGGGGTGATGGGAACCTGAGGGGTAACTCAAATTGGAAGGAAGCAAAGCTGGTAACAGGAGGTAGAAAAGTAGCAAGCAAATTTAGAAGCAGGCGAAACAAAGGCGAGGATCAGCTAAGTTTAGAATGCAGAATAATGTCAAGACCAGGTTAAAAGCACTCTACCTGAATGCACACAGCAGTCACAACAACGTAGATGATTAAAAAGCCCAAATAGAGGTAAATGGGTATGATCTAATTGCCCTAATGGAAATGTGGCTACAGGGTGACCAAGACTGGGAACTCAATATTCAAGGATAAGCGACATTTAGGAAGGACAGGCAAAAAGGAAAAGGTGGTGGTGTTGCGCTGATAATAAGGGATGGGATTACATTAGTAAGGGAGAATCTCAAATCAGAAGAACAAAATGTGGAATCTGTTTGGGTGGAGCTAAGAAACAGCAAGGGGCAGCAAACATTGGTAGGAGTTGTTTATAGGCCACAGTATAGGTAGTGTGGGGCATGGTATTAATCAGGAGGTTAGAGAAGCATGTAGCATGGGTAATACAGTAATTATGGGTAACGTCAGTCTGCACATAGACTGGGTAAACCTAATGAGCAGGAATGTTTGGAGGTCGAGTTTCTGGAGTGTGTTAGGGATGATTTTCTAGAGCAGTATGTTGAGGAACCGACTAGAGAACAGGCTATTTTCGATCTAGTATTATGTAATGTGAAAGGGCTATTAATAATCTTGTTGTATAAGAACCTTTAGGGATGAGTGACCATAATATGCTAGAATTTTACATTATGTTTGAAAGTGAGGTAGTTCAATCTGAAGCCAGCATGTTATATTTGAACCGAGGAAATTATGAAGGTATGAGGGGCAACTTGGCTGAGGTGGATTGGGGAAAATAAATTTAAAAATATGACATTGCAGAGACAATGGTAGTCTTCAAAGAATTATTACATAGTTTACAACAACTATGGGCGGCACAGTGGCGCAGTGGTTAGCACCGCAGCCTCACAGCTCCAGTGACCCGGGTTCAATTCTGGGTACTGCCTGTGTGGAGTTTGCAAGTTCTCCCTGTGTCTGCGTGGGTTTTCGCCGGGTGCTCCGGTTTCCTCCCACCACCAAAGACTTGCAGGTTGATAGGTAAATTGGCCATTATAAATTGCCCCTAGTAGAGGTAGGTGGTAGGGGAATATAGGGAGAGGTGGGGATGTTGTAGAAATATGGGATTAGTGTAGGATTAGTATAAATGGGTGGTTAATGGTCGGCACAGACTCGGTGGGCCGAAGGGCCTGTTTCGGTGCTGTATCTCTAAATAATAAATAAACGATACATTCCTTCAAGGCACAAAAACCCCAAAAATAAAGGCAGTCAACCGTGGCTAACAAAGCAAGTTAAGGATTGTATAAGATTTGGGTGGTACAGTGGCGCAGTGGTTAGCACTGCAGCCTCACAGCTCCAGCGACCCGGGTTCAATTCTGGGTACTGCCTGTGTCTGCGCGGGTTTCCTCCGGGTGCTCCGGTTTCCCCCCACAGCCAAAAGACTTGCAGGTTGATAGGTAAATTGGCCATTATAAATTGCCCCTAGTATAGGTAGGTGGTAGGGAAATATAGGGACAGGTGGGGATGTGGTAGGAATATGGGATTAGTGTAGGATTAGTATAAATGGGTGGTTGATGGTTGGCACAGACTCGGTGGGCCGAAGGGCTTGTTTCAGTGCTGTATCTCTAACTAACGAACTATTCAAAGAAAAGGCCTGTAAGTTGCCAGAAATAGTAGTAAACCTGAAGATTGGGAGGATTTTAGAATGCAGGATAGGAGGACAAAGAAACTGATAAAGAAAGGGAGAATAGAATTTGAATGTAAAGTGGCAAAAAACATAAAAATGGACTGTAAAAGCTTCTATAGATAAGTAAAAAGGAAACATTTGGCTAAGACAAATATGGGCCCATTACAGGCAGAGTCAGGAGAATTTATAATGGGGAATAGAGAAAAGGCACAGAAGCTAATTAATTACTTTGTGTCTGTCTTCACTGAGGAAGATAGAAGAAATCTTCCAGAGTCAGAGATCCAAGGGACTAGGAAGAATGAGGAATTGAAGGAAATTAGTATTAGTTAGAAGGTTGTATTGGAGAAATTAATGGGGCTGAAGGTTGATAAGTCCCCAGGACCTGATCATTTACATCCCAGAGTGTTGAAAGAGGTAACTATGGAGATAGTGGATGCATTGGTGATCATCATGATTGGGAAATCATGTTTGACAAACCTGTTTGAGTTTTTTGAGGATGTTACTAACAGAATTAATAAAGGGGAGTCGGTGGATGTGGTATACTTGGATTTTCAGAAGGATTTTGATAAAGTCCCCCACAGAAGGTTGGTTAGCAAAATTAAAGCACATGGGACAGGAGATCATGGACTGGCATGGATTAAGGATTGGTTAACAGGCAGAAAACAGAGAGTAAGAATAAATGGGTCATTCTCGTGTTGGCAGGCTGTGACTAGTGGGGGACTGCAGGGATCAGTGCTTGGGCCCCAGCTGTTCACAATATATATCAATGATTTTGATGTGGGGACCAAATGTAATATTTCCAAGTTCACGGTTGACACAAAACTAGGTGGGAATGTGTGTTGTGAGGAAGATGCAAAGTGGTTTCAAGGGGATTTGAACAGACTTAGTAAGTGGGTAAGAAAGTGGCAGATGGAATATCTTTTCCTGACCAGACGGCAGGGTTTCAAATACAGCATCTCCAGCCGTGCATTCCTGCCTCAATGCTGTACTGGAGGTTGGTCTGGATTATGTGCTCTAGTCCTGGATTGGGGCTCGAACCCACAGCCTCGGTAAGACTGCTACCAGCTGAGGCAAACTGACAGGAACATTGATGCACTTGTCAGAGCATTACATAAATAGAAACAAACGCCTTTTCTATGTCTGATTTAATACAAGCTGAAGTTGCACTTGACCAACACATCCAGCACCTACTCTCTTATTCCCATCATCACCTGTCTGTATGTCTGTGCCTCTGTGTCTCTCTCTGTGTCTGTCTGTGTGCCTATTGTCTCTCTGTGTCTGTTTCTTTGTGTGTCTGTGTGTCAATCTGCCTGTGTCTGTCTGTGTGTCTGTCTTTGTCTGTGTGTTTGTGTGTCTGTCTTGGTGGTTCTGTGTCTATACTAACTATATTTCTTGCTTTTTACCAGTAGAATATTTAATCATTTGACACTTTTTCCCTTCCAGATCATTGGAAAACAACAATCTGCTAACACTTCCCAGAGACATCTTCATGAATCTTTATGTTTTGACACATTTGTGAGTGATTTGTTTATTCACTGTTTGAAGATTACAGCAGTATTTCACAGGCAAAACAGAATCCAGCTGAGATTAGGAGTGAAATTGCACGATGCAATATGGCCATGTTCAGATGCTACTATTGCAGAGCAAGATTCCATTTCAATAGAGAACGTTTGATGACCGAGGTTAAGCAATAAACTTGTAATGTAGGAGCAACATTTAAATTATGTCATTCTATTCTGAATCAAGATGGTCACTTGTGGGCATCTTCTGTGTGCTCTCCGCTACTTCACTGGTAAAACTGTGTTCACCCTATTCACTAGGCATTGTGACCCTGTGTACCAGTCTGCCCACACACGGCAGTACAACCCTGTGTACCAGTCTGCCCACACACGGCAGTGTGACCCTGTGTACCAGTCTGCCCACACACGGCAGTGTGACCCTGTGTACCAGTCTGCCCACACACGGCAGTGTGACCCTGTGTACCAGTCTGCCCACACACGGCAGTGTGACCCTGTGTACCAGTCTGCCCACACACGGCTGTGCGACCCTGTGTACCAGTCTGCCCACACACGGCTGTGCGCCCCTGTGTACCAGTCTGCCCACACACGGCTGTGCGACCCTGTGTACCAGTCTGCCCACACACGGCTGTGCGACCCTATGAAGTCTTTGAACATGTTGTCGCCTCCCACCTCCATGTCCGTCTTTCCCGTAACTCCACATTTGAATCCCAATAACTCCACATCCCAATCAGGTTTCCACCCCAGCTATTGCACTGAAACAGACCTTCCCAATGTTACAACTGTCCATCCTATGTGACTGTGACCAAGGTAAACTAGCTGTTCTTGTCCTTCTCAACCTGTCTACTGTCTTTGACATGGTTGACCATGCCATCTTCCTTCAATGTCTCTCCACTGTCATCCAGCTGGGTGGGACTGCCCTCGCCTGGTACCATTCCTACCTGTCTCTGAGCCTTGAGAACAATTCCACACTTAACATGTAAACAGCAGACCACGAATCCCCTTAGTGTTTTTACACAGTTGTTAATTGTGCTGAAAGTCTGTCGCTGCACGAAAATGTCAAATGCTTGCACTTAAATCTAAACTTTTTTGCACAACCCAACTTGAGCTACTTGTTCCTTTGCAGGGATCTCCGTGGGAATGCTTTCCATTGTGACTGTAAAGTGAAATGGCTGATCGAATGGATACAGATGGCTAACACAACAGTACCTCCTGTGTACTGTGCCAGCCCAAGCAGATATCAGAATGTCAGGATCAACTATCTGCCAATCAAAGACTTTGACTGCATCAGCACAGGTCATCACGCAATTCTACATTTGTAAAGTTCCCCAGATATGTTGGCAGATTCTATGTCAATCTGCTTTCTCCTTCTCTCTGCAGCAGTCTGCCATTTGAGAGGCTTCATTGAGTTCTCTCTCTTTTAAAGATTAACTCCTCCAGCACTACAGCTGCTATTTCAATATGAGAGCATACAGAAAGACAGAACAATCCATGGATGATTAGCAGTTAACATTAAGCTGCAAGTTACTTTCCAGTCGATCCAACTGTTTGATGGGACAGTGTAGAGGGAGCTTTACTCTGTATCTAACCCCGTGCTGTACCTGTCCTGGGAGTGTTTGATGGGGACAGTGTAGAGGGAGCTTTACTCTGTATCTAACCCCGTGCTGTACCTGTCCTGGGAGTGTTTGATGGGGACAGTGTAGAGGGAGCTTTACTCTGTATCGAACCCCGTGCTGTACCTGTCCTGGGAGTGTTTGATGGGGACAGTGTAGAGGGAGCTTTACAGTTGAGTTTCGGAGGCATTGAGCTGGTGATGAAAGAGCTGTTATTGAAGAGTCTAATTCTCAGTATGCACAGCAGCCATGTAGCTTTGAGCTCCGGTATCATAATGTTGTGTTCAAATAATACATACCACAATAACAAGTTTGCATTACAATATTATCATTGATTTGTCTTTGCAGAATTCACCACGTATCAAACGCTACCATTCCAGTCTATTTCAGTTGAATCCTTCTTATACGCCAATGACCTTTATGTAACATTCGCCCAAGCAAACAATGGGAACTGCACTTTCCTCATGTGGGATCATGTTGAAATGGTCTTCAGGAAGTCTGAGAATATCTCTGGTAAGCCTCAAGAATCTTTAATAAGTAGTCTTAAGTTGAAATAGGCTGCACTGTGGTTGAACGTGCCACTAGTCTAATATCCCCAGGAAGATGTACTTCAGTTTTTGGAAGTCCCAACTTTCTCTGCAAGGCAGGGTTTTGCCAATTTCCTTAACGTCCACCAGCCCTACAAACAGCAACCCCTCCCCCCACCGCCATTCCCGACCACCACCCCTCTCCCTGAGCTCTCTGTTCCTCTGATGCTGGTCTTTTGTGCATTCCCCACCCCTCTCCCAATGATGGATAGCCGTGCCTTCAGCAACACACTGCAGTTGCCTCCCAAAGCCCTTCCACCCCTCCACCCCTCTCTCCTCCATTAAGACCCTCCTTCCAATGCACCTCCTTGAACAAGCTTATGGTCAGTCACCCCACCAAATACCTCTTGCTTTGTTTTGGTGTCTATTTCTTTCTGTTTACGCCTCAGTGAAGTGCCTTTGTGTATTAATTTCTACATTTAAAGGCACTATATATACATGCGGCCTCTTGTGTTTCCTCGTATGGGTCCAGTGTGTAATGGGTATTACCCAGTCGACCACTAAGCCATAAGGAAGCAGATATATGATCCCAACCAGGGCAGCAGATGGATGTTTCCTGGATGGCTTCCGAATATTGAGGCAAGGAAAAGGAAAAGAGTCACCGGCTCCCATTCTTGATCACTTTTGATCCCCAGTTTAAATTTGGATGTCTAGAGAGTAAGTGAGGACAGAATTGGTCTCATCTGTGATGCCTTCCATATTCAAATAGCTGGCCCACACTCACTGTTTAGGCTCACAATAGAACATGGGCAAGGTAACAGTGTAACCTTATAAGAGAGGGGAAGAGAGTGTGTGTGTGTGTTAGTGTTAGGGAGGAACCTTAACTAAACATGGAAAAAGAGACTTTTTAAATTTCTCGGAATTACAAGCATTAAAAATAAGCTGCCTTTTATTTTCTGGAGCTCAAGCTGCTGTGTACTGTAAACCGCTGGTGATCAAGGGACAGCTGTATATTGTTGTCGCTCAGCTCTTCAGAGGCTCTCACATCTACCGATGGGACAGCTATGGTGGAAAATTCACCAAAATGCAGGACATTGACGCCACCAAAATCCGCAAACCCAACGACATTGAGACGTTCACTGTCGATGGTGACTGGTACTTTGTCATCGCAGACAGTTCTAAGGCTGGAGTCACCACCATTTACAAGTGGAACACAAATGGGTTTTATTCTCATCAGTCCCTGCACATGTGGCACAGGGACACAGACGTCGAGTTTGTTGAGATGGACAACAAGGCCAAGCTCATCCTGTCCAGCAGCACACAAACGCCAGTCATCTACCAGTGGAACAGAGCCCACCGGCTGTTTAACTACCTCACCGAAATCCCCAACATGTTAGATGTTCATGCTGTGAAGCACTTCAGGATAAAGAAGGCTGTGTACCTCTGTCTGACCCGTTTCATCGGTGACTCCAAGGTGATGAAGTGGGAAAATCAGCAGTTCACTGAAATCCAGGCGCTGCCCTCAAGGGGTGCCATGATTGTTCAGCCTTTCAGAGTGGCACAGTGGCAGTATGTGGTGCTTGGGAATGACTTCTCCTTTTCTCATGTCTACCTGTGGGATGGTGAAAAGCTGATCTTTGGTCACTTCCATGAGTGGAATGTGCGAGCTCCACGAGCTTTCCACCTAGTACCCATTGACAGCATGCACCTTGTGCTAGCTTCCAGCTTCAAAGGGAACACTATAATCTACAGGCACGTGGTGGTGGACATGAGTGCTTAACCACATAATCCTCCGAGCTGCATTGAAACCGGCAGCCAGGAAGCTATTTTGGGATTTCACCCATTCAGTTTGGGCTTCGGGAGTCCGGTTTCTGACTGGGAGGTCCCTCAATTTCTCAAATGCAAAAATGGCATGAAAAGTTTGACAAATGGTTTGCTTTTTCTCGTTAAATCTGAGTCTTATTCTGCAGAGTCATTAATTATCAATATTAATAATGTTTGCAATTAAGTCACATCATCAGCAGAGCACATTTTTAGAACCATCATCTGTTCAGATAAAGACTTGGCAAAAACAACACCTTCTAATATTCAAATGTCCGACCACACCCTCCAGCCCCTGCACCACACACACCCGACACCCTGATTAATCAACTGCTTCTCAGTGCTTGCCATTTCTCTCTCGTCACTGCTTAGTCTTGTAGAGAATTGCATCACCCGTGGAGCTGGCCGAACGCAGGATAGTTATCCTGACAGACGAGTAACTTGTTAAGACCCAGATATCCTGGGTCAGTCCATTCACATTATCTTTCATAATCAGGCACAGGTTCAGCTGGGCACAGATTCAGCCGGGCATAGGTTCAGCTGGGCACAGATTCAGCCGGGCATAGGTTCAGCTGGGCACAGATTCAGCCGGGCATAGGTTCAGCCGGGTACACTTTTGGAGCAAAACCTTGCACTTAAATACATCGAAGCTGATGTGGATAATTAGAGGGAAGTGTCAGAAAAGGGGAACACAAGTTCAATGTCTTTAGAAAGGCATCCTTGCTTATTAGCAGCCTTTGCTAAAGCTGAAGTAACAGGTTTGAGAGGTGAGGTGGGGGGATTGAGAGGGGGGAGGATTGAAAAGTGAGTGGGGGCATTGTGAGGTGAGGGGGCACTGCTCAAAATGATATTGTGAGAGAGTGTTGTGTGGTAGAGGTTGGGGGGGGAGGGTTTTACCTTCTGCACTGCGCACTTCACCATCTCTATGGGCCTGTCTACAATGTGCCTGGATGAAGGTGTAACAGACAGAGACTGGAACCGGCTGTCAGTAACAGACGGCAGCATGCTGCAT
This sequence comes from Heterodontus francisci, assembly GCF_036365525.1. Classification (NCBI taxonomy): domain Eukaryota; kingdom Metazoa; phylum Chordata; class Chondrichthyes; order Heterodontiformes; family Heterodontidae; genus Heterodontus; species Heterodontus francisci. The sequence continues at coordinate 3,334,470 of NC_090417.1, forward strand.
CTAACTTTCTTTCGGTTTGTGGGTTGTGACTATTTCTCCAAGGTTGTCGGAGTGCCTGTCACAAACTTCCTTCCAGGCACCAATTGTAGGAATGACCTGTCACAGCAAGCTCTGATGCCCTCTATTTCCCAGTGGAAGAGGGGTATGGGCACAGACCATCTCTTGTGCACTCCAACTTGACTGGGATCCTTTTGATGCTCATCCCCATTTCTACTTCAAGGCACCTGAAGGAAAGATTTCCCAATGGGAAACATGAATCATTTTCCACTATTTGCAAGGAGGATTCCAGAGTTTCTTTCAAATCTGTGACATTCTGACTTTTGCAAGGAAATAGCTGACAAGATTTTTGGAGTAATGTAACAAAAATATCAATAAGGCTGGATTCTCACTGTTAACTAATCATCATATTTGAGGAGGAACTTGAATGAAGCTCTGCTTTGAGATGTAACAAAGGACTGTCTTATCTAAGTTACAGTTGCTTTACATTTGCCGATCATGTAGCATTGACACGAGTTCTCTGTATATATACTCTTCAGATTCTATTCCTTTCTTCTCATCAATTGTGGCATTGCATATGGCAACTCATACACGTTTCTTTACGAGCTTGTGCTAAGTTGGCTCTTTGCCTTTTTTTGATTGTTATAGTCCGTTAAAAGTCAGAACAATCCAACTTATTTCATACTGTAAGGTTACATTTTCATTTTAAAAAAAATCAGCATCTTATGTGCTTGTTTTATCTCCTGTTGGATCTCAGATTCTGTATCCAGGGATTAATTGAATCTCCATATTTTAACTTGTATCCATCCAGTATTAAATATCAAAAGAGGAGAAGGTTGGGTCTTTTCAAATACACTGGATAGCTTTAATATCTGCTCATGAAGTGGATGAGTGGCCTCAAAAAGCTAAAGGCTGGTACTGCAGCAAAGCATACAGACCAACAGGTCTTCGTTTCAGTCTAGTCCATGCTGATTTAACTGAGTCAACTCTGTTGTTGACCCAAATTCAAGCTACACACCAATGGGTGTCTGATTCCGTGCTTGAATCATGCCTCATGTCAATGCCACATGAGGCCCTTCAGCAGCTGGTGTCCCATTCCTTAAGGACTCATGCTCCTCATGGATGAACTCTCCAGTTTCCCCATTCCCTTCAGCCATGTGGTGCTTTTCCAAGTGATGGCTCCCTTTCCCTGTGGTCCATCATTTCCGAGCCTCTGTAATAACTGTTACCTTCACTCCTGGTCATATCATGGCCCCAGGCCCTTTTAGCCCTTTCTTGTTCCCCAACTGATGGCTGGCATGCTATGAGGAAGCTAGTGCCCTTTTCTCTCTCTCTCTCTCTCTCTGCTCAGTTGTCTAACTGTGCCCTATCTAAGTTACTGAATCACGAGGCACAATTATATTGGAATGGGCCTACATTCTCAGGAATTAAGAAGAATAAGAGGTGTTCTCATTGAAATGTGTACATTTCTTAGAGGGCTTGACAGAGTAGATGCTGAGAGGCTGTTTCCCCTGGCTGGGAAGTCTACAACTAAGGTTCACAGTCTCAGAATAAGAGGCTGACCATTTAGAACGGAGACGAGGAGAAATTTCCCGACTCAAAGGGTTGTAAGTCTTTGGAATTCTCTGCCCCAGAGAGCTCTGGATGCTCAGTCATTGAGTATATTCAAGAGTGAGAGCGATAGATTTCTGGACACTAAGAGAGCCAAGGGATATGGGGATAGGTCGGGATGGTGAAGTTGACGTGCAAGTTCAGCCATGATCTTATTGAATGGCGGAGCAGGCTCGAGGGGCTGAATGGCCTACTGCTGTTCCTATTTCTTACATTCATATTCTCCTTCAGTGAAAGGAGCTGGTGATTTATAAATTGCAGCATGTGAGATTATCCACCCAGAAAACAACTCTACTCAATCTGGACAAGGGCTTCAAATAGAAACAGAAACTATTGGCAATGCACGATAGGCCATTCTTCATCTGGAGCTAGACCAGATAGTCTGTATCCTTTATCAGAACTGCAAAATAAGAAATTGATAAATATATTACAACTTCAGGAATGGGGGAATTTCTATTGAGAAAACAACAGACAATTAAACACAAATCAACTCAGTCAAGTAATAAACAGGACCATTGAAGACATGAAACTAATTAAGAATGTTTGAATACTTCAGTTGGTGGAAAATGGAAGAGATGGAAAGTTTGGGCATTTTTGTAATTGGAATGGGAAGTGCAGTGACCCAATAACTTCCAAAATTCCTTCTGTATTTGGAGATGGTGGGTGCACTTTACTTATCTAACTTCTGTTTCAATCTCAGAACTGATCCTCAGGTAATTTATCCATCTCTCACTGTAGCTTCGAGCCCCACTCCAAACATGTAATCGAATACTGAGGGAGTGCTGCACTGTCAGAGGTGCCATCATTTGAATGAGATGTTGAACTGTGGTTTCTCTGAGGTGGGTCCCATGACACAATGAAAAGAATAGCAGGGGAGTTCTCCTGGTGTTCTGGCCAGTGGGTATCAGTCACCATTTCCTAATACAGAAGAACTGATCATTCAACTCATTGCTGTTAGTGCCACTTCCGACAAAACAACAATAACTGCCACTTCAAAAGGAATTAATTGGTGGTGAAGTTCTTTGAAAGGTCCGATAATGTAAAAGGCACTATATAAATGCATGTTCTTTCACTCTTTTCATTTTCCTTAGGCCTGACACTTTTTTAGCTATTCACACGTCCTTTGTTCCTCTAATACTTTTACTGGGGTGATTTCGCTATACAGACTCTCTGTTTTTGTTTCAACTTTAAGATATATTCCCCCTCCCCTTTCAGACCCTATGATTATGCTTGGATGTCTTTTCTTTAACAGTTCCGATAAAGTTACAGATCAGCATGTTATCATATTGCTGTTTGTGGGAGCTTGCTGTGCGCAAATTGTTTTCCACATTTCCTACATGACAATAGTGCCTGCAAAAGTACTTCATTGGCTGAAAGGCACGATAAAAATGCTTTATTTCTGTTCTCCCAACAGGCGCTGATTCATCTGCTGTACTTTGCTTTCGTTAGCCAATAGTTTAGTCCTTAATCTTGTTGTAAACATTTCATTCTTTGGGACTTTGATCATTCTTTGAGTGAGATTAGGTGATGTAGGAGACAGAATAAATAAGAATCCCCTATTTTATGGAGCTATTTGTTTCACAGTTCCCTCCCTTAAATCACAAGTTCTGAATGTCTCTGCGTTCACCTTTTCCAATATGGACATGCTTAGTGTGCTGGAGTGAAAGAATTGTTGAGCACAATGTAACATTTCTTCATTAATGGTGTTCTTGGAATAAACTAAAAAAAATTCCTGCAATCTTGATTTTCTTTATTTTTGGGTTTAGCTCCCTTTCAGCCTCTGAAATGCAGCCAGACTGAGCTATAGTGTTGGTGACACTGGAATGACCTTTCAAACCAGTCTGAATGAATCAAGACAGCAGGACGCCATTCGGTCTGTCTTGCCTGTTCTAGCTCTTTATAAGAGCTGTCTAATTTAGTTCAACAGCCAAGCTTTAATGATAAGAAGCTCTCACTCCCACCTCAGCTTTGAGGACTGAGAATCAAATTATTGGATCCCAAGCTCAAAGTCACGAGTTCAAAGCCCAATCCAAATTAGAGTCAGGAATTCTCCTTTTAATCAAAGATGGAAGGATGCCCTGCTTTTCTCTGTATTGTTGAGGGAGTGCTGCACGGCTGGAGGTGCCATCTTTCAGAGGAGACATTAAACTGAGTCCCCTTCTGTACTATCAGGTGGGCGTAAAAGCACTATTTGGAAGAGTAGGAGAGTTATTCGCAGTGACTTGGCTAATATTTATCCCTCAGCCAACATCACTAAAAACAAATGATCTGGTCATTCTCACAGTGCTGTATGTGGGAGCTTGCTGTGCTCACATTGGCTGCAGAATGTGAAAGCCACTATATAAATGCAGCTTCTCAAAACGGTGCCTTGTCGCCACCTCCCGGCCAAACCCGCACGTTGCACACATAAAGCCCCGCCCCCTTCCCGCTGTGATTGGTTGGGATGGCCGTGGGGCGGTGCTGATTGGTGGAGGGCGCTGTCTATCAGGCTGATTGACAGGCCTCCTCGGGCTGGTTTGCGGCCGGAGCCGCTGCGGGGTCATGTCGGAGCCGGAGCCGCAGTGCCCGGACTGGGGCGACGATGAGCGCATGGCCTTCTTGTTCTCGGCCTTTAAGCAGAACCGCGAGGTGAATTGCTCGGACTGGGACACCAAGCTCGGCTTCTGACGACGCTGATCCTGGAGGCCGCGGTTCGGCGGCGCCAAGTCAGCTTCAGGCCGCGGGAGCTGGGCTCCTGGTTCCAGAGGAAAGGTGCGGTGCCGCTGGGCCTGGGCACGGTGTTGCAGGACATGGCCAGGTGATGGTCCCTATGGTTCAATCGCCCGGTCTCCTCCCCCCCCCCCACCCCGGTCACCCCTCCCCCCCCCCCCCACGTCACTCTTCCCCCCCCCCCACGTCACTCTTCCCCCCCCCACGTCACTCTTCCCCCCCCCCACGTCACTCTTCCCCCCCCACGTCACTCTTCCCCCCCCCACGTCACTCTTCCCCCCCCCACGTCACTCTTCTCCCCCCCCACGTCACTCTTCCCCCCCCAACCCCCACGTCACTCTTTCCCCCCCAACCCCCACGTCACTCTTCCCCCCCCCAACCCCCACGTCACTCTTCCCCCCCCAACCCCCACGTCACTCTTCCCCCCCCAACCCCCACGTCACTCTTCCCCCCCAACCCCCACGTCACTCTTCCCCCCCCCAACCCCCACGTCACTCTTTCCCCCCCCAACCCCCACGTCACTCTTTCCCCCCCCAACCCCCACGTCACTCTTTCCCCCCCCAACCCCCACGTCACTCTTCCCCCCCCAACCCCCACGTCACTCTTCCCCCCCCAACCCCACGTCACTCTTCCCCCCCAACCCCCACGTCACTCTTCCCCCCCAACCCCCACGTCACTCTTCCCCCCAACCCCCACGTCACTCTTCCCCCCAACCCCCACGTCACTCTTCCCCCAACCCCCACGTCACTCTTTCCCCCCAACCCTCCACGTCACTCTTCCCCCAACCCCCACGTCACTCTTCCCCCCAACCCCCACGTCACTCTTCCCCCCAACCCCCACGTCACTCTTCCCCCAACCCCCACGTCACTCTTCCCCCCAACCCCCACGTCACTCTTCCCCCAACCCCCACGTCACTCTTCCCCCCAACCCCCACGTCACTCTTCCCCCCAACCCCCACGTCACTCTTCCCCCCAACCCCCACGTCACTCTTCCCCCCAACCCCCACGTCACTCTTCCCCCCAACCCCCACGTCACTCTTCCCCCAACCCCCACGTCACTCTTCCCCCCAACCCCCACGTCACTCTTCCCCCCAACCCCCACGTCACTCTTCCCCCAACCCCCACGTCACTCTTCCCCCAACCCCCACGTCACTCTTCCCCCCAACCCCCACGTCACTCTTCCCCAACCCCCACGTCACTCTTCCCCCAACCCCCACGTCACTCTTCCCCCCAACCCCCACGTCACTCTTCCCCCCAACCCCCACGTCACTCTTCCCCCCAACCCCACGTCACTCTTCCCCCCAACCCCCACGTCACTCTTCCCCCCAACCCCCACGTCACTCTTCCCCCCAACCCCCACGTCACTCTTCCCCCCAACCCCACGTCACTCTTCCCCCCAACCCCCACGTCACTCTTCCCCCAACCCCCCGTCACTCTCCCCCAACCCCCACGTCACTCTTCCCCCAACCCCCACGTCACTCTTCCCCCCAACCCCCACGTCACTCTTCCCCCCAACCCCCACGTCACTCTTCCCCCCAACCCCCACGTCACTCTTCCCCCAACCCCCACGTCACTCTTCCCCCAACCCCACGTCCTCTCCCCCACGTCACTCTTCCCCCCAACCCCCACGTCACTCTTCCCCCAACCCCCACGTCACTCTTCCCCCCAACCCCCACGTCACTCTTCCCCCCAACCCCCACGTCACTCTTCCCCCCAACCCCCACGTCACTCTTCCCCCCAACCCCCACGTCACTCTTCCCCCAACCCCCACGTCACTCTTCCCCCCAACCCCCACGTCACTCTTCCCCCCAACCCCCACGTCACTCTTCCCCCCAACCCCCACGTCACTCTTCCCCCCAACCCCCACGTCACTCTTCCCCCAACCCCCACGTCACTCTTCCCCCCAACCCCCACGTCACTCTTCCCCCCAACCCCCACGTCACTCTTCCCCCAACCCCCACGTCACTCTTGCCCCCCAACCCCCACGTCACTCTTGCCCCCCAACCCCCACGTCACTCTTGCCCCCCAACCCCCACGTCACTCTTGCCCCCCAACCCCCACGTCACTCTTGCCCCCCAACCCCCACGTCACTCTTGCCCCCCAACCCCCACGTCACTCTTGCCCCCAACCCCCACGTCACTCTTGCCCCCAACCCCCACGTCACTCTTGCCCCCCAACCCCACGTCACTCTTGCCCCCAACCCCCACGTCACTCTTGCCCCCCAACCCCCACGTCACTCTTGCCCCCCAACCCCCACGTCACTCTTGCCCCCCAACCCCCACGTCACTCTTGCCCCCCAACCCCCACGTCACTCTTGCCCCCAACCCCCACGTCACTCTTGCCCCCCAACCCCCACGTCACTCTTGCCCCCCAACCCCCACGTCACTCTTGCCCCCCAACCCCCACGTCACTCTTGCCCCCCCAACCCCCACGTCACTCTTCCCCCCACCCCCACGTCACTCTTCCCCGCCCCCCCCTCCGCTTCCCTCTGTCTCCACCCCCTCCGCTTCCTCTGTCTCCCCCCCCTCCGCTTCCCTCTGTCTCCCCCCCTTAGTCCCCTCCGCTTCCCTCTGTCTCCCCCCCTCCGCTTCCCTCTGTCTCCCCCCCCTCCGCTTCCCTCTGTCTCCCCCCCCCTCCGCTTCCCTCTGTCTCCCCCCCCTCCGCTTCCCTCTGTCTCCCCCCCCTCCGCTTCCTCTGTCTCCCCCCCTCCGCTTCCCTCTGTCCTCCCCCCCCTCCGCTTCCCTCTGTCTCCCCCCCCTCCGCTTCCCTCTGTCTCCCCCCCCTCCGCTTCCCTCTGTCTCCCCCCCTCCGCTTCCCTCTGTCTCCCCCCCCTCCGCTTCCCTCTGTCTCCCCCCCCTCCGCTTCCCTCTGTCTCCCCCCCCTCCGCTTCCCTCTGTCTCCCCCCCTCCGCTTCCCTCTGTCTCCCCCCCTCCGCTTCCCTCTGTCTCCCCCCCCTCCGCTTCCCTCTGTCTCCCCCCCCTCCGCTTCCCTCTGTCTCCCCCCCCTCCGCTTCCCTCTGTCTCCCCCCCCTCCGCTTCCCTCTGTCTCCCCCCCCTCCGCTTCCCTCTGTCTCCCCCCCCTCCGCTTCCCTCTGTCTCCCCCCCCTCCGCTTCCCTCTGTCTCCCCCCCCTCCGCTTCCTCTGTCTCCCCCCCCTCCGCTTCCCTCTGTCTCCCCCCCCACTCCGCTTCCCTCTGTCTCCCCCCCCTCCGCTTCCCTCTGTCTCCCCCCCCTCCGCTTCCCTCTGTCTCCCCCCCTCCGCTTCCCTCTGTCTCCCCCCCCTCCGCTTCCCTCTGTCTCCCCCCCCTCCGCTTCCCTCTGTCTCCCCCCCCTCCGCTTCCCTCTGTCTCCCCCCCCTCCGCTTCCCTCTGTCTCCCCCCCCTCCGCTTCCCTCTGTCTCCCCCCCCTCCGCTTCCCTCTGTCTCCCCCCCTCCGCTTCCCTCTGTCTCCCCCCCCCTCCGCTTCCCTCTGTCTCCCCCCCCCTCCGCTTCCCTCTGTCTCCCCCCCCCTCCGCTTCCCTCTGTCTCCCCCCCCCTCCGCTTCCCTCTGTCTCCCCCCCCTCCGCTTCCCTCTGTCTCCCCCCCCTCCGCTTCCCTCTGTCTCCCCCCCCTCCGCTTCCCTCTGTCTCCCCCCCCCTCCGCTTCCCTCTGTCTCCCCCCCCTCCGCTTCCCTCTGTCTCCCCCCCCTCCGCTTCCCTCTGTCTCCCCCCCCTCCGCTCCCTCTGTCTCCCCCCCCCTCCGCTTCCCTCTGTCTCCCCCCCCTCCGCTTCCCTCTGTCTCCCCCCCCTCCGCTTCCCTCTGTCTCCCCCCCCTCCGCTTCCCTCTGTCTCCCCCCCCTCCGCTTCCCTCTGTCTCCCCCCCCCTCCGCTTCCCTCTGTCTCCCCCCCCCTCCGCTTCCCTCTGTCTCCCCCCCCTCCGCTTCCCTCTGTCTCCCCCCCCTCCGCTTCCCTCTGTCTCCCCCCCCTCCGCTTCCCTCTGTCTCCCCCCCCTCCGCTTCCCTCTGTCTCCCCCCCCTCCGCTTCCCTCTGTCTCCCCCCCCTCCGCTTCCCTCTGTCTCCCCCCCCTCCGCTTCCCTCTGTCTCCCCCCCCTCCGCTTCCCTCTGTCTCCCCCCCCTCCGCTTCCCTCTGTCTCCCCCCCCCTCCGCTTCCCTCTGTCTCCCCCCCCCTCCGCTTCCCTCTGTCTCCCCCCCCTCCGCTTCCCTCTGTCTCCCCCCCCTCCGCTTCCCTCTGTCTCCCCCCCCCTCCGCTTCCCTCTGTCTCCCCCCCCTCCGCTTCCCTCTGTCTCCCCCCCCTCCGCTTCCCTCTGTCTCTCCCCCCCTCCGCTTCCCTCTGTCTCTTCCCCCCCCTCCGCTTCCCTCTGTCTCTTCCCCCCCTCCGCTTCCCTCTGTCTCTCCCCCCCTCCGCTTCCCTCTGTCTCTTCCCCCCCTCCGCTTCCCTCTGTCTCTTCCCCCCCTCCGCTTCCCTCTGTCTCTTCCCCCCCTCCGCTTCCCTCTGTCTCTTCCCCCCCTCCGCTTCCCTCTGTCTCTTCCCCCCCTCCGCTTCCCTCTGTCTCTTCCCCCCCTCCGCTTCCCTCTGTCTCTCCCCCCTCCGCTTCCCTCTGTCTCCCCCCCCCTCCGCTTCCCTCTGTCTCCCCCCCCTCCGCTTCCCTCTGTCTCCCCCCCCTCCGCTTCCCTCTGTCTCTTCCCCCTCCGCTTCCCTCTGTCTCTTCCCCCTCCGCTTCCCTCTGTCTCTCCCCCTCCGCTTCCCTCTCTCTTCCCCCTCCGCTTCCCTCTCTCTTCCCCCCTCCGCTTCCCTCTCTCTTCCCCCTCCGCTTCCCTCTCTCTTCCCCCTCCGCTTCCCTCTCTCTTCCCCCTCCGCTTCCCTCTCTCTTCCCCCTCCGCTTCCCTCTCTCTTCCCCCTCCGCTTCCCTCTCTCTTCCCCCTCCGCTTCCCTCTCTCTTCCCCCTCCGCTTCCCTCTCTCTTCCCCCTCCGCTTCCCTCTCTCTACCCCCTCCGCTTCCCTCTCTCTTCCCCCTCCGCTTCCCTCTCTCTTCCCCCTCCGCTTCCCTCTCTCTTCCCCCTCCGCTTCGCTCTCTCTTCCCCCTCCGCTTCGCTCTCTCTTCCCCCTCCGCTTCGCTCTCTCTTCCCCCTCCGCTTCGCTCTCTCTTCCCCCTCCGCTTCCCTCTCTCTTCCCCCTCCGCTTCCCTCTCTCTTCCCCCTCCGCTTCCCTCTCTCTTCCCCCTCCGCTTCCCTCTCTCTTCCCCCTCCGCTTCCCTCTCTCTTCCCCCTCCGCTTCCCTCTCTCTTCCCCCTCCGCTTCCCTCTCTGCTTCCCTCTCTCTTCCCCCTCCGCTTCCCTCTCTCTTCCCCCTCCGCTTCCCTCTCTCTTCCCCCTCCGCTTCCCTCTCTCTTCCCCCTCCGCTTCCCTCTCTCTTCCCCCTCCGCTTCCCTCTCTCTTCCCCCTCCGCTTCCCTCTCTCTTCCCCCTCCGCTTCCCTCTCTCTTCCCCCTCCGCTTCCCTCTCTCTTCCCCCTCCGCTTCCCTCTCTCTTCCCCCTCCGCTTCCCTCTCTCTTCCCCCTCCGCTTCCCTCTCTCTTCCCCCTCCGCTTCCCTCTCTCTTCCCCCTCCGCTTCCCTCTCTCTTCCCCCTCCGCTTCCCCCTCTCTTCCCCCTCCGCTTCCCCCTCTCTTCCCCCTCCGCTTCCCCCTCTCTTCCCCCTCCGCTTCCCTCTCTCTCTCTCTTTCCCCCCCCGCTTCCCTCTCTCTTCCCCCCCCTCCGTTTCCCTCCCACTCCCCCCCCCACCCCTCCGCTTCCCTCTCTCTTCCCCCCCCGCTTCCCTCTCTCTCTCTCTTCCCCCCCCCCGCTTCCCTCTCTCTCTCCTCCCCCTCCGTTTCCCTCCCACTCCCCCCCCCACCCCTCCGCTTCCCTCTCTCTTCCCCCTCCGCTTCCCTCTCTCTCTCTCTTCCCCCTCCGCTTCCCTCTCTCTCTCTCTTCCCCCTCCGCTTCCCTCTCTCTTCCCCCTCCGCTTCCCTCTCTCTTCCCCCTCCGCTTCCCTCTCTCTTCCCCCTCCGCTTCCCTCTCTCTTCCCCCTCCGCTTCCCTCTCTCTTCCCCCTCCGCTTCCCCCTCTCTTCCCCCTCTCTTCCCCCTCTCTTCCCCCTCTCTTCCCCCTCCGCTTCCCCCTCCGCTTCCCCCTCCGCTTCCCCCTCCGCTTCCCCCTCTCTTCCCCCTCCGCTTCCCCCTCTCTTCCCCCTCCGCTTCCCCCTCTCTTCCCCCTCCGCTTCCCTCTCTCTCTCTCTTTCCCCCCCCGCTTCCCTCTCTCTTCCCCCCCCTCCGTTTCCCTCCCACTCCCCCCCCCCACCCCTCCGCTTCCCTCTCTCTTCCCCCTCCGCTTCCCTCTCTCTCTCTCTTCCCCCCCCCCGCTTCCCTCTCTCTCTCCTCCCCCCTCCGTTTCCCTCTCACTCCCCCCCCCACCCCTCCGCTTCCCTCTCTCTTCCCCCCTCCCCCCCGCTTCCCTCTTCTCCCCCCCCCCCCCCCCCCCCCACTTACCTCTCTCTCTTTTCCCCCCCTCCCCCCCTCGAAATTGCACAGTTTACTAATGTACTGTCTGCTAGTTTGGTGCTTGTCTGACTATCTTGTATATTCTGACTCTGCTGTCCAACCTGTGCTTTACTCCGAAGACGAGGGCTGATTCAGAAGGAGTCGGGTTTTGCAGCAAGTGTGGATGCCGGCTGGCTGGCCTGGAGTGTGGGCTTGTTTCTGATCAAACCCCTGAAGTGGACGCTATCCTCGCTTCTGGGGAACAACACAGTTTCACCGGATGAACCATATGTCATTGTCGAGCGTATTAAGGTGAGATTAAATCCATTCTGGATACAGTGATAACCAGCTGTATTCCTCAGTGTAGTGAAGGTGATCAGCATTCCTCAATATCCCACTTTATTTTTCATAACTATGAAAGGTGTGAGACTTAACTCGAGAGAGTAGCGTATCGTAGAATAGAATGCTTACAACACAGGAGGAGGCCATTTGACCTGACACAGCAGAACAATAATTGTCCTCCGTGCCATGGGTTAAATGAGGATCAATTGAACCAGGGTTCTTACTCCTGCTCGCTATCCCGTAACCCATTTCAGATGTTGGGTAAGGACAGAATCAGGATTGCTTGATGTCCCGACACTCCAGTCGCCTGCTGAATCTTATTCTCTAAGATCCCACATGAAGAGTGGGCACTTGTGTGAGGCCACCACCCATAACCCCTCCCAATAGAATGTACCATCAGGCAAGGGAGTCAGTGCTAGTCACTCCAGGACATCTCTACAAGCGGATCTCCTGTGCTGCAGTAGACATGATGCATTAGGATATCAAGGAATGTGGCGCAAATGCATCAGAGATCAGCTATGATCTGATTAAGTGGCGGAACAGGCTTGAGGGGCTGAATGGCCTCCTATTGCTGTGACAGTGAAATCGGTGACTCGAACACAATTGAGGGCATTTGGGGTATGGGAGGGCTAGTTGGGGACTAGGAGCATTGGGAAGAGGTGGCAGAGAGGTGTGAGAATAGGCAGTGGGGTCAGAGCACGACAACACACTGGGACATTTGGGGTACAGGTCTCTGCACAGACAGGGTGGATGCAGTGGCAATTCACAGAGGGTCTGGGGTTTGGGAGCGTTTGCAGGTGTTGGGGTCTGACTGTATGGGAGGAGATGTTACATCCTCGGAGAACTGGGCATGTTGATGCCTGAATACCCTCTGAACTTGTACCTTTGCCCCGACTCAAATGTGAACTCCTGTCCCCAGCAGCATCACCAATTCTGATTTGGCAGCATTCAGGTGTTAATAAAAGCGTGATACAGGAACACAGTGACGCAAAAAGAAGTGTGCGCAGTCCTAAGATTATAAACGCTGAATTATTTTTGATTTTAAAAGCCCCTCATTGCAACCAACAATTTTTGTGTTCTGTAACAAATATCTTGAGTGAACAGCAGTAGCTGTCGATATGCTTCCGGTTGCTAAGGCAGTACAAGAGTGTGGGAAGTAAATGTGTGGTTTCCACAGGCATTTTTGTGTGCTGTTATGCTTTCACTGTTGCAGTAATGCTTTGTAGTTCGGACTGTGCATTAACTCCCTCCACATTCCCATCAAGCGCTACCTCAGGAGTGAAGTTGGCAGTCTGACTGCCTGGGGCATTGACGCAAGATCTCAAAGTGCTTTCATCATTGGTGCCTCCAGTGACAGACCTGAGAACCACTGCTACATTCTTCTTGCTTTACACAAAATGCTTTTCCGAGGCTCTAGTCCAGCCAGGGAGTAAAACAATCCATAATACTGCTGGGTGCAAACGGTGTTTAAAATCTCTCTCACCCGCAGCACCCATTGCTGAAATGGCAGCAATTATTCTTCTAATTCTTCTTCCATCTGAGGGTCACGATGAGATTGGGGAAGGTACAAACCCAGCCCAAGGTGTTTTTTTTCCCCCCCTTTTCCATAATTTAAGTTGCACTCTGCTTCATCCTGTTGTAGCAAGCACAAATGGGAAGATGCAGCCATGTATCGTGCCTTTCAGGATTTTCTGTGCACAGTTTCAGCACTGTACCTTTTAACCCCAGACGCACCCGCAGAAATCTGATTTTCATGCTTTGCGTCCCCAGGAAAAGGCCGCTGAGGTTTTGCAGCTCTGTCAGAATTACCTGGAGTCATCGCATCCCGTGGTCGCCTTTGCAAGGCTGCAGGAGGTGTGTCAGAGTGTGTGTAACGATGAGAAGACTTTCTGTCTGTGTCTGCTGCAGCTCCAAAAAGAAAAGAGAGTCACTGTGGCTGAAATCGATGGCGATAAGGTGAGTGTGTGCCCATGTGACAGGCCTGAGCAGTGGTGGGGGTAGAGGTGGCTTTCCTCCGTGTGCTCCAGTTTCCTCCCACATGCCCAAGACTTGTGGATTGATAGGGAAATTGGCCGTTGTAAAAAATAAAAATTGCTAGGTAGGTGATAGGAGAATTGAGGGAAGGTGGGAATGCGAGAGGGAAAATGGGATTAATGAAGGATTAGTATAAATGGGTGGTTGATAGTTGGCACGGACTCAGTGGGCCAAAGGGCCTGTTTCGGTGCTGTATCTCTCTGTCTCTATGACTAAAGCTGTCTCTATACTGTTGCATCAAACGCTACCAGGACAAGTACAGCATTGGTTAGATACAGAGGACAGCTCTCTCTACCAAAAAAAAGCAGGTTAGATACAGAGTAAAGCACCCTCAAAAAGAAGAAAAAACGGGGTTAGATACAGAGTAAAGCTCCCTCGACACTATCCCATCAAACACTCCCAGGACAGGCCGACAGGCAGAGGAGTAGCCGAAGCCCCCGGGATGCCCCTCACTGTGGGTGACGAGGGGGCTCGGGAGTGCGGAGCGCTAAAAAAAAAAGAGGGAAAGCTCCCTCTACACTGTCCCATCAAACACTCCCAGGACAGGTACAGCACGGGGTTAGATACAGAGTAAAGCTCCCTCTACACTGTCCCCATCAAACACTCCCAGGACAGGTACAGCGCGGGGTTAGATACAGAGTAAAGCTCCCTCTACACTGTCCCCATCAAACACTCCCAGGACAGGTACAGCACGGGGTTAGATACAGAGTAAAGCTCCCTCTACACTGTCCCATCAAACACTCCCAGGACAGGTACAGCACGGGGTTAGATACAGAGTAAAGCTCCCTCTACACTGTCCCCATCAAACACTCCCAGGACAGGTACAGCACGGGGTTAGATACAGAGTAAAGCTCCCTCTACACTGTCCCCATCAAACACTCCCAGGACAGGTACAGCACAGGGTTAGATACAGAGTAAAGCTCCCTCTACACTGTGCCCATCAAACACTCCCAGGACAGGTACAGCACGGGGTTCGATACAGAGTAAAGCTCCCTCTACACTGTCCCCATCAAACACTCCCAGGACAGGTACAGGTTTGATATTTTCTGCATTGTAGAGGATAATTATACAGCGTCACTGCCCTCTGGTGGGGAGGCCCCATTAAGACACCTCTCAAGACAGGAATTTGGGATTCTCCCTGTGAACTCCTCGATTGCAGGGTTAAGTTTCCCGTGCTCCTCCTGCCACTTTGACTGCTCCCCTCTCTCCTGCCCCAGCCACTTCCAGTTGCGGCACTGAACCAGCAAGTCCAGGAATGTGTCCTGTTCCAAGCTTCATTCCCCCCCCCCCACCCCCGCTGTGTCATTTGGCTTCAGGACAGTGTGGATAATGAAATGTGATTGGGGGTGGGGGGGGCGTGGAGAGGAGAAACAGCCAGTGGTCCACACTCCTGCTCCCTATCTGGTAAACCCCCTCCACCCCTCACAGCCCCTGCGTCTCCCACTGGAAACTGCGCGTGGACCTCGAGCGGAGGGGATGGGAAATCAGGTTGGGCTGTGATGCCCATAGTGGCGGAATGGCACAACAGCAACGGGCCTCAGATTTCTTTCGACAGTGCCAGGGGACGAGTCGTTTGCCCGCGGGGGCCCCCCCCCCAGTGCCAGCGAGCAATCAATGGCTTCAGGAGGGCTCTTGCTAAGCCTCAGTACTGACCCTCTGACAGTGCGGCACTCCCTCAGTGGGATATAGTGGGGCAACTGTCAGTGTGTTGAATCCATGTTTGTTTCAATGCCACTTGAGTACCCTCCTCCTCCCCGGATGGCGTTTTGACCAATCAGTTGACAGGACAGGCTGTTGGAAACCCAGCACCAGTGGAATTAGCTGAAAGGAAGCTCGACCAGCTGCCTAGTAACTGGAGAACCGATAGCGGCAGGGATCAAAACGTACAAGCTTTACACAGATTGGAAACGACATTCAGCAAATCTCCCTCTACACTGTCCCCATCAAATACTCCCCAGCACAGGTACAGCACGGGGGTTAGATACAGAGTAAAGCTCCCTCTACACTGTCCCCATAAAATACTCCCCAGGCCAGGTACAGCACGGGGGTTAGATACAGAGTAAAGCTCCCTCTGCACTGTCCCCATCAAACACTCCCCAGGACAGGTACGGCACGGGGGTTAGATACAGAGTAAAGCTCCCTCTACACTGTCCCCATCAGGCACAGCATGGATTAGATACAGAGTAAAGCACTCTCTACACGGTCCCATCAAACACTTCCACGGCAGGTAACGCACAGGTTAGATGCTAAGTAAAGCTCCCTCTACACTGTCCCAACAATGTACAGCAGCAGCTTATATTTATATAGCGCCTATAATCTTTAAAAGTCCCAAGGTGCTTCTCAGGAGCATTACAAAACAAAATTTGACACCGAACCACATGAGGAGATAGTAGGTCAAATGATCAAAAGCTTGGTCAAGTCTGTAGGTTTTAAGCATTGTCTTAAAGGAGGAAAGTGAGGTTGAGAGGCAGAGGGGTTCAGGGAGGGAATTCTAGAGCTTTGCGCCTAGGCATGGTCACCAATGGTGGAGCAATGAAAATCAGGGATTTACAAGAGGCCAGAATTAGAGGAGTGCAGATATCTCGGAGGATTTGGGATTGGAGGAGATTACAGAGATACGGGAGGGGGTGAGGCCATGGAGGGATTTGAAAACAAGGATGAGCATTTTAAAATCATGATGTTGCTTGACTGGGAGCTAATGTAGGACAGCGAGCACACGGGTGATAGGGTAACGGGACTGAGAGCGAGTTAAGTCATGGGCGGCAGAGTTTTGGATGACCTCAAGTTTACGGAGGGTAGAATGTGGGAGACCAGCTAGGAGTGCATTGGAATAGTCAAGTCTAGAGGTGAGGAACGCATGGATGAGGGTTTCAGTAGCAGATGAGCTGGGACAGGGGCGAAGTCAGGTGATGTTCCGGAGGTGGAAATAGGCGGTCTTAGTGATGGCACGGATATGTGGTCGGAAGCTCATCTCGGGGTCAGTTGTGACAGCAAGATTGCAAACAGTTTGGTTGAATCTTGGACTGTTGCCAGGGAGAGGGATGGAGTTGTTAGCTAGGGAACAGAGTTTAGAGCAGGGACCGAAAACAATGGCTTCAGTCTTCCCAGTATTTAATTGGAAATTTCCATTCATCCAGTACTGGATGCTGGATACGCAATCTGATAGTTTAGAGACGGTGGAGGAGTTGAGGGAGGTGATGGTGAGGTCATCAGCCCTCAGTTGACCTCCATTCTTAATGCCTGCCTATGTGCTTGTGGATTAGGGTGGCTTTGTACCTTGGAACTTTTTTTGGAGTGGCCCAAACTGACCGTTTCCTTTTAACCTGTCATGCAGATTGTGAAGTTCAGCCACTCTCCCACTAACAAAGTTTCAGGAGTGACTGAGATCGATGTAGGGGTGTACCAGCTGGTTAAGTGTGAAAAGACGTTGACACAGAAAGTGGAAACACTGTCCCAGGAGACTGAAAGGTACATGAAGAAAATGAAAACCATTCCTATTGCAGTGCTGCTTTTCAGTATTGTATTTCAGACACACAGCAACATTCACCTGTTGTTACTTCATGCCCTTGTGTTTAATCTGTGAAGTCAGCCCATGAAACTTGTTGCCTGCTTCACTCACCTCTGCCCTCTTGTGTACCCTTTACCCAGTGTTCATCCAGCAGATACAGATTTGTTTTGAGTTTTTACTGATGTAATGAGCAGGGGGAGTTTTCAAAAGGCAGTCAATAAGGTGCCACACAAGAGGTTATTAGGCAAAATTAGGGCTCATGGAATTGGGAGTAATATATTAGTGTGGATTGAGTAGGAATAAATGGGTCATTTTTGGGTTGGCAGGCTGTAACTACTGGGGTACAGCAAGGATCAATCCTTGGGCCTCAGCTATTTACAATCGAGATCAACTGATATGGGGCCAGGTGTAATGGATCCAAGTTTGCTAACCAGACAAAGGTGGGAAAGTAAGCTGTGAGGAGGACACAGAGAGGCTGCTGAGGGATAGTTTTGGGTGCAGGCTATGCTTGCCTGAGAGAGGGAGTGCAACGAAGGTTCATTTGACTAACTGCTGAGATGAGGAGAGATTAAGTAAACTAGGCCTATATTCCCTAAACTTGGAAGAATGTGAGGTGATTTCATTGAAACATATGAAAGGTAGATGCTAGAAGGATGTATCCCCTGGCTGTGGAATCTAGAACTGGGGAGGGTCACAGTCTCAGACTAAGGGGTTGGCCAATTCAGACTGAGATGAGAAATTTCTTCATTCAATCGGTTGTGAATCTTTGGAATTCTGTGCCCCAGAGGGTAGTGGATACTCTTGTAATTGAGTATATTCACGACTGAGTTCGATAGATGTTTGCATACTAAGGGAATTCCGAGATATGGGGATAGGATGGGGAAGCAGAGTTGAAGTTGTGAAGATCAACCATGATCTTATTGAATGGCAGGGCAGATGTGAGGGGTTGAATGGCCTACCCCTGCTCCTGTTTCTTACATTCTTACATCTCCATTCGAAAGTCCTGCTTGTACACATTGAAGTTACCTGATAAGTACTGTTGCTCTGGGGGACTTTTGAATGAAGCAGGTAATACAAGGGGCATGAGGGGGATTCACATCACGTTCGGAGGTGGGGAAAGGATACTGTTTGGTTTCCCAAGGTACAATATCAGAAAGCACCAGCGGCCTCCAGTATTTCACCTTGGGTCATCCCTTCATCTCTGAATCTTGATAAGTTGTCCGTGTGTTTTTTCGACCAAGGGAGACTTGGCCAAACACATTGCTTTTTGAAATGCCCACGTAACTGCTTTTGGTCAGCTTTGGTCACTGAGTGAGAGTCAGTGTGGGAGCATGAGTTCAATTGCATCTCACCGACTAGGGCAGACCTAGACTTTGACTCGGTGGCAGCGTTCATGTTCAAAAGCTCAGGGTTCAAACCCTACTCCAGACGGTCCCACAGTGTGTTTTCAAAAGAAGAAATCAGCCAGCATAATTATCCCCCTTCCTTCAAAAAAAAAATGTTTTTCTTCCTAGATATAAGGAAGATGCAAGAAGCCATCTAAGAACTGGGAAAAAGCATTTGGTGAGTAAAGGATGTGTATTCTCTTTCCAGTCGATTCTACCATGAAGGCTGCTTTGGTGCTGATCTATGTTGCTAGGCCCATGTTCCTAATCCTGGTCTCTGAGGAGAGAACCAATGTGAGTTGGGGCACAGCAACTTTGTTCAGGTAGGAGGAAGATGTTCCAAGGTTCCTGATCACTGTCCAGTGACTCCAGCTGACAAGCGTGTACAGACTCTGGCAGAGTACCAGACTGAAGTCTGTTGTGGTTCGCTCTCCGTAGTTCTATGGTCTGCTGCTGTCTAGGCTCGCTATCTGAAAGAGTATTAGAGGCAGAAACCCTTATTAACATTTGAAAAAGGGACCTGCAAAGTGGGATTAGGCTGCCTGGCTACTTGTCAGCTGGTGTGGGTGTGAAGGGCCAAATGGCATCTTTCTATGCTGTAAATTTCGATGTGGCGGTGCCCACTTGGACGAGAAGCTGAAAGGTATCCGAACCCCAGAACCAATCAGATGCTGCAGGTAAGAGTGGGAGAGGGGACAAAGTTGAGATTCTTTTTAAAAAAAAAAAGAATAGTTTGTCTTGATGCTGGAAAGGCCAAAACAGTTTATTCACTGGCAGAGCTTCACATTTCAAAACGTAGGCCTCATGGCTGCGTTGGTAACGATCGTGTCCCTCGGTCTCAACTTAACGCCTTGTACAAGGCCCAGCGGCAACACATAATGTGGGACACAGACCTGCAGTTCCCCACCGCGCTGAGCTCCTGACAGATGTGTCAGACTGAGAAAGAGAGGAGTGAAAAATGTTACTGGGCCAGTGGTTCTCTTGTGTGGAATAAAGCTGCCTCCTTGCCGTGGTATCTTTCATTGGAGAGAGAATTGCAAGAAGGAGCAGCAGTGAATAGCAGCTCAAAGCAGATTCATCCCATAGCCAGCAGGCTGTGAATGATGATCATAGTGTGAGCAGGGGGTGCTGCTGCCACACGGTGAGTTAGCTGCTACATGCTTGGGATGTATGAAGTGACCTTTTACTTGTTTCTTTCGAAGGCACTGAAATCTCTGAGAATGAAGAGGAAGACAGATAAGCAGCTGGCCAATATTGACAATAAACTCAACACCATTCAGACCATCCTAGATCGCATCTACTCCTCCCAGACTGACAAAACGGTATTGAAAGCTTTTGCCTCCCCTCTCTGATCTTGCAGTTCACTACTAAAGAATAGTGTTCCGATGTATGAAATCTTAGTTTTCAAAGAAAATCCTGTTATATTCTCTGTACTTGTGTAAGTGATGATGTCCCTCTTTGTTTGCTTCTTTGCAAACCTGTATGACTTGCACCGTTATGCTGCTTCCATGTGGTTTTTGGAAAACAAATGCGGCTTGACTGACTTGGTGTCTGTGTTTGTAAATGCAACTGAGCCATTGATCAGCAACGGCTTGCATTTATATAGCACCTTTAATGTGGTAACGTGCTCAAGGTGCTTCATAGGAGTGTTATTCAACAAAATTCGACACCAAGCCAGATAAGGACGTGTCAGGATAGGTGACTAAATGGTCAAAGAGGGAGGTTTTAAGGAGGAGAAAGAGGCGGAGAGGTCCAGGGAGGGAATTCCAGAGTTTAGGGTCTAGGCAGCACGACTGCCGATGGCAGAGTGATTTTAACTCCGGGACACTCGAGGGTAGAATTGGAGGAGCGCAGATAGCTGAGAGTTGTAGGAAATTGCTAAGATGGGGAAGGGTAAGACCATGGAAAGATCTGAAAACGATGATGAGAGTTTTAAAATGGAGGCATTGCATAACCTGGAGCCAATGTAGGTTAGTGAGCACAGGGCTTAGTGCCAGTTTGGAGTTTTGGATGACAGATTTACAGAGGGTAGAATGTGGGAGGCCGGCCAGGAGTACATTGGGACAGTCAAGTCGAGAAATAACAAAGGCATGAATGAAGGTTTCAGCAGCAGATGAGCTGAGGCAGGGACAGAGTGGGTGATGTTACGGAGGTGGAAGTAGGCGGTTTTAGTCATGGCATGGATGTGTGGTCAGAAGCTCATCTCGGGGTCAAATAAAACACCAAGGTTGAGAACAGTCTGGTTCAGCATCAGTCAGTTGCCAGGGAGAGGGACGGAGTCAGTGGCCAAGGAACGGAGTTTGTAGCAGGGACGAAAGACGATGGCTTCGGTCTTCCCCAATATTTAATTGAAGCAATGACTGCTTATCCAGTACTGGATGTTATACAAGCAGCGTGACAAACCAGAGACACAGTGGAGGGGGTCGAGAGAAGTGGTAGTGATGTAAAGTTGAGTGTTGTTTGCATACATGTGAAAACTGATGCTGCGCTTTTGAATGATGTCTCCGAGGGGCAGCATGTAGATTTGAAATAGGGAGCCAAGGATTGATCCTTGGGGAGGTAATGGTACAGGAGCAGGAAGAAACACGACCGGATCAATTCTACAGCAGTTCAGAGTTAGCTGACTTCAACTCGAATAGTCTGCAGCGCCCTCGTGTCGTGGTAGCACCTTCAGGAGAGAGGGGGGTTACACAGGCTGCAAGGGAATGTCATTTGTCCTTACTGATGAGTTGAGTTTAACTATGCTTGGGTATCATGTCTTATTGTCCTGCCCTGTCCCAATTTGCTCATCTTTCTTTTCTTAACTTGGTCTGATTTCTCTTCACAATGTTTTCCGGCTTCTCGATGTGGGCTACTGGACAAGCTCAAGGACAAGTTGTTTTCATAAATCTGATGGAGTCTTTGTAGAAAGGACGCCACAGCCCATTCTGCCCAATGCAGTGTGCTGCAAGGAGGCCTGATCGGTGCTGTCCCTCTTTACTCATGGGGAAAAATCATCACAATTGGCCACATTGTCCTTGCCTGAGACGTCCACACAACTTCAGTGCGAGAATCGTAGCCAGATTGTTACTAGCACCCTGGCATCCCCTACTGTCCATCCCCGCTCCCACTCCCCACAATCCAGGGAACACCACCCCCAAAAAAAGATCAAGCAGCTAAAGGTGGGTCTGGAATTGTGCCTTGGACATTCTGGCCTGCATTGTTGAAAACTGTACAGAGATTGGAGGCAGGAAGGTGGGTGTTCAAATGTGTACTAGACACCCATCACAATGAGTGGTGGGGGGGTGATACATTTGCAGCTTGTTGAAAGGACGGTTACAGTAATTCAGCACTTCTTGCCTGACTGTTTTCCAGGTTATGGAGGCCTATCAGGCAGGGCTCGGAGCGTTGAGACAGTCAATGAAAGATGTCAGTGTGGAGAAAGTGGAGAACCTGATGGATCAGATTGAGCAGGTAAGGGGGCTTTATATTGTCTATTGAGACACCAAGTTTGAACACATAGAGCAGAGAAGATGAAGTAAATCGTGACGCCCTGTTTGGCTTGGAAGATGGGTCCTGAAGGATTTCGTCCACTAATCTGCATTTTCACCTCCTGCGGGTGTAGGCAGGAGAAAGAGAGAGAGAGTTCGTAGCTTACTCGCAAGGAAAATTGTGAAATAGGCCAATGTTTGTGGTGTCCTCAGTTGTTGCAGGCGGGTGAGCAGCTGAAGGTGGAAGGCCCAGTTGTAATAGTGAAATCTCTGTGCTTGCGTTGTTTCCATTGCTGATGGGGTGGATTGCAGGGAGCTGTGAGCCTCAGTATGTTTACTGCAGGACAGAAGGAGTGTAAGCAGGCAGCCTATCAAAACAGCAGACTAGAATCGTGAATGTTTAAACTCCGTGGCAAATAAACTGCTGCATTTGAGTCATCTATGTCAGGGACCCAGAGACTCCACCGAAATGAGGACAGTTTTAGCACAGGCTGTAGGGCCCTGAATTTGAAAATGATTATTCTTTAAAAGAATAAGCCATGAATGGTTAGGTGGTTCTTTCTGAACGGGCAGTGGCCTTTCTCTATACTAAGTGAGCAGTAGTGGCTATAGTATTCAGTCTCATTGTACCGTTGAGCAGATGGGACTGGGTCTCACTGGATCATTGACCAGGCGGGACTGGGTCTCACTGGATCATTGACCAGGCAGGTTTGGCTCGAGCTGGATTATTGAATGGACTGAGTTGGGGGATTATCTAATAATTTCTCTCTCTCTCTCTCTCAGTTCTGTGAAACACAGGATGACATAAACCAGACGCTCGCCGGTGAAAATCTTGATGCATTGGGTGAGTTTTGGAGACTTGTGCTATGATTAGTATTAAGCAGAATTGCTTCAAGCAGTGGATTTCTGTCTGCCCTTGCTAACCCAGACACATTTTTAAACTTTTATAACTAAATCCTTTCAGAACGCAAAGACTCAGTAGTAACTTACAAATTGATTTGTTTTTAATTATAATTCTTCCGTTGCTATTTTCTCCCCTCCTGCTGTGAAGTTAGCGCACTTTTTAGCTGTTTAATATCTTAGAGTGAGAGTGTGGGATCCTGATACTTCTGAGGATTCCTGATGTGTAGATGCTGTCTCCGCTAATAGTTGCCTTTATCCGTTCTGGTGTAGGAGGCGTGGACACAGATGAATTGGAAGCTGAGTTGAATGCTCTCTTGGAAAACACAGCAGAGGAAACTCTTCTGCTGCCAGACGTGCCAACAAGAACACTCCCTGGATCACCCAGTTTTAACCTGCCTGCAGCTGAGGTTATGGATGGTGAATTGGAAGCTGGTCTCAGCAAGCTCAGTCTCTCTGACACGGGTAAACCTGCAGCCTTGCTGAAGGAGAGCTGGTGCAGGCTCAGGAACTGAAGTCTCTCAGTAAATCTCTTTTCTCCCATCCCCTCATCCCGCCATCTGGCTTGCGTGGGTGACCCAACACAGACTAAGTGCTGGGCCATTGTGTCCTGCAAGACAACACAACAGAGGCGAATCTATCTGCACTTTTCACTCCTCTCTCCCTCTCTGCCCCTCCCTCCGTCTCCTATTTAGTTTTGAAGCTTCTACCATTCCTGGCCCACCTCGTTTACCCTTTTAGGAATATCGCTGTGTTGGAGCTGCCAGTTCTGATGTCAACACTAATTCTCTAAGCATTGCCTGACCTGGTGATGTCTCGGTAAAGAGCTACTTCCCCCTGTCTCACTTCGGTGGAATAAAGAGCTATAAAAATAATATTGGATCGTACCCCATACACAGAACACACTCCGATCCATCCACTCTCCTCTCCTTTAAATGCTCCATCTTCTGGGTGTGGAAATGGAATCTGTTGTTGGAGTTGGCTGGTTATTGGCCATCAGGGAGCTGTGCCCCTTTCTGTTGAGCTGCAGCTCTCCAGAAAGCCTTTGCTTGCATGAGGCTCCAGCCCTCCATTCATGCTCTTTCTAGTAGATCCTGGATCAGCTAGATTTGGTGGTGGTTCCCAGCTGAGGCAGAGCTACTGGGAGACAGCTTTTCCCAGCTTACATACAGTGTGAAATTGAACATAGAATGTTTGGTCCTGTTCATTTATTTCCCTTCCTGTGGGGACTTCTCTGCCCCCCGACCCCAGTGATGCAAATCAGGACCTTGTGGTGTCCTGTCGTTGCACTTTGGGAGGGTGGACCGTGAATAAAACTTGGGATTGTGACACTTTGACAAAAAGCGAGTACTGGTTTCGCAGCATCTGCTCAGACTCGTCTGCTTGTTGTATTTTTACAACCTGCTTGAAATTATTGCCTTTTTCTTTTTTCAGGTCTCCAAACTGGTGCAACTTTAAAAAGCTCGGCCTCACCAGAACTCGCGCAATAACCACTGATGCAGTCTGCACTGAGCAAATTGCTCCACTCGGACATATCTAGAATTTTCTCTGGTCTTAAAGAACCCAGAGGGTGGGGAGAAAGCAACAGACAGTAACGGTTGCAGCCAGTTGTACTTGAGGACGCTGTTTTAGTCTCTTGGATTTGCCCTGGGAGCTGGGACGAATCGGAGGATTGTTTTTCGTGAAAAGTATCTCGGGCCATTCTGAGGAGAGGAGAGCTTTTCAGGTTCTGGCTCTTTCAGGACAAGGTTTCACTCATAGATCCTGAACTGACCTTGATCATCTCTTCCTGACTATCTGAAGGGCCCATTGCTGCTGCCAGATGTCAGCATTGTGGTGGACCAGGAGACTGAGCTCAAGCCATCCTACAGACCATTGAGGACGATACTGGGCTCACATCACCGTATCCACAGGACATGGAGTTTCTTGATGGGATTGTGCCTAAACGTTTAGCTGTCAGTGCACCCATAGTAAGCTATCAACAGCAGCACTCAGAGAACCAGTGCTTGAAGAATGAGGCATGTCAGCTTACCAGTGCAACCAAGAGCCATATATACAGCAGAGGGATCAATTAAAATCCAGGCTCAAATGATGATGCTTTTACACCTCAGTGTCCGAAAGATTTCCCCAGGAGAAACATCTGATTTTCACTTGAATAATGGAGCATGATTCCAGGACAGATCCCTCCACCTGTTTTAATTGAGTCTTTCCTTGCATTTGTAAATTGTGTTTGTGTGTCTGATTTGCACTGTCCAAGAGGGAGAGGCTGGTTGTCAGGACCCTGGAAAGACCAGCTCGGAAATATTAATTCTCCCCTCAAGCTGGCAGCAGCTTCAGTTCTTGTCCTGCTCAATGTATGATGCCTTTGTGATAAATGCACTTGTCAATGTCTGTTTTGGTGAACATCTTAGCTAAAACTTGGGATTGTAGAATATTCAGAATCCTTTTTTTGTCTGATTTGAAATAAAGAATTTTTTTTTTTTAATTGTATATAAATTTCCTCCTTTTATCTCTCTCGCGAGCTCAGGTCGGTGAAATGATGCCTGTTCAGTGGGTGGAATTAGCGAGCAATAACTTTTCATTGTGGTAGTGGTGGGATGTCTGGGCATAGCCATTTTATTTTAAATTAAAATTTGATTGGGAAGAATATTTAACAAGGTACACTTGCAGATGACGTTTGCCAATCTAAAGCAATGTTCCACGTTGGAATTATTGCACAGAAAAGTGGAGTTCTACAACGAAAGGGATTTTATTTATGGTCACTTGATCTCTTTAAGAGGGGTCTATGACGATCAGATGTTGGGAAGGGGCTTGAAGGTGATCAATGTTAAAGGATTACTATGTTACTTGTTCAGTGGAGATAGGATAACATTGGGGAGTTCATGTACAAATAATAAACTTGATGGGCTTGATCTTGCTCCAGGTGGGCACCAGAGAAGGGGCAGATGATTTTTACCTTTCCCCTTTATCAGTCCTTATGATGTAATGTGTTCTTTCCCCAGTTTTTTTTTTAAGCTTTAAACCCGACAGTCGGTCAGAGATCTGCAGCTGATAACTTGCATCATGTTACGACTGAGGTGGGAGGAGTGCACTGTTTATTCGAGTTCCACCTCTCCACAGGTCACAACATATATTAAAATTTTTTCCCACTTACTGATATGATCAATTAACCCAGAATAAAACACATCCAACCAGTTTTCTTTCATAAACAACAAAATCATCAGTTTATTATAAAACAAGTCTTAATCAGTATTGGAGCAAAGCATAAACACACAACTTGAAATATAAAAGTTCCCTTTTTACCTTAGCCCCTCACACACGCATAACGGAAAAAATAGAGATTTACTCTTTAGCGGTCTCTTACAAAAAGAATACATTGTCTAAAATACTTGCTAATAAAGAAAAAGATATGAAAAGATGTCAGAAGTCCTTTTTGTTTTGGAGTCCCAAATACATGTAGCCGACTGTCACTGGGATCTTCCTTAACCAGTTCTTTTCAGGCGATGTTGACGATCAGTATGAGCAGGCTTTCCAAGGAAAATTCAGTAATGGGTTTCGGGCAGTTTCTGACATATGCTTCTCAGCTTCTCGAGATGGATAACAAGCAGGCTTTTTCAAAGAGCTGGAACAGACTGAGCTGGGTTTTTGCTCCCTTGGCAAGTTTTCTCCAACTGTCTTTTCAAACCATTGTATATCCCAACTCACTGTCCAAAGTGAAACCATGTCACAAGAATCAACCTTCCTGACCCCTATAAATCGTGACCTGTTACCTGTTTGTAAGCCTCTTTTTCCCAAGTCATGAACAACCCCTGCTGGGTAATTATTTGAAGACCGGTGCCTTCCAGTAACTGTTTATAATCCAGACCTCTCAGTGACTCTTGTAAAAAAAAAAATCCATGGAATTGTCAAAGTTTAACAAAAAAGGGAAGACTCATATCAATCAATAGAGCCCTTTTCTCTCATAGGATCATAGGAAATAGGAGCAAGAGTAGGCCATTCGGCCCATCGAGACTGCTCTGCCATTCAAACTGATCATGGCTGATCATTACCTCTATGCCATTTTCCCCCACTATCCCCATATTCCTTGATGTTACTATTCAGATATCTATCAATTTCTGTCTTGAGCACACTCAATGATTGAGCGTCCACAGTCCTCTGGGGTAGAGAATTCCACAGATTCATCAGAAATTCCTCTTCATCTCAGTCTTAAATGGCCTGCCTGTTATTCTGAGACTGTGTCCCCTTGTACTAGACCCACCAGCGAGAGGAAACATCCTATCCACACCCACCCTGTCACACTCTGGAAGAATTTTGTAAGTTTCAATAAGTTCACTTCTCATTCTTCGAAACTCTGGGGAATACAGGCCCAGTTTCTGCAATCTCTCCTCATAAGACAATCCAGGGATTAATCTGGTGAACCTCCAAAGCAGTCCTTCAATGGCAAGTGTTCAATTGAAGCAATACATCTTTATACTTGTACTCAAATCCCCTTGCAATAAAGGCCAACATACCATTTGCCTTCTCAATTGCTTGCTGCACCTGCATACGAGCTTTTAGTGACTCATGGACAAGGGTGCCCAGATCTCTTTGGACATCAACACTTCCCAACCTCTCAGCATTTAAGAAATACTTTGCTTTTCTGTTTTTTTTTCTACCAAAGTGGATCACTTCATACTTACTCATATTATATTCTCCACCACAAACTCTCCTGTCTCCGTGTACAATGGACACACTCGTCCTTGCTAATCGTTTCCTTTTCACGTACCTTTTTAAAAAAAAAGCTTTTACAGCTGCCTCTTCTGCTCTGACTCATCCTCACTCTTCCCTCCCTTTTGTTGAATCTTGAGTGTTTTGCATCAGGAAGACATACACAGTCAGCAGGAGCTGGAGTCAACAAGGGGAAAGAGAGACACCAAAGATAGACAAAAAAAAAGAATTTGTTTTTAAATAGAAGCTTTTGAAGGCAGAGGGAGAGATCAACAAGGTAAAGGGATTTGGAAGAATAGGTATTAAAGGTTGAAAGATTGGCCTCTAATGGGAGAGCAGAGAATATGCAGTTCGAGGAACCCAGGGCAGAGATCAGGCTGGAGGGACTGAGCCTCGAGTTGAAAATGACCACCAGGATTTTGACATTCTTTGGGCAGGTGGGCCTTTGGGCAGACTAGTGTGCAGGCCATGAGTTTCTGAACTGGCTGATGTTCATGAAAATGGGAAAGCCAGTGAACTGAGCATTGGAGAAATCAATCATTCAGGGGGCTCCAAGTTTCAGCAGCAAGTACGGGTGATGTGCAGGCATAACCAGGTCTAGCACTGTAGGTTTTGTGTGTGTCTGTCGACTCTCCTTGCAATGGGCGAGGAATTCTCATTTGTCAAAGCTCAGACACTGTCTCTTGACTACCTGCGGTGTGGTGGAGTCATTCAACGCAGTAAATTTCTCCCCTCACTTTCTCCAGTGTCAGGCCCCGGATACACATTGAAAAGTCTTTTGTGAGGGATGAACATTTTTTGTTGATTCCCTGTTTGTTCTGTGGTAACAGCACAAAGTGTAAGATCATTTCCATTCAATGACAGGAAAGATTTAAAAAGCATGTTTTTTTTCAGCAGCTGAGGTCACATTTTTTTGTTTAATTAAATCCTATAAATTATACCGAGTGTTTGGTAAGAACCATTTTTCTGGTCAACATTGCTGACCATAGGCGAAGTGAATCCTCACAGATTTATTGACGTGTGCAGCATAAGTGTTTTGTTCTGCTCTCTACCCTCAGCCTATATCTGCCAACTTTCTGCATGTGTGACATGGAATCAAAACAAGCATAACTGAGAGGTCATCTGCTAAATACACTGCCCAATATGGCAAGCAGCTTTGCTGGCCAGAAAGATCCCAGGCTCTCCTGCTCTGTGCTGAGATTTCTTTTATTTATTCATGGGATGTGGGCTTCGCTGGCAAGGCCAACATTTATTGTCCATCCCTAATTGCCCTTGAGAAGGTGGTGGTGAGCTGCCTTCTTGAACCGCTGCAGTCCATGTGGGGTAGGTATACCCGCAGTGCTGTTAGGAAGGGAGTTCCAGGATTTTGACCCAGCGACAGTGAAGGAATGGTGATATAGTTCCAAGTTAGGATGGTGTGTGGCTTGGAGGGGAACTTGCAAGTGGTGGTGTTCCCATACATCTGCTGCCCTTGTCCTTCTAGGTGGTAGAGGTTGCAGGTTTGGAAGGCGCTGTCAAAGGAGTCTTGGTGAGTTGCTTCATCTTGTATTCGGTACACACTGCTGCCACTGTGCATCAGTGGTGGCGGGAGTGAATGTTTGTGGATGGTGTGCCAGTCAAGCGGGCTGCTTTGTCCTGGATGGTGTCGAGCTTCTTGAGTGTTGTTGGAGCCGCACCCATCCAGGCGAGTGGAGAGTATTCCATCACACTGTTGACTTGTGCCTTGTAGATGGTGGACAGGTATTGGTGAGTCAGGAGGTGAGTTACTTGCTGCAGAGTTCCCAGCCTCTGACCTGCTCTTGTAGCCACATTATTTATGTGGCTGGTTCACTTCTGTTTCTGGTCAATGGTGACCCCCCAGGATGTTAGTGTGGGATTCAGTAATGGTCATGCCACTGAACATTTAGGGGAGATGGTTAGATTCTCTCTTGTTTGAGATGGTTATTGCCTGGCATTTGTGTGGTGCAAATGTTACTTGCCACTTATCAGCCCATGATTGAATGGTGTCCAGGTCTTGCTGTATATGGACACGGGCTGCTTCAGCAACTGAGGAGTCTCAAATGGTGCTGAACATTGTGCAATCATCAGCAAACATCCCCACTTCTGACCTTATGATTGAAGGAATGAAGCAGCTGAAGATGGTTGGGCCTAGGACACTACCCTGAGAAACTCCTGCAGTGATGTCCTGGAGCTCAGATGATTGACCTCCAACAACCACAACCATCTTCCTTTGCGCTAGGTATGACCCCAGCCAGCGGAGGGTTTTCCCCCTGATTCCCATTGACTTCAGTTTTGCTTGGGCTCCTTGATACCACACTCGGTCAAATGCTGTCTTGATGTCAAGGGCAGTCACTCTCACCTCACCTCTTGAGTTCAGCTCTTTTGTCCATGTTTGAACCAAGGCTGTAATGAGGTCAGGTGCTGAGTGGCCCTGGCGGAACCCAAACTGACCGTCACTGAGCAGGTTATTGCTAAGCAAGTGCTGCTTGATGGCACTGTTGACGACACCTTTCATCACTTTACTGATGATTGAGAGTAGGCTGATGGGGCGGTAATTGGCCGGGTTGGACTTGTCCTGCTTTTTGTATACAGGACATACCTGGGCAATTTTCCACATTGCCAGGGAGATGCCAGTGTTGCAGCTGTACTGGAACAGCTTGGCAAGGGGCATGGCTAATTCTGGAGCACAGGTCTTCAGTACTATTGACGGACTGTTGTCAGGGCCCAAGGCCTTTGCAATATCCAATGTCTTCAGTCGTTTCTTGATATCACGTGAAGTGAATCGGATTGGCTGAAGACCGGCATTTGTGATGCTGGGGAACTCGCGGTGACCGAGATGGATCGTCCACTCGGCACTTCTGGCTAGAGGTGGTTACAAATGCTTCAGCCTTATCTTTTACATTGATGTGCTGGGCTCCCCCATCACTGAGGATGGGGATATTTGTCGCGCCTCCCCCTCCTGTCAGTTGTTTAATTGTCCGCCACCATTTACAACTGGATGTGGCGGAACTGCAGATCTGATCCGTTGGTTGTGAGATTGCTTAGCTCTGTCTATTGCATGCTGCTTACGCAGTTTGGCATGCAAGTAGTCCTGTGTTGTAGTTTCACCAGGTTGACACCTCATTTTGAGGTATGCCTGGTGCTACCCCTGACATGCCCTCCTGCACTCTTCATTGAATCAGGGTTAGTCTCCTGGCTTGATGCCGGGCCATGAGGTTACAGATTGTGGTTGAATACAATTCTGCTGCTGCTGATGCCCCACAGCGCCTCATGGATGCCCAGTTTTGAGTTGCTGGATCTGTTTGAAATCTTTCCTATTTAGCAGAGTGGTAGTGCCACACAACACGATGGAGGGTATCCTCAACGTGAAGACGGGATATCGTCTCCACAAGGGCTGTCCAGTGGTCAGTCCTACCAATACCATCGTGGACAGATGCATCTGCGGCAGGTAGATTGGTGAGGACGAGGTCAAGCAGCTTTTTAATCTCTTATTGGTTCTCTCACCACGTGCCGCAGGCCTAGACTGGCAGATTCAGGGCTCAGCCAGCTCGGTCAGTAGTGGTGCTACCAAGCCACTCTTGGTTCCCCCACCCAGAGTACATTTTGTGCCCTTGCTACCTTTCATGCTTCAACATGGAGAAGTACTGATTCATCAGCCGAGGGAGTGTGGTAGATGGTAATCAGCAGGAGGTTTCCTTGTCCATGTTTGACCTGATGCCATGAGACATCATGGGGTCCAGAGTTAATGTTGAGGACTGCCTCCCGACTTTATCCCACTGTGCCGCTGCCACCTCTGCTGGGTCTGTCCTGCCGGTGGGACAGGACATACCTGGGGATGGTGATGGGACATTGTCTGTGCTGAGTTCACTTCTCTAGTCTATGAAGGAGGGAAGGTGCCTTGCTCCTACTTACTGGCAATATTTATGGCACAGGAGGAAACCATTCAGCCCTCTGTGGGGAATAAAGAAGAACTATCCAACCTAATCCCACCTTCGAGCTCTTGGTCCGTAGCCCTGTAGGTTACAGTACTTCATGTGCATATCCAAGTATTTTTTAAATGCAATGAGAGTCATATCTATAATTCTCCATGCCTGGCAATATCTTGCTGACTCTCCTCTGTACCCTTTCTAGTATGAACACTCCCTTCCTGTAATGGGGTGACCAGGACTGTATGTGTTACTCTAGCTGCAGTCTAACTAGTGTTCTATACCAGGGTTGTCCAACATACAGCCCGCGGAGGTGTATTTCAGAGATGGGAAATTTCCCATTGTCATCTTCTTTTAGACTGGTGCTTTTAAAAAATCGCAATGTCAGTTTCACAGCTGACAGTTTCACGGGAACAGCGGTTTCTCAACTTCAGATGGATTCAGGGTTTTCCAGTGGGTTCCGACTTTTTTTTAAAAGCCCGCTGGAAAATCCCAAATCTGTCCCAAGTTGGGAAATGGCTCTTCCCATTCCCAGCACTGGTCAGTTAAAAAAAACACACAAAGCTGCTGTTCTGAGCCTTCCCGCCCTCTGCAAAGGTCAGAGAGAGGAGGAGAGAGAAAGAGGGGAGGGACAGAGAAGGGGCAGAGAGAGAGAGATAGAGGGGGAGAGAGAGAGACTGAGAGGGGGCAGAGAGAGATGGGGGACAGAGAGAGAAGGGGGCAGAGAGAGAGGAGGGAGAGAGAGGGGACAGAGGGAAAGAGAGGGGAATGGAGGGGGGGGGACAGAGAGAGGGGGGACACAGAGAACAATGACGACACACAAAGGGAGGAACAGCATAGAGAGGGGATAAAACAGAGAGGGTGGACAAAGAGGAGGCGGACACAGAGAGAGACAGAGCGAGAGTGATCAAGATCACTCCTGACAGATGGACATCTATCCGTAATTCTCCGCATTGTTACAAGAAGTGTGCAGGCAAATGTTGACTACTTGTGCAAGCAAACAAAAATGCCACATATTTCACTAAATCAGTGTCCAACATAGTGATGAGAAAGTAAGTCAATAAATTAATCTTCTCATTTAAAGCTTCTTCACAAAAATGCTCATTTGTTGTTGTTTTGATTAATAGTAAGATCAATTTTTGATGCCTTTATCTTTCTGAAATTGTTTCACCGGCTCCCTATGTAAGACAAAAATTGTAATGTGCCCCCACCCACCCCCCCCCCCCCCCCCCGCCCCAAGCGAAAAGGTTGGACAACCCTGTTCTATACAGTTCTAGCATAACCTCCCTGCTCTTATACTCTATGTCTCAGCGGATAATGGAAAGTATCCCATATGCCTTCTTAACCATCTTATCTGCCTGTGCTACTACCTTTAGGCATCCTGGACATGAACTGCAATCTCCCTCAGTTCCTCTATGCTCCTAGTATCCTAATATTGATTATGAATTCCCTTGCCATTTTTGCCCTTTGTAAGGAGATACTATTTATAAATCCTGCAGGCAGGCAAACAGATGGTGAGGCGGGGGCAATTCTCCATACAATGGAATCCTGCAAATCCTAGTTGGATTCAAAACCTTGGAAGTGGACTTACTGGTCAATCCCAATGTGTTTTCCTTTTATTCCCAAAGGGATTGGGGACTCCTTCAGGCTCGAGAGAACCTCCAGGATAGCCAAGTTGAACTGACCTGAACTGAATTGCCAGTTTAGCCCATGTTTAGTGCCAGATGCCATCTTGATAAAGCAGTTGAAGCTGACACTAGAAACTAGATGATCACTAGGGGGGCTGACCCACTGCTACTTATGTTGCTCAGCATTTTGGCGGCGGGCACCTCAACTAAAGCCCTTTCCTAACAGCAACCAGTTGTTGCAGAGGATTTTGAGCGCGACTTAAAGGTATATCATCTTTTACTCTTCACTTGCTCCTGCTTTGGGAGACTTTCTGGGGACACCTTCAACTCTCTGTCAACATTTATTCTCGAAATTCTCTGAGCACTTTACCTAACAAGTATAAGTGCTGTGCTGTGGTACAGCAGCTTACTGGACACTTGCTAGCAGTCACCAGCAGAAAGGCTCCTGTTAGGGCTGCCCCTTTGTCTGGATGAGGATTGGGAGGAGGATATGAGGCCAGGTGGAGCAGCACCAGCTGCTGCAGGAGGGAGGGCCAGGCAGACTCCCTTCCCCCCCCCCCCCCCCCGCAGGTACAGGACATCCCTCCTCCTCTGCACAAGGAATTCTAGCACTGCCCCTTCAGTGAAAGTGGATGCATGGAGCCCGGATACTCGTCTCCATGAAAATTGCGCCAAATCAGTTTAAATTCAAATGATGGTAATCAACAATTAGGACAAAAATAGTGTGGGAAAAGTAGGCTTTCAAACAGGAATGTCTCATTGGCACAGAACCCATTTTATCCTTGTAATAAAGTAACCCCCAATAAGTTGGGTCCAGAGCATGGGCACCCTTGGCTGTCTAATATCTTGCCCATTCTTGTTAAATAAGGAACTATTCCAATTTGAGGGGGCTGACAGCTGAAACTGATCACAGCCAATGAAAAACCTGGCAACCAAGTTGTGCACAGCAAGCTCCCACAAACAGCAAAGAGATGATGACCCAGATTACCTGTTTGTCAGGGATAACGATTGACCAGGACACAGGGGGGAACTGCCCTGCTCTTCTGAATATTGCCGCCTGAGCGGGTAGACATTTCACCCGGAAGACGGCACCTCCGACAGTGCAGCACTCCTTCGGTCGTGCACTGGGAGGGTCAGCCTGCATTTTTTTCTGCTCTCGTCTTGGAGTGGGAGTTGACCTTCTAACTCAGGTGAGACTGCTACCGACTCAGGCACGGTTGTAAAGCGCTTTTTTTGGGGGGGGAGGGTGGGAGGTCGAGGGGTGCTGGGTTCCTGAAAGGTGCTAAACAAATGCATGCCTTAGCAATATGAAGGGAGTTTGAAGGGAGAGTGGACTGAAAGGGTTAATGTTTTGTGGTTATGATAATGAACCAGAAGCTGTCTGAGTGTTGCAGCTCCTGGCGAGTGCTTCTGTTTGATATTCCATTTGCACGTTTGATTTTCAAAGGGGAAGAGATCATTAAAAAAAAGGCCAGCGAAGCCAGTCTGTGTCCTATTTGATGTTTTGGCTTTTTGCATTATCTGGAAGCACCAAAGGAAGATGTTTTTAAAGAGAAATTGACCAGCTGGGGAAAAACTAGCAAAACTCCTGGGTCTCCGCTTGGCTGCCAGATTTGTTTGTGTTGGCTCTGGAGTAACATTGGTGTGAAGTTAGCGGCACGAGGGACTGAAGACCTTGGATAGGAAAGCTCTCTCGGTGCCCGAGACATGCACAGTGGAGCATCTTCCATTCAGTGATCTGCCCGAGTTGAATTGATGGGTTCCGCAATGTGCTTGAACTCAGGGTTTGAATGGATGTGAATGGAGAGCTAAGGGGTCAGGGAAGGGACATGGGTGAGTTCCATGGTGTGTCGTTGGGTGCTGCGGTCAGATATTTGGAAGATCTGGTCAATGAGACTTGGTTCCAGGGGAAAGGTGAGGAGCGAGGGGAGGAGAGCTCCCAGTTAATGCTCAGGGTGGTCACCGGTTGTCTCCTCTTCCTCCTTATCCTCTCGACCTTGTTGGGAAACGCCCTGGTCAGTGCTGCGGTAATGAAGTTCCGCCACTTGAGATCGAAAGTCACCAACTTCTTTGTCATCTCTCTGGCAGTCTCCGATCTCTTCGTGGGTGTCTTGGTGATGCCTTGGAAAGCCCTGGCCGAGGTGGCCGGTTTCTGGCCCTTTGGAGCCTTCTGTGATGTTTGGGTCGCTTTCGACATCATGTGCTCCACAGCTTCCATCCTGAACTTGTGCATTATCAGTGTGGATAGGTACTGGGCAATTGCCAGCCCATTCCGTTACGAGAGCAAAATGACCCAACCAGTGGCGTTTGTCATGATTGGCGTGGCCTGGCTGTTGTCCATCTTAATTTCCTTCATCCCAGTGCAACTGAGTTGGCACAAGTCTGAGGACCGTTTCCTTCCAGACAACTCCACCACCAGTGAACCCATCCAAGGAGACTGCGACTCAAGCTTAAATCGAACTTATGCCATTTCATCCTCACTGATCAGCTTCTACATTCCAGTAGCAATCATGATAGCTACCTACACCCGGATCTACAGGATCGCCCAGCGACAGATAAGGCGGATTTCATCTTTGGAAAGAGCAGTCGAGCATGCTCAGAACTGTCAAGGTAATGACTGCACTCATGAAGCTTTGCTCAAAACATCTTTCAGAAAGGAAACCAAAGTCCTCAAGACTCTGTCCATCATCATGGGAGTCTTTGTCTTTTGCTGGTTGCCATTCTTTGTGCTGAATTGCCTGGTTCCCTTCTGTGACGGTGAGGCCCATCGCTCTGGAGGACTTCCATGCGTGAGCGAGACCACCTTTGATATCTTTGTGTGGTTCGGTTGGGCAAATTCATCGCTCAATCCCATCATCTATGCTTTCAATGCCGACTTCAGAAGGGCCTTTACAACCATCCTTGGTTGCAACAAACTTTTCCCCAATAACAATGTGGAAGCTGTGAATCTTAGCAACGAGCTGGTGTCCTATCACCACGATACCACCTTTCAGA
The DNA here is from genome assembly GCF_036365525.1 of Heterodontus francisci. NCBI lineage: Eukaryota > Metazoa > Chordata > Chondrichthyes > Heterodontiformes > Heterodontidae > Heterodontus > Heterodontus francisci. Next base: position 3,370,189 of record NC_090417.1, read on the forward strand.
AAGATGTGATGACCCGGAGTCACCCCCATCTCCTGCCACATGTGCTCATGCAAGAAACGGATCATGATTTGACCTTTGACAAAGTTTCCCAGATCTCCCAAATTTCTCAGAACACTCCAAGCGTTTTGCCTGCTGTTGTTCACGTGGATTGTGAGGCGGAAATCTCCCTGGACAAGATTCTGCCCTTCACCCCCAATGGGTTGGCATGAGATGCTGGCATGGAGAAAAGGAGACAATTGCCTTGGACTCGTTACTCCAACCAATCTGATGTCAGCCTTCACTTCTGCCGAAATACCTGAAACGAATGTCAAACAATCAGGATGAAAGAAAGCAACCTGGAGACCACTGGTAAAAGCTGCCAGTATTATCTCGAATTATAGAATCTCACATGACAGAAGGAGGCCATTCGGCCCATCGTGCCTGTACCATTTCTTGGAAAAAGTTAACCGATTAGTCCCACTCCCTGCTCTTTTCCCCATTGCCCGGGAAATTTCTACTTGCAGATATTTATCCAATTTCCCCTTTTTTTGAAAGTTAACATTGAACTGATTCCACTGCTCTTTCAGGCAATGCATTCCAGATCATAACTTGTTGCGTATATTTAAAAAAAAAACCCGCCTGATCCTATCTCTGGCTGTTTTGCCACTAGAAACTGGTTTGAATACTTATTAAATCTCTCTGAAGCTTCTAAAAAGAAAAATCCCATCTTCTTTAGTCTCTGCAGCTAACTGAAAGCCTGTATGCCTGGTACCATTCTAGTCAATCTCTTCTGCACTCTCTCCAAGACTTTGACATCCTTCCTGAAGTATGGTGCCCAGAACTGGACACACTCCTCCAGTAGGGGCGAACCAGTGAGTTCTATTTCTGGGATAAACTTTAGAGAAAATGTAAAAGAAACCACCTTTACAACAAAATGGCAAATGCAAGGTAGTTCTCCTGACCAGTTTCCTAGTCGAGTGTGGCATTGCGTGCACAGATCACAAGGTTCTGGGTACCGTTCCCACTCTGTGCTAAGTTAGCTGATTGCAGATACAATTAACCTCAAGAGGCCTGGGATGGGAAATTTGCCAGGATTGGCTGGAGAGTGTGTGGGGCCAGGATTGGGCTCTAAGATGATGGTTCCCAGAATCGAATAGCCTCGGGTACTTACTGTCCAGCCTCTTGTTGCTAGAGGGCGCTGGCACCCAGCAAGCGTGAAATAAAGACAAAGCACGAGACTGTGTTGCTTTTGATGATATAATACTATGACGATTGGCTTTTTGCACAGAAAGAAAATCTTGAACATATTTTGTTCTATCTTGTCACTAATCAAGGTGTCATTTATTGCTTGAGAAGCTGTAGCTTGCTAGAGGGCAGAGGGCAATTAAGAGATAACTGCATTGCTGTGGGTCTGGAGTCACACGGAGGCCAGACCGGATAAGGAGGACAGATTTCCTTCCCTCCAGGACATTAGTGAACCAGATAGGTTTTTTACAACAATCCAGTCGTTTCATGGTCACTGTGACTGATACTAGCTTCTAATGTCAGCTTTATTTAATTGACTGAATTTTAACTCCCCAGGCAAGATTTGAACTCGCGGCTCCAGATAATCCAGGGTCTCTGGATTACGAATCCAGGAACATAACTATTATGCCACCCTTCCCGAGCAGTTTGCTCTGCTTTAAGTAGATTTGTTGAGGAGTTGTGGAACTAATTGATTTGTGGTTCAAGGAATGGAGGTTATAATGGAATTTGCAGTTTTGATCATCAACAAATCAGGTCTGCTCTTTGGAAACTGAGCAGAAAAAAGAGGCTAGCCAAACTGTGTAATTACATTTTGTTGCTACATTGATTTCAAACCCAGCAGCCTGGTCACACTAACCTGACTGCAAATCAGCCTGCAGAAGTCTGTTCAAGTCATTTTCTGCAGAGTTTATGACTTGACCACTGGAAGCTGATCCCTGCTGAGGGAGTAACTGGGTTCCGTTAGTCGTTTATTGACGTGTCTCAGTCCCCTGTGAAATTTGTCCATGTCTATGTTGTGTTGTATCTTCTCGTCTAAAAATAAAACATGTTAAGTTGAGCAGACATGTTCATTGTTTCCTTTGATTAAAAGACCAGGACAAATATTTGTCCAAAACATTCCTTTGGTAAAGTCTCTGAGCTCATTGAATGAAAGGGGTACAAAGTGAGTGGGTGCAGTACTGAGGGTGGCAGGATATAAAGATCCCAGGTTCAATACTTGTTCTGTGCTGAATTGTTTCACTGGAGCTCGGAGACAGATAGGAGCCAGAAATAGAGGTGGAAGGAGAATAAGCCAGGGTTCCTGCCAATGATGGGCATCTATTGACCTGTGTATGGAAACGTGGGTCTGCCAAGACTTGGTGTGAGGGGCACGATTGGGCTCAGCTGTGATGCTTCCCACAGTCGAATAGCTTCGTGACAACTGAAGAATGATGACTGAATGCGATGCTGGGGATTGAATTGTGTTATGATCTGCGTTCTTTTCCATGAGACTCAAAGTAATAAGCAGTGCGTCTGGGGGACATGAAGAAACCCTTTATCTTCTGTACGCATTTCCATCTAATATCTGTTTGCTTCAAACACTTGCTGCCTGGAGGAGGCGGTCTGATTGATGACGGGAGCCAATCAGTACAAACCAGTGCAAACCTACCCTCCAACATTCACCATTTGACAATATTTGAATTTTCTGATGTGGGATGGTCAGGACCTAGGGCGGTGGGTTATAGGGGAGGATGTTTATTCTCGATCTAGTGCCAGGAATCTGGTTTCTACACCTACTGTAAAGGAATATTATTTGTATAAGTGTCTTTTTGTCCAGAGTACAACTTACCCAGTCACTCATTTCCACCCCGTGATTAGACGTAGCATTCAACTCCCCAGTGTTGTAAATATTCAGAAACCAGCACTATTCCAAACACAGCTAATAAACAGGAAATAAGTTTCGGCGTGGGGGCGGGGGGGGGGGGGGGGGAGGAACACTTTTTCAATAGTTTTTAAAATGACGTAGTTGGTGAGCAAATCTTACAATGTCCATCTTTACAACACGTTATCAGCTCTCCAATCCATTTAGCTTTGCATGCCATCAATTGTTTTTTTTTATAAAAGAGACTGATGTCATGAATTTGTTTTTAACCCACAAGAAGATTCCAGAAGCCTGCAATGGTGAAGGTTTCTGCCCCATTCACTTAACGTTTGAATGCACCTTACTTCCATGTATAGCCCATCAACTTGGAAATTAACTTTGAAACTGACCTAAATGTAATGTCAGAAATTTGGAGGGAATTAACAAGACGGATATAGACAATGTTGACTGTGGTGTTAGGTTCAAGTACTTGGTGTCAAATTTTACATTTTCCAAGTTGAAATTTACCCCAAGCTTGTGGGCAAGATTACAGGCACAGTAAAGTGGCTAGTCTGTTTAAAGAGAATCATCTTTTGCTCTCTGCTGACGTTGGATTCATGTCCCGTGCACTGGAAAATAGCAACTGCTGGGACTGCTCAATAAAGATAAAGGAGGAAACGTCTGTTGTGTTTGTTTTTCTGTTTTTGTACAGAAGCCACGTGCTGTGTTTGAGTAGGAGTTTAGTGTCAGGGGTGGTTTTATGTCTGTATAGATGGGGCATTCGTTCTGAGCCCAACGCAATGGCTGAATTTATACTGTGTTTCAGTTTTCGGTTATTTACTGAGTTTATTTGCTCCTGCTTCTCCAAAGTGTAGTTTGACACAGGCTGACAGCATTGTGAGTCCTCAGCCCCTAGCAGCCATTGTTGCTACCTGACCCAAAAAGAGCTATTGTACATGGGGCAGTGCACATATTCAGGCAGATCAGGAGCAGGGAGCCTGCATGATTTTTCTCCCCCCTGCCCAGTCATCAGTTTAAAAGATCTCTGGCCCCTCTCCCATCCCTCTGTCCATTCACCCCCACCATTGACAGCTGTGACTGCAGATGTCCAGACCCTAAGTCTGGAATTCTCTCCCGAAATGGCTCCCTGTCTCTGTCTCTGTCTGTCTCCCTGTCTCTGTCTCTGTCTGTCTCCCTGTCTCTCCTCTTTTTAAAAACCTATTTTTTGACAGTTTTTGGTTGCCTGTACTAATGTTTGTTTGTTTCTTTGATGTCTTTCATCTGATTATTTCTCTGTGGGATGTTTTACTCCATTTAAGGTGCTATATAAGTGGTAGTGCTTGTATATGATAACATAACAGCAACATTAATCCATATCTACAAGAGAGTACAAAAGAAATGGACCCCGTGCACATTGATCCAGGTGAAGCAGTAAAATGATTGACTGAATGATGAGCTATGATTGTCTGCCAGCAAATACCAGAGACCTGAAACATTCCATTATGAACTCTAATCACCCCAATTTGCCACATCCATTCATTACTGGGAGAGCTCTCTTTCCAATTCTTCCATTTACCAATCCAATATTGGCACTGGATTGTTCCAGTGTAATGGAGCAAGCATTTACATGAATGGACAGCTATAATACTGTGGTTACACAGTGGTTGTAAAAGGAGTGCAGTGTGAATAGAGTGTCAAAGTTGGGAATTTGGTGAGAGTGGGAATTCGGTGTAGATGACAAGGTTGCCTTTTGCCTCCAATACCTGTAGTGGTTTGACTTGGCTTGAGACAATAAGTATTTAAAATGTTTGTCCAGTGCGTTAGTGTTCAGGAAAAAAACCTAACTTACTAAAAGGTTGATGTAAATAATGTAAATAATCTAGACCAAGACCCAACCCTATTCTGCCATATCTCTGGACTGTTGTATGTGGGAGTTTGTGAACAGTGAGAATGTCCCAAGCAATAGCTATCTTCTTCTCCAATCTCTCTGGCTCTGACTCATTGAACTGGAGACACTCTGACACAAGAGGTATATCTAGACAGTTTACTTTGGACTTGGGGCACACTTTGGAGAGATGTCCAGGCTCAGAACTGGCTTGGTGTGGTCAAGAGTGCACAGAATATAGGGAATCCGGGTGAGATAGAAAGGATCTGCAGAAACAGACCTTATCCAAAAGGATTCAATAACAATGGGGTCCGATTGCATCCTTTGTGAGCAGGATCGAAAGTCCCACATGGTATGGTGCTAGGGTGAGGGACACCTCCTAAGTGGCTTGAAAGAATGTTGGAGAGGGAGGGGGGTAGGATCCAGTCACTGTTATCCAGATTGGGACCAACAACATTGGGAAGAATAGGCAAGAGGTCCTGTTTGGAGAGTACCAGGAACTAGGAGTTAAATTAAAGAACAGGACCTCAAGGGTTATAATCTCTGGATCATTACACGAGCCACATGCATGTTGGAACAAGGATAAGAATATTAGGGAGGTAAACATGTGGCTGGAGGAGTGGTGTAGGAAAGAGGGGTTCCATTTCATGGGGCACTGGCAGCAGTATTGGGGCAGGAAGAAACTGTACTGTGGGACATGCTCCATCTGAACCGGGCTGGGACGAGAGTCTTGGCGGAAAGGATAAAGTGGACAGTCGTAGGACTTTAAACCTGTAAATGAAGGCGGGGGGTGGAATGGACGAGAGTCTCAGGTGGAAAGGGTAGCAGAAATAAAAGTTCTAAAACAAACGAAAGTGGCAAGATCAGAGTAATAGTCTGAAATTGTGTTTAGGTACTCTGGGTAAAGGGAAAAGTAAAAGATGTAATTGAACCGGGAGAGAGAACTAAGAAAGGTGTGAGTAAAACACTAGAGTGGAAGCACATGTTAGAGTGTGAAATGTATTCATATTTCCACAGCACTTTCTTCACACTCATGGGGAGACTGACCAGGGGCTCCTGTTTTTGGAGAGACAGCCAGCAGTTTGTGGTGATTCACCACTCACGGCTTATGCCATCCTCGCTCCAGATTGCTGGGTTTTTCACACACCGGTAATGATGGTGCTGCAAACTTGCCATTCCCTTCAGCAATTTCTGGCCCGAGCTGACAGCCAGGGATTGGTCAACTATCATTTCAATTCTTCCTACACTAAACCAGCCCATTCCAGTCATTTCAAAAACAAAATCACTCTCTGCCTGGCTCCCCACTTGAATCTCCCCAATTCCGAATTCTCCAGCAGCTTCATTCAATAAAATCCATTTCTTTAAAAGTTTCACAGACAAGTGTTTGTGTGTGTTACAGAACGAGGAGATGTAACAATCAAGTCATATAAACCAGTAACTGCTCACTATCATCAATGAGAATATGACTCCAAGCTCCTCTCCCTCCAAAAGAAAATGCATTTTCTTTTAAATCTAATCCTGAGGACAGAGACCTTTTAAAGTAACCAGTGTGTAAGCAGGATGTGGAGACAGTGGCTGTATTCATCGTGTCAGAGGGGGCTGTGCACTTAATGTCCTTAAATTACACATTCATTGTGTCAACTTGGAACAGTGCAATTACCAGCCTGCGTGAATCACAGATGGGAATGACCATTACCTAATGTGGAGAATTCGCAGTAAAGCCAAGAATTCAAGCTTCTCTCCCCAGGTTTCTATTTTAAATCATGATCTTTAGACCTAATGAAAAACATCATTAAGCCATGGCAGGAATACAGTCAACTTGACTTCTCCAAATTCTTCTGCACAGCTTCTGTTCCTAAGTCCAGTAAGGTAAGGTGCCAATACCAAGAAATAGGTCCGAAGAATTTCTCACTGTCCACTGTATCGAAACGCCTCATAATGTTGAACAGCTCAATTTAAATCTTCCCTTAACCACCTCTACTCAAAGGAGAGCAATCCAAGTTTTGCCTTCTCTTCACATAACTGATACAAGGCTATGGGGAGGGAGCATGGCAGCAGGATTAGTTTGGGATTGATACAGGGCTATGGGGAGGGAGCATGGCAGCAGGATTAGTTTGGGATTGATAACAGGGTATGGGAAGAGAGTGGGCAGTGGGATTAGTTTGGGATTGATACAGGGCTATGGAGCGAGCGGGGCAGTGAGATGGGATTGGTTTTCACGTATAGAGAGTGGCGAGGGTTGTAGGACTGGAGGAGGTTACTGGTCTAGGGTGGGATGAGGCCAGGATGGGATTTGAAGAGGAGGATGAGAATTTGAAAGTGCTGTGTTGGTGACCCAGGAGCTCAGTGAGCACAGGGGTGATGGGTGAATGGGACTTGACGCGAGTTAGGACACAGACAGTTGAGTTTTGGATATTTATGGTAGGTGGACCGGCCAGGAGAGTGTTGGAATAGTTGAGTCCAGAGCTAACAATAGCATGGATGAGTGTTTCAGAAGCAGATGGGCTGAGGTTGGGGAGGAGAGGCACACAGTGCTGTGAAACTGTATCCTAGCATGTGTCAACAGGAGTGGAGAACACTGGGGTGAGCAACAATATTAGCTAGTATTGACCATGACAGCAATCTTCAAACATTCTAGAGCTCTTCACAAGTGCAATATGCAACACAGAAGGAAAATGAATCAAAGGCCTGTTTGTCATGCATGCTACTTGCTCCTGCCGAACAATCTTCTCCTTTAATCAAGCTGTCTGATGTTGGTGTGACTGATCAGGAATGTTTTATGTGGCTCTCAGCTGAGGACCTTTTACTCTGAAAAGGCTTCCTGCTGCAAGGAGCAACTCCGGAGACATGAAAGCAGAGCATCAGGACAGACTGCCAGCCACTTCAACCAAAAGCATCGAAGCCAGACCAAGGACGAGTATTTCTACTCATTATCTTTATTGAAGCTGAACAAAAGCTCACGTGACATAACCCTCCTCAGGACACTCCCATACCTTTTGCTGCCAATTATGTATATTTGAAGTGTAGTCATTGCTGTAATGTAGGAAATCCAGCAGCCAATTTGCACACGGCAAGTTTCCAGAAACAGAAATCCCCAGATCATCTGTTTGAGCGATATTGACTGAGGGCTCTGGATTACCCTCCCTACGCCTTTCCACCTCACTTTCCCCCTTTAGGACACTCCTTAAAACCTACCTCTTTGACCAAGCTTATAGTCATCTGACCTAATATCTCCTTATGTGACTCGGGGTGAGACTTTGTTTTATAATGCTCCTGTGAAGCACATTGGGATGTTCTATTTAGATAGCTCCTTTCACTTACTGAAAGTTGTTGTTGGTAAATATTGGCCCAGGACACTGGGGAGAACTCTATTGCTCATCTTTGATAGGATGACATGGGATAAATACAGTGAAGCTCCACTAGTTCCATTGCCTTGGGAGTGTTCTTTGGGACAGGGTAGATTGACCTAAAGCATGTATTGTTCAGGGAGGAGCTTTGTTTGAAGCAAACTATTGCTTATTGCTTCCTCTTCACTTTACAATTTGAATGGTAATGCCCCAAAGACACTCCAATTCAATCAGTTTGCTCAGTGTCACCTTGAATACCCAGACAATTCTGAACAATGTTTACTTGACGCTGTTGCTGTGGTGTTGGAAGGCCAGCTAAATTAACCCATAGTTTCCCTGTTTCCCAGTCAGCAGAATGCTGTAGGCTGCAGCAGGAAGATAACAATGGACTGTTTAGGTGGGTAGAACGGTGTTAAACAGAATTTAATCCGGAGAAGTGGGAGGTAATGTATTTAGGGAGGGCAAGCATAGCAAGGGAATACACAATAACTGGTAGGTGTCTGAGATCTGTAGCGGAACAGAGGGACGGACCTTGGAGTGCATGTCCACAGATCCCAGAAGGTCTGACTATTGTGGGGTCTATAGTATATTCCCAGCAGTGTGATCATCCCATTTTCTTCCTCAGTTCAACCCATATGGCCTCATTGATGATCCTTCTAGCATATCATCCCTCCTCACAGCTGGAATTGTTTCTTAAAGCAATATTGTTTCCCCCTTCCTTTTTATTCCCTGTCTGTCCTGCCTGATGTTAAGCTGATTTTCCAGCCCTCCTTTTAAGCTATGTTTCAGTAATAGCTATGAAATCATATTTCAAAGTGTATACCAGTGCCTTCAGCTCATTAACACCTCGTCATAGAGTCATTACCATACAGAAGGAGGCCATTTGGCCCATCGAGTCCACGCTGGCTCTCTATATAGCAATCCAGTCAGTCCCATTCCCCCGCTCTATCCCCGTAGTCCTGCCAGTTTATTTCCCTAAAGTGCCCATCCAATTTCCTTTTGAAATGATTCATCGTCTCTGCTTCCACCAGGTCATTACCACTCACTGTGTAAAAAAAAATTCTACCTCACATCCTCCCTGCATCTTTTGCCCAAGTATGGACCTCGTAACATCAGCTATTGGGAGCAGCTTTTCTTTGTCTACCTTACCGAAAGCTGTCATAATCTTGTACACCTCTATGAAATCTCCCCTCAATCTCCTTTGCTCCCCAGTTCTCCACCTAACCTTGTCGCTAAATTGCCCCATCCCTGGAACCATTCTGGTAAATCTCCTCTGCACCCTCTCCAAGGACCCTCACATCCTTCCTGAAATGTGGTGACCAGAATTGGACACAGTACTCCAGTTGGGACCTAACCAGAGCTTTATAAAGGTTCAGCATATCTTCCCTGCTTTTGTACTCAATGCCTCTATTTATGAAGCCCAAGATCCTATATGCTTTACCAACCACTCTCTCAATATATCCTGCCATCTTCAAAGATCAGTGCACATGCACCCTCAGGTCCCTCTGTTCCTGCACACTTTTTAGAACTGTGCCATTAAGTATATATTTTCTCTCGTTATTCCTTCTATCAAAATTCATCGCCTCACACTTATCAGTATGAAATTCTATCGGCAACCTTTCTGCCCATTCTGCTGGACTATCCATGTATCGTTGCAGGTAGTTCAAACCATCCTCACTGTTTGCATACTGCTAAGTTTGGTATCATTGGCAAATTTTGAAATGTTACTATATATTCTGAATAAAAGTTATTTTTTTATATGTGGGGGGATATATATTCCAGGAGATGATTGTGGAAATCACTCCTACTGCTTTCTGTCATTAGCAATGCTGAGGTTGAGATGTAATCAGACAATAATATTGAAAGCCTGAGAAGCTTCACTAGAGCAGGAAGCTGATTGCAGTGGTTGAATAGATTGCACTTCGAGACACTTCATTCCTTTTGCATTGAACAAAGATCATCTGCATCCCTGAAACAATCAGTCTGCTCGACACATGAGTGGACTCCATAGATTAACATGCAATGAGGCCTGGGTGAAAGTTAAACAACAGACTGAGGTGAACAGTTGCTTGCAAACCAACATCAAGATATAGCGAGTCTCTGTCTTGATGTAGTATTTGGGTGTGTATATCTCTCTATATTTATTTAAGTACTTTTAGATTTGCATCTTCTAACATTTTGAGATGCAGTATATGAGTAATTTTCAGACATGACTTGAGTGTTGCTTGCTTGGGAGGAACAACAACAACTTCTATTTATATAGAGCCTTCAATGTAATAAAATGTCTCAAGGCGCCTTACAGGAACATCATAAAACAGAGTATGATACTATGGAGGGATTTGAAAACAAGGATGACAGTTTTAAAATCCAGATGTTGCTTGACTGGGAGTAGGTCAGTGATAGGGGAACGAGACTTGGTGTGAGTTAAGACATGGGCAGCAGAGTTTTGGATGACCTGAAGTGTCTTTGGACCTGTGGTTCCCAACACACTGAACTACTTGTCTCCTGTCCTGGGTCTGTTGTAAATTGATTGATCAAGGTCAATCACTATGAATAGTGAGATCATGTATCTCTCAACTACCAGCTTGGTTCTTGGTCTTTTGTTGTCCAGTAACTCCTATATTCCCATTTCTACACCTCACAGATGGCCACTAACTGAACAAATTTCAGGTGAGATTTCTAGCTGGCACTAACTTGTGTCGAATACACACAATCAATTAGAACCAGCATGTTGTATCTGTCAAGTGGGCCACACAAAAAAGTATGAGAGAGTGACTTGGAACCCATTAGTCTAATATGCGTTGTGGGGAAGTTACTAGAATCTGTTAGTAGAGACAGAGTAACTGAGCACTTGGACAAATATGAACTAATCAGAGAGGGCCAGCATGGATTTGTAAAGGGTAAGCCATGTCTAACTACGTTGAATTTATTGAGGAGATAACTCACGTGGTAGATAAGGGAATGTAAATGGATATCATTGAATTGACTTCCAGAAGGCATTTATAAGGTTATACATGAGAAAAAAACACATTGCTTTTCGAAAGTGCCTTTCGTGTCCAAAGGATGTCCCAAAGATCTTTACAGGTCAATGAAGTACTTTTTGAAGTGCAATCACGGTTGTAATTTGTACACAGCAAGCTCCCACAAGTGATAATGCCCAGGTCATGTTTTTAGTCGTGTTAGTTAAAGGATAAATATTAGCCAGGACATTGGGGTGAACTTCTCTTCCCTTTTTCAAATCGTACCAGGAGATCTTTTACATTCACCTGAGAGGGCAGATGGAGCCTCGGTTTTAATATTTAATTGGAAAGATGGCACCTCCAACAGTGCAGCACTCCCTCAGTACTGGGTATTGGCGTTAATAATCCATGGGATACACACAGAACCAGAGCTCGAACATCCTAACAGAAACTGTCTTAGCCCTTTCAAAATGAGCCTTCAGCCAGCTTTCTGTTCCTCATTGGAGATGGAATACTGGTGTTGGCATTGAGGAAAGCCATGGAAAACCAAGAATAGTTGTGCAGCTTTGGGCTGGTAGGCACAGGAGGTGAGATAGAGCAATGGGAGTTGAAATGTAGGAAGATTTGGAACTGAACCCGATACCCAGGGATAACGTACAGAGTTCCCATCGATCCTCAGCGCTCTGCTGTCACTGCCTCAGCTCTGATAGGCAAGCTGATGCACAGAAGCAGGATTGTACATGCAATATTTAGGTTTGGTTCAGTATGCTGGACATTACATTTTGTCCACAGCAGATTGTATTCTAATGCAAGGACGGAGAGGTGTGAGAGCAGCTCTGCAATCTGAAAATGCTGGTGTGGGTGTCATTGTGCTCAACTGGTAATCTCTCATAGCGGAACAGAAGGGATTCTGTGATGGCCTCAGCACCCAGAAATGGGAAGTGAAAAAATATTCCTCATTCAAATTTGTGACTCTCGTTGGGAAATGTGCAGATGTGGATATTGGATGGACAGTATTCAGAACATAAGAAATAGGAGCAGGAGTTAAACCATTCAGCCCATCGAGCCTGCTCCACCATTCAGTTTGATCATGGCTGATCTTGGGCTTCAACTTCACCTTCACTTTCCTGTCTGTTCTCCATATCCCATGATTTCATGAGAGACCAAATATCTGTCTCAGCCTTAAACATATTTAACGATGGAGTATCCACTACCCTTTGGGGTATCCAATTCCAAAGATTTGCAACCCTTTGAGTGAACAAATTTCTCTTTGTCTCTTCTAAATGATCAGCCCCTTATCCTGAAACTGTGTCCTCGATTTCCCCAGCCAGCACAAACAACCTCTCAGTGTCTACCCTGCCAAGCCCCTCCAGAAGCTTGTGTTTCAATGCGATCACCTCTCATTCTTCTAAACTCCAGAGACTGCAGGCCCAATTTACCCAGCCTTGCATCATAGGACAACCCTCTCATCCCAGGGAACAGTCTAGTGAACCTTCGCTGTACCACCTCCAAAGCAAGTATACCCTTCCTTTAAATATGGAGACCAAAACTGCACACAGTATTCTAGGTGTGGTCTCACCAAAACCCTGTATAATTGAGCAAGAGGTCTTTATGTTTGTACTCCAATCCCCTTGTAATAAAGGCCAACATGTCATTTTCCTTCAGCCTCTCTGTGTTGTCTTTATAGCTTGCATTACCACCTAACTTTGTATTATCAGCCATTACTCTCTGTCTCTGTCCAAGACATTAATACAGATTGTAAATAGCTGAGGCCCCAGCACTGATCCTTGCGGCACTCCACTATTCACAGCCTGCCAACTTGAAAATGCTCTGTTTAAGCTGACTCTTTGCTTCCTGTCTGTTAACCAAACATCTATCTATGCGAATATATCACCCCCAACTCCAAGAGTCCTTATCTTGCCTATTAACCTTTTGTGGCAACTTATCAAATGCCCTTTTGGAAATTCAGGTATACTATATCTACTGGTTCCCCATTATCTACCCTACTAGTTACATCCTCAAAATAAACTCCAATAAATTTGTCAAACACAATTTTCCTTTCATAAAACCATGTTGACGTTTCCTGATCATTCTCTGATTTCCGAAGTGCATTGTTAAGACTTCCTTAATACAGATTCCAGCATTTTCCCAAAGACTGATGTGTTGAGGTTGAGGTATCAGCCTTGGCTCAGTGGGTACCCCTCTTGCTGCTGAGTCAGAAGATTTCGGGTTCAAGTCCCACTCCAGGACTTGAGTACAAAATTCCAGGCTGACACTCCAGTGCAATACCGAGTCAGTGCTGCACTGCTGGAGGTGCAGTCTTTTAGTTGAGACATTAAACCCTGTCTGCCCTCTCAGGTGGAGGTAAAAGATCCCATGGCACTATTTCAAAGAGCAGGTGTGTTCTCCCCAGTGACCTGACCAATATTTATCGCTCAATCACAATAAACAGTTTATCTGGTCATTACCACATTGCTGTTTGTGCGAGCTTGCTGTGCATAAATTGACTGCCGTGTTTCCTACATTACAACAGTGACAACAGTTCAAAAGTGAAAGACGCTGGAGAAATGTGAGTCTTTTGTTTTTGCCTCCTGAAAGACCTCGTTTCGATTGACCAATGAAGAATGAGCAGTTGCATGAGATACAGCAGGAAAATTGGGATCTGTGAAATCTGATGGGAGTGAGGGAAAAGAAAATTGCCATGATAATTAAGTGTAAAGAGAAACACCAACTGTATTTGAGATTTTTTTTTCTGTATTTTATTAATTTGAAAACATCAATGCTAAAAAGATAATTAGGCAATACACTGACCAAACGGGCATCTCCAACACATGACATAGCAAGATGTAATCTCAGCCTGAGGATCTAGAGTTAGGCTCATGTGAATCATTTCATTAAAATTTAACAATGATGTACTTTAAAGTGTGAATGATTATAATCGATATTTCTGTGGGGTGAAAGCTAATTCAGCACTATTTTCATCTATATTAATGACACATTCTGATTGTATCTGCTGGTCCAGAGAGATTCTCAGCTGGATTGTTGTGACAATGTGATTTATTTGTGTGCTTTGCTCAATGTGGGTGCCCTCAATACACGGAGTTTCTTTGGTTCTTTTTGCTTGTTTGACAGGCGATGAATGTGTTTGTTCATTTTGGCTAACTTCATTGAAGATATGGTGTTAGTGCTGACCAGTGTTCCTAATGGAGACTGCAGTTGTGATCATCTAATTCTTCTCCTCATCTGTATGTTCATCGTGAGGTGACTGGTGCAATACTAAAACAAAAATTCACATTATATATAAAATCCCATCTTGAACCCCTCGATTAGATTCCAGCCTGTAACTGTTGTTCTGTATATAAACCCCACCCCCCCGACCCCCTGATTTAGATTTCCGTCTGTAACTCACTCCTAAGTGCTCTTACAATGCTGTCTGCACAGGTTATGAAAGGTGTCTTCACCATGTTCTTGGCTTGCACGTTCCAATAAGGACAGTAGTTATTGCATTACCCCCGTGACCCATGGTGCCCTTAATTCCAGGGAGCATTTGGAAATCATAGATTAGATACATGCAGGCAAGCTGGAGGTTTGGAATATTAATAATACCATTTCCTGGATCTGTCAGGAGTGTTAACTGATATCTGCAGTAACACTGCAATTAGGGATGGGCAACAAATGCTGGCTTTGCCCATGTGTCATGAAATGAATAATAAAAAATGCATTGAAGGAAGAGATTTACAACCTGGCTTCAAACTGGGACCTCCTTTCTTTCTCCACTGATATCTGGTGTGACAGGGATCCCATCTCTTCAGGTTTCAGATCACATTTACTGAGAGAGCTTTCTGGTGCCGCAATGACCTTCCTATAATGTCCAGCACACAACCAACTGTGGATAACTTTTCCATCAATCTCATCTTTTCACAAACCTTTTCTATCGCCTTAACCCACTTGAGGTGTCCTCTTAATGTCTTGTAATCTTGAACTTACAAAACCTTCTCGTTTTCCCCAATCATAGTATGCTTATTCCACTTGCAGCTTCCTTCGGTCTACAACTCAGTGGGAAACCCTACCCACGTCCATTCATTCTGAGAAATTTCTCTTTACTTCCTTCGAATCAGCTTTTAATCTAATTGGCTACTGTTCCACTCATCCCATAACTCTTAATCTGCTCCAATAGACTTCAGTTCAAGGTTTTCTGAAAGTCCATGTGCACCACATCCACTAAATTTCCCCAAATACTATATCTGTCACCTCATGAAAGAACTCTATCAGGTTGGCAAAGCACCATCATTCTCTCTGAAAAACGTGATTCTAATTATTTTTTCTTCATCTAGATATCTAGTCATTTCATCTTTAATAATTCCATCATTTTTCCTCCAATGGATGTTAAACTAACTGTCCTTTTAATTACCCAGGTTAGCTCTGTCTCTCTTTTGTAATTGGGTGATACATTCCCCAGTCTCTCTCACTCAATAGAAACCTGAAATATAATTTCCAGAGGTTCCCCTAGTTATTTGCTTCAGGCTTTCTGAATGTATCCCATCAGATCTTGGCACTTTGTTCTCCTTGAGCGTATTTAACTTTCAGCTTCTGCCTGCTATAGCCTGACAATGGAGTAAAATTCCCAGCACATAATGATTACTTCCTAGTGCTCCTCGTGAGTGTCTGTTTCATCCCACCATCGTGAGCCAGAGACAATCTGAAAGAGAAGTGAGAAAGATGGATGAGAGGGTTTGACAAAATATGCATTTCTGTAAAAGGTGTCGCTATGGGTACCCGCATGGGTCCTAGTTATGCCTGTCTTTTTGTGGGATATGTCGAGCATTCTTTGTTCCAGTCCTACTCAGGCCCCCTCCCCCAACTCTTTTTCCGGTACATTGATGACTGTATCAGTGCTGTTTCCTGCTCCCGCCCCGAACTGGAAAACTTTATCAACTTTGCTTCCAATTTCCACCCTTCTCTCACCTTTGCATGGTCCATCTCCGACACTTCCCTTCCCTTCCTCAACTTCTCTGTCTCCATCTCTGGGGATAGGTTGTCTACCAATATCCATTATAAGCCCACTGACTCCCACAGCTACCTCGACTACACTTCTTCACACCCTACCTCCTGTAAGGACTCCATTCCATTCTCCCAGTTTCTCCGTCTCCAACGCATCTGCTCTGATGATGCTACCTTCCATGACGGTGCTTCTGATATGACCTCCTTTTTCCTCAACCGAGGATTTCCCCCCACTGTGGTTGACAGGGCCCTCAACCGTGTCCGACCCATTCCCCGCACCTCTACCCTCACCCCTTCCCCTCCCTCCCAGAACCGTGACAGGGTTCCCCTTGTCCTCACTTTTCATCCCACCAGCCTCCATATCCAAAGGATCATCCTCCGCCATTTTCGCCACCTCCAGCGTGATGCCACTACCAGTCGCATCTTCCCCTCCCTTCCCCTGTCAGCATTCCGAAGGGATCGTTCCCTCCGCGACAACCTGGTCCACTCCTCCATTACCCCCACCACCTCGTCCCCTTCCCATGGCACCTTCCCCTGCAATCGCAGGAGGTGTAACACCTGCCCATTTACCCCCTCTCTCCTCACTATCTCAGGCCCTAAACGCTCCTTTCAGGTGAAGCAGCGATTTACTTGTACTTCTTTCAATGTAGTATATACTGTATTCGCTGTTCACAATGTGGTCTCCTCTACATTCGGGAGACCAAGCGCAGACTGGGTGACCGCTTTGCGGAACATCTCCGCTCAGTCCGCAAGCAGGACCCTGAGCTTCCGGTTGCTTGCCATTTCAACACTCCCCCCTGCTCTCATGCTCACATCTCTGTCCTGGGATTGCTGCAGTGTTCCAGTGAACATCAACGCAAGCTCGAGGAACAGCATCTCATCTACCAATTAGGCACACTACAGCCTGCCGGACTGAACATTGAGTTCAATAATTTCAGAGCATGACAGGCCCCCATTTTACTTTCATTTTTAGTTTTTTTTTCTTTTTACATTCTTTTTTACATTTTTTACAATCTTTTTTTTTGCATTTATTTCATTTCATCTTAGTTGGTTCAGTTTGCTTACTCACTTTCTTTCAGGTTTGCACTTGCTGCTGTTCAATATTCAGTGTATTAACACCTAATCTGTACTAATGCTTTGTCTTTCAACACACCATTAACATATTGTTTGCCTTTGCTCCGTGACCTTTTGGTCAGCTATGTGGCCTGGTCCAATCTAGACCTCCTTTGTTATCTCTTGCCCCACCACCACCTCACTTGCTTATAACCTGTGACTTTTCTAATATTTGTCAGTTCCGATAAGCGTCACTGACCCGAAACGTTAACTCTGCTTCTCTTTCCACAGATGCTGCCAGACCTGCTGAGTGGTTCCAGCATTTCTTGTTTTTATTTCAGATTTCCAGCATCCGCAGTATTTTGCTTGCATTTCTGTCTGTTGATTTGGAGACTGTTTCTTTCAAACTTAGTCGTTGGCTGGGAATTTCAGCTGCAGCACTCCGGGCTAGCTGCACAAATCCCCAAAGTCACTCACCCCAGTTGGCGATCTTTCCACCATTCGTTTTAATCATCGGCTGCGGCTGCTCAGATTCCCCAGATGTGCTCCAGGTGTTGCCCAGGAGTGGTGAACCAGAAAATCCCAGCTGTTAAACAAGTTAACAGCTAGAAACTTTTACCAGGCTTCCCCTGAGACAATGCTGTGATGGTTGACTCACTAGTAACTGGTCTGACACAGCGCCTAGTACACAATTTTCAAATGGCCATTGATTTTGGGTTTGGTTTAGTGTCTATTTATCAGTCATTGTATCTTACGACACAGGAGGCCTGTAAATTCCTCCTTCTCAATTATATCTCCAATTCCCTTTTGAATCTAATTTTTGAAAATCTGTATATTTGCATGTCTAAATGACTGTTCCTCCACCTCAATGAGAACTATGTCTGTAGGATATGTTTAATTCTGCTTTCCCCAAATTGAACGACTCATATTTTTGACAATCTACTTCTCAGTCTTCTTTGGATTGTTCAACTTTTTTCTTGCCTATCATTTGAATGAAGCAATATGAATAAACAGCTAAAGGGGAATTGGTGGAAAAAGTTGAATTATATGATAGACACAAGCATTTCATCCATATTTAAATGAATAAAATACCACACAAGAATCTGCCAATTGTTTGTATAGTCAGGACAGTTGGACTAAATAGGTTATTAATTTCCATAGCAACCAATTCTTTAATCATTGTATCCATGATCACACTGATTCTGCTAGTGCAAGGATTTTATCCCAAATCATTTCTTTGCTTTGCATTAGCACTGAGATTGTTTTTATTACTTTCATGGGATGTGGGCATCGCTGGCTAGGCCAGCATTTATTGCCCATCCCTAATTGCCCTTGAGAAGGTGGTGGTGAGCTGCCTTCTTGAACCGCTGCAGTCCACGTGGGGTAGGTATACCCACAGTCCTGTTAGAGAGGGAGCTCCACGAATTTGACCCAGCGACAATGAAGGAACGGCGATATAGTTCCAAGCCAGGATGGTGTGTGACTTGGAGGGGAACTTGCAGGTGGTGGTGATCCCATGCATCTGCTGCCCTTGTCCCTCTAAGTGGTAGTGGTCACAGGTTTGGAACGTGCTGTCGAAGGAGACATTGTGAGTTGCTGGAGTCTTGGTGAGTGCTGCAGTGCATCTTGTAGATGGGACACACTGACGCCACTGTGCGTCGATGGTGAAGGGAGTTAATGTTGAAGGTGGTGGATGGGGTGCCAATCAAGCGGGCTGCATTATCCTGGATGGTGTTGAGCTTCTTGAGTGTTGTTGGAGCTGCACCCATCCAGGCAAGTGGGGCAGATTCTATCACACTCCTGACTTGTGCCTTGTAGATAGTGGACAGACTTTGGCGAATCAGGAGCATTTCTGTGGCTAGCCCAATTCAGTTTCTGGTCAATGGTAACCCCAGGATGTTGATTTGTGGGGGATTTAGCGATGGTAATTCTGTTGAATGTCAAGGAGAGATGGTCAGAAATTCTCTTTATTGCAGATCGTCATTGCCTGCCACTTATGTGGCGCGAATGTAATTTACCAGTAATCTGCCCAGTCGCTAAAATTGGGTTTTTAATCATGTTTCCTTACCCACCCCCTCAATTTCTTTCCCTTCTTTCCTGTGATGCTATCCACAGTCAAA
Organism: Heterodontus francisci; assembly: GCF_036365525.1. Lineage (NCBI taxonomy): Eukaryota > Metazoa > Chordata > Chondrichthyes > Heterodontiformes > Heterodontidae > Heterodontus > Heterodontus francisci. The sequence goes on from NC_090417.1 coordinate 3,389,400, forward strand.
CAGTCTCCTAACATTCATTATGCATACTGAGAAATGATGGATAACTGCTTGGGTGAGATATTGCATTATGATCTGTGCAACCAGCCTTTAAGATTTATTAGCACCTTCAGACATGGAAGAGATGAATTGCTGGTGGGGAACTTGCACAAAAATATGACGAATTCCTAATTCGTGAACACCTAAGAATCACTGAAAGATTTTTGGTTGGTTATCTGAGACCTTTGATATGAAACATTCCACAGAATAAGTTTCAGCCTCCAGTCAGAAAGGTCTTAACTTGCCGCCTACTGTCTTAACCTTTTTATAAATTTGATGAAATGTAGCAAGAAGCAGAGTCCTTCCCCGGTTCATACGTAACCTGAGCTTCCCCTGACCACTAAAAGTTGGTCAATCTCACCCTGCACTGCAAGTGCAATTGAAGTGAGGGTGAAGTCAGGTCTGGGGGCCGTTTGTGACGAGAAAACAAGGAATGCCTCCTCGCGTGTTGCGGATAAAAGCTTAAAAATTACAAAAGAACAAACTCAAAGTTATAAAAGCTGAGGGCATTAATAATCTAATAGGTCAAATCTTTGCCCCGTTCCAATGGACTGGCCATGCTGACACCTTCTTCCGCCTTTAACAAATATGGCGGCGCTTCATATTGTCACAGCGGTGGCGGCGCTGCGTAGCGCGGTGACGTCATGGCCGTGCGTGGCGGCCTTGGCGGGAGTTTTCAGCGCTTGAATCCGGCCTTCAGCCCAGATATGGCCGAGGGGGAGCTCGAATTGTTCGAAGAGTCGGATGAGGAAAATGAGGAGATTCTCACCCCGGCGCAGCTCATCGGCAAATTGGAGGAGGTGAGTCCCTGGACCCTGGAAAGCGCTTTGGGAGGCCATGAAAGGTGCTATACAAATGCAAGTCTTCCAGCTGTTGTGAAATAGAAAGGAAAGGAAAGACTTGCATTTGTATAGTACCTACTGGAGGGCTCAGTGCTTTACAACCAATGGAGTACTGGTTGAAGTGTAGTTAGTGTAATGTACTATATGTGGCAGCCAATTTGTGCACAGCAAGATCCCACAGACTGCATTGTGATAATGAGCAGATGATCTGTTTCTGTGATGTTGATTTTGAGGGATAAATATTGGCCAGGGCACCGGGGAGAGTGCCCCTGCTCCTCTCCAGAATCGTGCCCTGTTTTTGGTATTTTTGCATGTAACTGCGAGGGCAGACGGGGCCTCGGTTTGACGTCTCGTTGGAAAGAGGGCACCTTCGACAGTGCAACACTCCCTCGGTGCTGCACTGTTTTGTGTGCAAGTCGCAGAGTGGGAGTTGAACACAAAACCTTCTGGCTCAGCAGTGAGTGTGCTGCCTGCTGAGGAATATTAAATGATGCAGTGCTGAGTAAATCCACTGGTTATCGGATGTGCAGTCTAGTTGCTCCTCCCCTAGTCTGCCCGTTTGGTGCCAGCAGTCCTTGTTAACCTGACACTTATCCTCACAGAGGACTGGCTGAGGGATTTCTCAGTCAGATTTATCTTGGGAATGTGACTGACACTGGGCTCAGCTACCCCGATTGCCCATTCTTAGCTCTTCGGAGCTTTGTTCTGTTAGCATTGGACCATTAACAGCCATGTAGTGTGATCCGAGTCACCAATGGGAACATATTTCCCCTGAAGGGTTTTAATGCCACTGTTGATTTTAGTCTATTTATTAAACTCAATTTGAACTCAAGTCTGCTACCCGAATCATGTTTCTCTTTCATCTCCACACAGGCCTGGCTGAATGAGAAGTTTTCTCCTGACCTTCTGGAAAATAAATCTGAAATTGTGGAATGTGTAATGGAACAGCTAGACCACATGGTAACAATATGGTGGCTTCTTTGGGGGAGAGCAGGTGGCATCTGTTCAATGCGTAGTTGAGATTGCAATTGCCAGCCGCAGAAAGGATCTCTGGTTTCTCCGCTGGCAATAAATAAAATGCACAAGGTTTTCTATTCTCTCTCATGAGGGTGCTAGCTCTCAATGTGATGTGGTTCAAAGGGTAAGGGTCACTGTCTGGTACTTCATCCCCTGGCTGGTCTTCCTTTGCCAGTAGACGATTGAAGCATGGGGAGTGAAGAGTACAGCTATGGTTTGATCTACTCTATCTGATATTCACACTCCATCAGTGATCACTGTAAATGATCCAGGCAGAGGAATCCTGCCTGATTTACACTTGTGTGCACCTAATGTTCTGTTGGACTGGGCAGACCTATTTAATATGTGCTACAACGATAGCTCTCCTCAAACACTACCAAACTATTTTGAAGTTGTTTCCAATTTCAAGGATGAGAGTGAAATGAAATCAAATCCTTTCCCTTACTTTAAGGGTTATTTATTTGGATCAGGGAATTAAGAAGGGAGAAAGGGTAGAAGTCAGTCAGGATCACATTTGAAGTTGTAACCTTTTTGAAACATCACAGCTGCTCATTTTTAACCAATAAACCAAAGAGAAAATCCTAGGTTTCGAGTGGTACTCTTCTTGCTCCGCTACGGGAAAGGCGAGTCCCTCTGGCAGAAGTTTCCAGAACAGTTTGCTGCAGCGAGGTTGAACGCATCACAAGGCCGGTACTGGAGGTAATGCTGACTGTCATGCCACTGGCTTCTCTGGCTATCCTTTCAGTTGCTTTCTGCCTCTCCACGTCCAGTTGACTTTAGAGAGATGGTTGCGCCAGAGTTCCTCAGTGATTTGTGATGGCTTTTCAAGTGAAACTGCGGGCCGATTTTTTTTTTTTTTTATCCAGTCTTGCCTTGAGCCGTTTAAGATCTGTCATTGAGTTGAGGATTGTGTAGCTGGTTCATGCCACTTCTTAAATCTCTGCTTTTGAACCTTTTTCTTGAACCGTTGTTCTTTGTAGATTTAGCTGATGGCTGTTCTTTTACTAGTGCGCTCTGTGACTGATGTTTGGTCCAGAGCAGTGAGAAAGTTGTACTTGTGACTCAATCCTCCTTGGATATGGAGGAGGTGCCAGAGGAAGAGGATTGCAAATGGCACCCCCCCCCCCCCCACCCCGTTCAAAACAAAAACAGTGGAGAGGGATAAATCTGGCAACTACAGGCAGTCAGTCCAACGTTAGTGGTCAGGAAGTTTTATTCGAGAGAATAATCCAGGACAAACGTCGTTGGTGCTCGGAAAAATATGGGTTCCTAAATGCCAATCAGGGTGGATTTGTTGAAGGCAGACCGTGTTTCACTAACTAGGTCGAGTTCTTTCATAAAGTAATCAAGGTTGTTCGGACTGTGGTTGATGTGTCTATGGAATTTCAAAAGGCATTTTGATAATGTACCATATAATCGACTTGTTAATGGAGTTAAAGCCCATGGGATTAAGGGTACAGGGGCAGCTGGATAGAGAATTGGCTGAGGGACAAACTGGAGGGAAGTATACAGTGACGTTCCCTTGGTGTTGGGGCCACTGCTCTTTTTGAGATGTATCAATAACCTAGACTTGGGTGTACAGGGCATAATTTCAAAATCTGCCTATAATATGAAACTCAGAAATGTAGTAAACAGTGAGGAGGATAGTCACAGACCTCCAGAGGGTACGGACAGACTGGCGAAATGGGCAAGGTGAGGCAGTTGTCATTTATCGCAGAGAATTGAGAAGTGCTAGATTTTTGGTCGGAAGATCGAGGAGAGGCAATATGAACTAACTGATACAAGAGCAGAACGATCTGGGGATGCATGTTCACAAATCTCTGAAGGTGGCAGGACTAGTTGAGAAGACTGTGTTTAAAACAAAAAAAGCATTTGAAGTTCTTGGCTTTATTAATAGAGGCATAGAATACAAAAGTAAGGAAGTGGTGCTAAATGTTTATAAAACAATTCCGAGTGCCATGCTTCAGGAAGGATGTCAGGCCTTAGGGAAAGGGCAGAAGAGGTTTACTAAGATGGTACCAGGGACAGAAAGCTTCAGTTATGTGTTGAGACTGGAGAAACAGGGATGGCTCTCCTTCGAGCAGAGAAGGTTAAGGGAGATTTGATAAAGGGATTCAATACCTTGAATCGCTTTGATAGGATTGAATAAGGAGAAACTGTTTCGACAAGCTGAAGGGACGATAACCAGAAGACACAGAACTGATGTATACTTTAGAAGGAAAAATCTGTAGAGCTATTGGGAAAGAGCAGGGGAGTGGGCCTAATTGGATAAGAGCCAGTACAGACACGATGGGCTGAATGTCTGTTTCCTGTGTTCAATTATATGAAATTCTGATCTGTGCGCTTTCCTTTTTTTAAAAAAAAAAATGGACCCCCTATTTTCACAAAAAACAGCTAAAACACTCTAACAGCCTCTCCTAAATATTCAGCCTGCATCAGAAGCCCCCTCCTTGTAAGGATGAGGAGTATTGAGGAGAAAGGACCTTCAGGTCAGGTTGGTGTGAGCTAAAATTTGCACATGCAGTGGAAACCTTCCAGGGTTAAAATACAGTAGAACATTATTCAAAGTTTTGTTAATTGGGACTAGAAATGTGCTTTACATTAAATGAATTCTAACATTACATGGCTATACACTAATTCGAATGTATACATTACCATGTGGAGCGTAGCCACAGCTGACTTCCTGTAAAATATAATGTCAGTTGTTGGCACAGATTGTGGAGCAGGCCTGGGATTTTCCAGACCGCATGCCCGAGCACAGCTAGCAGTGTATTTACCAACTGGGGAGGGATGTCCTTTTCTGCAAATCTGTTTTCTTTTAAGATCTGCAGGAGCCAAGTATTATCGGTGTGCTGAATTTTCTCCACTTCAAGTTGCCATCAATGCTTCCTGATATACAGCCACTTGGAAGTTAGCAAGAGCAATGTGCACTTGATGTAAATAATGGCCCGGACTTTGTGCTATCAGCTTACTGTTATTAGAATAAATTGGATAGCAACTCCGAGCGTCTGCTTGTGTGTAGTTAAATGCAGAAGTCAGGAAGTCCCTGTCCCAAGTCTTCACTATACCCCACTGAGAGACTTGACATTCAAATGCATGGAACAAGTAAAATTGCTGAATTGACCCACTAAATATGCCAGAAAAACTCGCAGCTTGTCCATGCTTGCATAAGTGGATTTTTCACGACGTGTTAGGTCATGTTAACTGCCAAACAACCTCTCTGGCCCTGAAAAGTAACTTTTCCAAGATTTGAACTACTATTGGAGATTTTTAAAAAAATCTTTGAAGATGTTTTTTTTCTGTCTCATCTCAATCCCATTTTTTAAAAGAGCAAAGAGCAGTACAGCACAGGAGCAGGCCATTCGGCCCTCCAAGCCTGCGCCATTCCTGATGCCTGCCTAAACGAAAACCTTCTGCACTTCCGGGGTCCGTATCCCTCTATTCCCATCCTATTCATGTATTTGTCAAGATGCCTCTTAAACGTCTCTATGGTACCTGCTTCCACCACCTCCCCCGGCAACAAGTTCCAGGCACTCACCACCCTCTGTGTGAAGAACTTGCCTCGCACATCCCCTCTAAACTTTGCCCCTCTCACCTTAAACCTATGTCCCCTAGTAACTGACTCTTAAAACCTGGGAAAAAGCTTCTGACTATCCACTCTGTCCATGCCGCTTATAACTTTGTAAACCTCTATCATGTCGCCCCTCCACCTCCGTCGTTCCAGTGAAAACAATCCGAGTTTTTCCAACCTCTCTCATAGCTAATGCCCTCCAGATCAGGCAACATCCTGGTAAACCTCTTCTGTACCCT